>NC_056739.1:1103744811-1104074811 GCF_019279795.1 Protopterus annectens
TGCTGTACAGACATTCAGCCTTGCAAAATTACAATATGCTGTTGGTTATAAGGGATTATATGAAAAGATACAAAAATTACTTTGAATGTACCTCTGCAGCATTTTTTGAAATCTTGGTGTTAACTAAAATGGTTATAATGCCTTTAAAAGTCAATCTCTGTCATAACTCTGCATTAAATATAATATCATCTAACAACATCAAAATAACCAGAATGTTTATTAACAAGGAAACATTTAAACTATGTAAAATAAAACATATATTTTGGTGGTACTGCAGCTTATTTCTGAAAAAGTTCAATGTTGTCACAGAATTGCAGGGCAAATATCCTGAAATGCAAGCTAAATGATTTACATGATAGTACCTGCTTATTAAAAGCTCTTATTTCCAATACATCAACCTCTTACACTCAGGGCTGGGTTTCTATGTATCCACTTCACAAAGTTGTATAGTTGTATAGTTACATCATTTGATCATCATAAAGGATTTTAAGACACTCATTTTACATGCCTGTCTTGGCTTCTGTATTTGCATAAGAGCAGGTATGTGTAGCTTGAAGACTCATTTGCTAAGGTGCTGCCATGCATTGCATTTTAAATTCTCTGTAATGATAGACATAATGATTTTGATTGCATCTTGCATCACAGTTATCTGATTGAGTGGTGTTCATCTTGTACAATATAATGCTGCTTCAGTTAAACATGTTAAGTGTAAATAGGTCCATTTATTTTAATAAAGATAGCTAACAGTAAGAGATAGGGTTTGATTGTAGGAATATAGATTTTATTTCTAGGTATAGTCATATTAGTCCTAAATATTACTTTAATCACTGTCTCTGATTATTTAGGCAATTTCTTTAGTATATCATGTTCACATTTTTATAAATTCAAATATACAGCATAAGAAATGATATATATAATAGAGTAAGCTACTCACAAATGCATTAGCTGATCCTACTGCTCTGCACATATAGCACATTTGGATATATATAAGGACAAATAAACCTTTGAACCATTTTTCATACATTTCTAGTCTGAGCTCAGCCACTTGGCATTTTTATAAATACTATCAAGGTGTTTGAATGTTCTGATACATAGTGCATGCAGCAAAGGTGAGTATGGGAGATTGCCCCATTGTGATGAATGAAGCTTAATTGTAATGCCATAGTTTAAATTCAATAGCAACATTTTAGAGACGAATAAAGGTTGCCATTTTCTTTGCAGGGGTCTGCTAACAGGAAAAAGGGAGCTATTAATCAATAATAAGTAACCACTAAACTTAAATATGGCATTAAAATCAAGACTCATTCATTTCTGGTGGGCAATCTGTGTTTTTTCCCTTGTTATACATAATACCACATCTGGATAAGGGGCAATTTAACTAAAAGGCATAATTTCTGAAAATGCTGAGGTACTTTGCTCAGATTAGAAATGTGTGAAGAGTAAAAAATGGATGTTTTAGTTTTATCTTTAAAGCCTTGAAAAATATATTCTCAATGCAGCTGCCACAATGTTTGAGTGGCATCTGTCTCCAGCCATATCAACTAGTCATTCTAACTACTATGACAAAAGTATATATTTTATATTTCATTTATTAGGAAGGTATTCCTACTATCTTCTTCTTATTCTTTCGGCTTTTCCCGGTTAGGGGTCACCACAGCGGATCATCTGTCCACTCATGATTGGCAGTGGAGTTTTACGGTGTTGAGTTGCCAGCCCGGTGTCCAACCTTCCACAGAAGGCACACACATGCACATACTCACACCTAGGGCCAATTTAGAGTGTCCAATCCACCTACTGCATGTCTCCGTGATGTGGAAGGAAACCGGAGCACCCGGAGGAAACCCACACGACCACAGGGAGGACATGCAGACTCCGCACAGAAGGCACTCCAGCCGAGAATCAAACTGGAGAACCTCTTTCTGTGAGGCAATGACATTAACCGCTGCACCAGTGTGGTAATTCCTTTACATTTTTTTCACTATGTAGAGCAGTGTGCTACCAAGTTTTTATTTCACTTTGGTCACTGTGTACAACTTTCAGTCATAAGGCACAATCTGTTTTTCAATATAAAATATATTTGTTTAATTATAGTATTCATGACTTAATTGCACTTGTGCTTTTTGACACATACAATATATTGAGTGACTTCAACAGTTAAAATGTTTGCAGACACAAACTGCTCATGAAAATTAAAATGGTAACTACTGTAAACTGCGCAAAGCAGTTACATCCTATAATTAACTCACAAAAAATAAGAAAATAATTTATACACAAAAATCCATTCCCAACTAGAAGTAAAGGTATGCATGCCTATAATATTAGTTGTTAATCAAAGAGAATTCAGAAACATCCCAAAATGGTTTCAACCCAGTCAGCCACGTGTTAAAAAGTAAAACAATTAAAATCTGAAATCATTGTTTACAGGCTGTTTCTCAGGGTTTTGAAGGAGATCACAAAAATCCACAGTGATTAGCAAAAAGATACAGGTTTATAGATTCCTAGACAGTTACTAAGAAATTGGTTTAGTAGACCATTTGCAGCCAAGCCACTCCAATTCCCACTACTTGCGCTCCCTATCCAGAAGGAAAAGCAAGGCAAGTCTAGGGGTTAATTTATGGGTCGCTCTCACTTGTGGTCCATCAGGCTGTCATTCAGGATGTGTAGTTAGGAGAGACTGGTGAACACTCATGGACAGGTCACTATATGGAAGGTTGATAATCTACAGATGTTCAGGATCCAAACATCTAACAGCCACCTAGATGACAGTTTCCTCTGCTCTTTTCTCAGTCAAGTTAATGATCATAATATCATAAAAAGGGAGCAGATGGACCCAAGACTGATTGGTTGAACACTGGGTCAGCAGACAGAGAAGTTAAAAGCATATAAGAAAGGTTTTTACAAAATAAAGGAATAATGTATCATGTTTGAATCTTGTGGTAGGGACTCCTGGTTGTTATTCACATTAATGTAAGAGAAGCAGACAATGCCCCTCATCTGCAGGTCATAAATAAGAATTTATATTTTGCTTAGACAAGGATTTAACTGCTTGTAGACTGTGTTGTGTGCATTAAAGCAGGCCAGACATTATAAAATTTACTCTGATGTTCTAGCCTTTACAGGTTTTGGTGGTTTAGCTAGTAATCTTTGAGCCTTCAATAACTAGGTGACCACTGAAACTCACTGAGGGCATTTCTGATGTAGCTCAACACATTTCTGTCTGAATGACCAAAGCACTATGATATTCTAAAACCTTTACTGATCTCAACTGAGCATGTGACTAGAATGAGAGAGAAAGAAATGAATGGCTGGCTGGTATTTCACGGGCACAATTAAAATAATGAGTGCATAATATTACAAATTGGGTTTTAAATGCTCATCTAAAACTAAAATGCAAGTGATATGATATAGTTTTCAAATTGTTGGCATCCCAGAGAGCACTGAAGATGATAACTGCCTTAAATATGTGAACCATATCATAGACAAGGTATTACTAGCAGCCAAATCTTAAGGCCACACTAAAACTTTTGACTTCTAGAAGCTTACTCTCTGAAAATGTAGTGAAGTCTAAAATTGCAATGTGCAGTTAGATAAAAATGCAGGACTTCAATTTCTGAAGCTACAGCATTACACTCTGACAATGACTACAGCACCACACTCTGACAATGACTACAACACCACACTCTGACAGTGACTACAGCACCACACTCATACAATGACTACAGGACTATACTCTGACAATGGCTACAACACCACACTTTGACAATGACTACAGCATCACACTCTGACAATCACTATAGAACCACACTCTGACATTGACTACAGCACCACACTCTGACAATGATTACAGCACTACACTCTGACAATGACTACAACACCACACTCTGACAATGACTACAGCACCACACTCTGACAATGACTATAGGACTACACTCTGACAATGACTACAAAACTACAGTCTGACAATGACTACAGCATCAAACTCTGACAATCACTACAGCACCACACTCTGACAATGACTACAACACTACACTCTGACAATCACTACAGCATCACACTCTAATAATGACTACAGCACCACACTTTGACAATGACTACACCACACTCTGACAATGACTACAACACCACACTCTGACAATGACTACAGCACTTCACTCTGACAATGACTACAACACCACACTCTGACAATGACTACACCAAACTCTGACAATGACTACAACACCACACTCTGACAATGACAACACCTTACTCTGACAATGACTACAGCATCACACTCTGACAATCACTACAGCACAACACTCTGACAATGACAACAGCACCACATTCTGAGAATGACTACACCTCCACACTCTGACAATAACTACAACACTACACTCTGACAATCACTACAGCACCACACTCTAATAATGACTACAGCACCACACTTTGACAATGACTACAGCACCACACTCTGACAATGACTATATCACACTCTGACAATGACTACAGCACTTCACTCTGACAATGACTACAACACCACACTCTGACAATGACTACATCACTACACTCTGACAATGACTACAGCACCACCCTCTAAGAATGACTACAGCACCACACTCTGATAATGAGTACAACACCGCACTCTGACAATGACTACACCAAACTCTGACAATGACTACAACACCACACTCTGACAATGACAACACTGTACTCTGACAATGATTACAGCATCACACTCTGACAATCACTACAGCACAACACTCTGACAATGACAACAGCACCACATTCTGACAACGACTACAGCACTACACCCTGACAAAGACTACAGCACCACACTCTAATAATGACTACAGAATTACACTCTGACAATGACTACAGCACCACACTCTGACAATGACTACAGGACTACATTTTGACAATGACTACAACACCACACTCTGAGAATGACTACACCTCCACACTCTGATAATAACTACAGCACTACACTCTGACAATGACTATATCACACTCTGACAATGACTACAGTGCCACACTCTAATAATGACTACAGAATTACACTCTGACAATGACTACAGCACCACACTCTGACAATGACTACAGGACTACATTTTGACAATGACTACAACACCACACTCTGAGAATGACTACACCTCCACACTCTGACAATAACTACAGCACTACACTCTGACAATGACTACATCACACTCTGACAATGACTACAGTGCCACACTCTAATAATGACTACAGGGCTACACTCTGACAATGACTACAACACCATACTCTGACAATGACTACATGACTACACTCTGGCAATGACTACAGCACCACACTTTGACAATGACTACAGCACCACACTCTGACAATGAATACAGCACTGCAGCCTGACAATGACTACAGCACCACACTCTAATAATGACTACAGCACCACACTCTGACAATGACTACAACACTACACTCTGAAAATGACTACAGCACTATACTGTAACAATGATTATGGGTTGTTTTGTACTGGCTACCCAAGGAAATATTCACTTGGTGTTTAAATTGTGCATTTCAAAAAGGTAAAACATTTTATGCAATGCTTTGCACAGCTCTGTACCAGGATAAATAGTAGATGGGAGCATCCTGCTCAAAAGATGTATTAGTCTTCTCAACTGGTGAGTATTTTAACCTAGGAAATCCCTAGACTGCATCTGACACTGAAGGATAAATGAGAGCTAAAAGAATGGACATGTCACAGTTTTTGCCTCTTCCTTAAGACAAGAAGAAGTTGTTGGTGGTGAAGCAAATACATATAATGGGCTTTTTATAGTACAGAAACCTGGGCAGTAAAGGCAGAGCAGGTGAGGTAGCTACAGGTGATGAAATTGAAGTGCTTGAGATGGGTGGTAGGATGCAAACTGTGGGACAGAAAAAGAAATGAGAACATAAGAGCAGAGGCCAAAGTAGAGCCATTTGCAGAAATGGTCAAAGAGAACAGATTTTGTGGCCCTGGCATATGTGCAGGAAAGCAGAAGACAATCTGGTGAGGAAGATTTGGGACAGAGAGGAAGAAGGTAAGAGGAAATGAGGACATCCAGCAAAGAGGTGGATGGATTGTGTGAGAGACAACCTGCAACAGTCATGCGTGAGTGTCAAAGAAGATAGGAGAGTACATTTAATGGGGGCAGGTGGTAATGAATGACACAACACCCCAGCCCCATGTAAAAAATAGGAAAAGGAGAGGTTGATGATGACGATGATTATATACGGACAGCAGGCAACTTCAGTTATCTCTCGAAACAAAAAGATATCATACATAAAATTTCTAATGTGTTTAATACACATTACAACACAACAAGGTTATAAATACAGGCATAGTACAAATTGACCTGTTATTTAAAACTGTCTGCCACTGCTGCTCTTGCAAACTATGAACAATTCACTGGCTATCTATGCACAGAAAATAAAAACATGATTGTTATCCAATGTACTATGCACTGGTCATAAACAGTTACATCACATTGCAAGAGGTGACTGTTGGAGAATTATAGCTGTCAGGAAAAGTCAGCACCAGTTTATTTGAGTCTTTGCTTGACCAAATACAGTTTCAGTAAATATAAGCAGACATCATCATTTTAACAATTAACTTGCCCAAAAAGATAATTTTACAGTACCTTTAACCAAAAAATAAACCTTTATTTGTCACCTTGATTCATTTTATGCTAAGTGCTTATATGGCCATTCATTGCATGTCAGCCATAGGGAGGTATACATGTACCTGCTTTGTTCACAAAGTTAATCTGTACTTAAATAGACAATAGGCTTTGATGAAGTAGTTCACAGAGAAGCAGTCAGCACTTCCTTTAACAGAATGATGTACCACTGCATTGTATCATGAAGAATGCTCACCAAATTAAAATGTAGATCTCCGGTAATGTTAACAGTTAATACATGGTGGTACAAATTAAAATGTAGATCTAGATAATAACAGTTAATGCATGGTAGTACAAATTAAAATCTAGTTCTCAGGTAATGCTAACAGTTAATACATGGCAGTACAAATTAAAATATAGATCTCCGGTAATGTTAACAGTTGATACATGGTAGCACAAATTAAAATGTAGTTCTCAGGTAATGTTAACAGTTAATACATGATAGTATAAATTAAAATGTATATCTAGATAATGTTAACAGTTAGTACATGGGGGTACAAATTAAAATGTAGATCTAGATAACAGTTTATACATGGCAGTACAAATTAAAATGTAGTTTTCAGGTAATATTAATGGTTAAATTCATGGTAGTACAAATTAAAATGCAGATCTCAGGTAATGTTAACAGTTAATACATGGTAGTACAAATTACAATGTAGATCTCAGATCATGTTAACAGTTAAAATACATGGTAGTACAAATTAAAATGTAGCTCTCCGTTAATGTTAGTAGTTAATACATGGTAGTACAAATTAAAGTGCAGATCTTAGGTAATGCTAACAGTTAATACATGGTAGTACAAATTAAATGTATTTCTCAGGTAATATTAACAGTTAATACATGGTAGTACAAATTAAAATGCAGATCTCGGATAATGTTAACAGTTAATACATGGTAGTACAAATTAAAATGTAGATCTCAGATAATGTTATCAGTTAATACATGGTAGTATAAATTAAAGTGCAGATCTCAGGTAATGCTAACAGTTAATACATGGTAGTACAAATTAAAATGTAGTTCTCAGGGAATATTAACAGTTAATACATAGCTCTCAGGTAATGTTAACAGTTAATACATGGTAGTACAAATTAAAATGTAGTTCTCCTGTAATGTTAATAGTTAATATGTGGTAGTACAAATTAAAGTGCAGGTTTCAGGTAATGCTAACAGTTAATACATGGTTGTGCAAATTAAAATGTATTTGTCAGGTAATATTAACAGTTAATACATAGAGCTCAGGTAATGTTAACAGTTAATACATGGTAGTACAAATTAAAATGTAGATCTCAGATCATGTTAACAGTTAATACATGGTAGTACGCATTAAGTGCAGATCTCAGGCCATGCTAACAGTTAATGCATGTTAGTATTTTGGATTAAGGTGAGAGGAAGATTTCTGTTGAGGTGGGCACCAGTATCACTACATTTATAGATCACGTGTGCCCAGCTTTGCCACTGCTGCTACACTCATTTATAGACCACATGTGCCCACCATTGCCACTGCTGCCACACTCTCATTTAAAGACCACATGTGCCAAGCATGCATTGCCACTGCTGCCACAGTCTCATTTATAAACCTTGTGTGCCCAGCATTACCACTGCTGCCACACTCTCATTTATAGACCATGTGTGCCTAGTATTGCCACTGCTGCCACAGTCTCATTTATAAACCTTGTGTGCCCAGCATTGCCACTACTGCCACACTCTCGGTTATAGACCAAGTGTGCCCAGCATTACCACTGCTGCCACACTCTCATTTATAGACCATGTGTGCCTAGTATTGCCACTGCTGCCACACCTTCTCAGTGTCCTTCTAGGTACTCTCCATACCACAAAACAAATTAGTATCATCCCTATTTAATCATATTCTGCAGAAGAGAATGCCAGTGTCAAAAGCTGACAATTACCCTCTAGAATTTGCCATTGTGCTTGTATTTACTGAAGTTTTCATTATGATTGTGGTAACACTACCTTTTACAGTAAGATCTTATCCTTTTTTTTAAGTTTAAGGTGCAGTAATGTGAACAGTCAACATACTTCAGAGATATTCAGAGTGGCAGTTAATCTGTCAGTGAGTTACTGTAGAACACAGGTAACTGAAAATCAAAAATTACTTACTTACCTCAGCGAAAGAAATTGGTTATTAGTATGCCCTAAACTCTTGCAAAGTGGTATAGCCTTCAGAATTTTTCTTCTCAATATTGTCTGCATTACTTTTATGGGATACACTTCTTGTTAGCAGCTATGCCCCTTTACAGCAGATTTTTATTTGTTATTAAAAAAACTAAGATGTTCCAACCTTACAGACTAGTAATTGAAAAATAAAGACTGGTTTCATAACAGAATAAAGATACAATGTGTGTGCTTTATCTGCTATTGTTGCATTCATGAAGAATTACAGTAATTCATTACATTGAATACTCATTTCTCACATACAGAGAACTTGCAGAATACTAAAATTGCTCCCCAGTCTTTTTCCAAAACATTTTTCTCCCTTTCATGGTGTAGTATTTTTGTAATTGCATGTGTTCTCTCTCATATTCAGGAGATAATCACCTGCAAGCATGATTTCCCTTGTGGTCCACAACAGGCTGTTTTTCCTAATACAATAAATACATGATTTCTAGATAAGCAAAATTTATTTCCTGAAAGTAGATTCCCAGTCACCATATATGGCATTCCATTTTACCGTTCCTCTTGGGCATTCGCAGAATATGCGTCTCAAATATATCTCCTGCTCTCCACAGCCAAGATAAAATGTCACCATCTTTTGACACTGAAAAATGTGTCTCAGTACTGCCTTCCCACACCTCTGGGTTGAGGATACCCTCTTCATTCCTTTTCCAGCTGCTACATCAAACCTTACTTCTATAATATACCTTTCCCTGTCTTTATGCTTCATTACCTCCATCACTTTGTCACAGATTTAGCAGGGATTGCCCCATTCATCATCCTGAGTACTTCCTGCATAGCTCTGACTCTGAATGAATTAAATAATTAAGAGACTGCTACACTCCATGTGCCATATACCTTATGAATCTCTTCAAGATTCATGTAGGAAATCATGCCAGTTTTAACTCTGGCCATGTCTATCTGAGACAGCTCTCTAATGTCAGTACCTTTCCACAGGTGGATTTCTTTTCTGTTCCAGACACTTAGGATTTTTAGGTGACCCTAACTGTAATGGCCAACTCACTGTGTATCTCTTCTACTGAGAAAGGCCCTTCTACACTCTTCTGGCCATTACCTCCAAATGCCAACCTCCTCCTCACCTTGGTCAAGAAGACAAATCTAAAGCTGACAGTCATAGTGAGGCGCATTTCAGGTCCCAACTCCAAACTTAAGAGGGCCATACCTGTTTAGAATCCTGTTTACTGGTGCCACTTCCAAGACATCCCCATCTGTAAGTAATCACAAGTGGGTAGCTCTGCATAGCATACAGGCAGGACAGAAAGTCCACTGAACTTCTTCTTCCTTTAAAAACAGAGAAGAAGATGGGTAATTCCACAAAGTCAGATCCCTCTTGCTAGCAAAAAGAATCCCATAGCCTAGACTTCATCTAGCTGTCCTTTTTGGAAAAAAGGCTACTGACTACCAGTTGTTATAGTTCGTCAACTAATCTGGTTGCAAGAATCTTTGCTGTGTTATTCATATCCACATTAATTAAATATAACAGTCTATAATTTTTTGTGACATAAGGGTCCCTTCTGCCTTTAGAAAGTACTGCAATTCTAACACTGGTCATTGAAGAGCTGGCTAGGCATTCTATGTTAATAATGCTAAAGACCACAGCTACTATCAAAGTTATATCTAAGCTCCCATTTTATAAAATTTAATATGCAAACCATTCCCCCAGCCTTACATTCTTTTATATGTCTCACCATCTTAAGGCAGTGTCTTTGGCCAGTCAACTCACCCTGTCATCCACCACTGAAAATCACTGTTCACCTTCTCCAGCATGGATGTTGACATTTAGCTGATATTAGAATGCAAAAAAAAACTCTTACCAAATTTCTTTTCATTTGATATGGTTTCTCTATTTTCTTTTCCAATTTTCACTGCCACCTAATCTTTTTTTTTCCTCAATAATCAGTCAATGCATTCTGCTTGTGTATCTTTCCATGTCCAACAAAAATTTGTCTTGCAAATGTTTAATTCTAGATAATTAGGGATTAGCTGTTTTTTTATTTTTTTCCTTCCCATCCTCCCCTCTGCTTAACATCTTCTGCCACCAGCTCCTCTCCTCTCTTCATTTATCAGGTCTCTTGGACCTGCCTTAGCCACCCTCAGGCTCATCCCAGCCTATACCAGGGCTCTGTGAGGCAAGTGAGGACATTAGTGCTGGATCACATGGCTGCCTGGGAATGTGACCTGTCCCTCATCATCTCACAGTGGCTTTGCAAGCACTGCAATGGCAGCCTTCAAGATGTAAATGCAGGCTTCTGTGCATGTGCAAATTCCTGGCCAAGAGGAATGCTGCTTGCAGTATGGAGCTCACCAGGCCCTTAATAATGCTACTGCAACACGCCAAAGCAGCCGTCCTTCCCTGAGGATGAGCAAGCTAGTATTGGCTACTTGCATCCATGCTCCCCTGCCCAGTTCATACTGCTAGTAAAACACTGGTCATCTGGTTCACAGCCAAGGCTTTGCCTTTCTGCACCACAAGGCCAGGGCTAAGGATTAGCTGTTTTGAGTGGAATTGCAAGTCTCTTTTTTGTCATATGAAGTCCTTGGTTACCATACAGACAGATGCAGATTTCAGCAGAAATTACCTTTGAATTTCCTTAACCACTTATACTGCTGAATTCCATTTTCCCCCATCTCCACCATCAGGTTTGCTCTGACGGAAGTTTTCCCTGCATCCCACTCAACAATCCCTACTTCTTGTTTCTGGCAATGAATTCTCTTTTATCAGTTTAATAACTAGTGCTCAATTTGGTTTTGCTTAAATAATCCTTGCAATATGTCCCCTAGTGCTTTCCCAGCCATGAAGCTGACTATGTGCTGCTATCAGCTCCTCTTCTCATTCATCATATCTACTGGGCACACCATAGAGTCCATGGCTAGTGAGGAGAATGAGAAAGGTTGGTTCAGTATCATAGGGAATGTGCCCCAACTCATTCCGACTCATGGTAGAATTCCAAGCTCCATGATCACTATCCTCTGGAGGTGCATGCACACCTCCACTCATGCACAAGTTTCTGACTAAGCATCTCACCTACTTACACTGCACAGAACTCATCAGGCTAGTATGTTGCTTATTGCAGTGAGCCTAAGCTGCTTCTTTCCCTCACCCCCAAGATGGATGTACTGACACTGGCTGCTGACTCCCATCCTACCTATGCAGCTCTTACACTGCTCATGCTGTTAATCAAAGATAGTCTGCCTGGGAATGCAGTAAGGGCTTTATCCATCTGCTCCATTAGACCACTTATATTCCCCAGTGCTTTGGCAAAAACACCTTGTTTATCTACTCATGGTTTTTGGCACACAACTCAAGTTAACAAAATCCCTCTCAAGACATATTCTCACCTGACAATGGACCCATCTCTTCAGTGGACAAATACAACTATCTTGGCCAAATTTTAGATCTACTTTGACATTGAAAACTCATACCAGCTTAGAAGTTATAACTTAACACAAGGCTGCCTATTCCTTCTCTAATCACATATCAAAAGAAGCTAGGCAAGATCTGGCTAAGAATGTCTTCATACCAAGACTTAAGTAGGCTCTTCTAAAAATCTCCTTCCTTCTTCTCTTCTTACATTCTTACAATATATTAACATTCAAACTCTATGTGCAGATTTATCAATGTGTCAACTCAACTGAAAGCCAACTAGCTCCTAGTAAAACCTTGTTCCATTCTTCTTTTATCCTCACCTACCTTTAAAAAACTTACATAACAATTGTTGGCCCTCTCTTGGAAGCATGCTAATAATGAAAAACCCCTCTCTACTATCTCAGGAACTAGGACAATAATGATTTTACCCTGCATAAGCCACCCTTAGGAACTTGAAACAGGAAAGGGGGATTAAGTAAAACAGTCCTGTTCCAACTGTAACCACTTACCCAAAAAGGTCAGGAACACAACACTATATCCAAATTTTAGAAAGAAGTTTCTGGAACACTGAAGGGAAACATGCTACTTTTTCTGTTGTTGGACAACAGCTATCTCTTCACTACTCCTCTTCCTCCACAGGAATTAGGTTCCACCCTAAATTAGCATCTCATCTATGCATTTAATAGCTGTAAAATCCTCACATTATTAGTCAGTCATTATACATGTGTGAATATGAAAAGTTATAGTTAACATCTAAATGAACTGAATATAACAAGTGCCTAGGAAATGTTCAAGACAAACAATGCTATCTACCTGGCACCTTTCCATCTCCCTAAAACAATCATGTCCTCCCTATTAACAGCATCTTTATAAGTGTTAGGCTTTCCCTCTTCTCAGTGTCTTCTCCAACTCTTAATTCAGAAACTACCAAACAGTATAAAGTCTCCATGGGAATGTGTGCATTACAATGAACTATTAATAACTGTTTACATGGAAACATATTATGAGCAAATATGGAAACAGCATTACTCATGAATTTCTAGTAGTGTGCACATGGAAGCATCACAAGCAAGTACGTAAAACTTAATTACTCCTACAAGTTGTTAGCAATGTACATTACATAAAACATTTGATCTTTGTAACTCTGTAAGGCAATACTTTTGCCACATAACTCTTTCTTCTATGAATGGCATTTATTACTTTGAGATTTAAACTAACTCTTAATAATTTCAAAATGACAAGTAATAGTTTATGAGGTGAAAACTAACTTTTCTGCATGTTTCTTTCAAAATAACCTATGAAATTAGGCATTTAATTGTGCTCTCAGTATCAAATTGTACAATTGCACCTGGGTTGTGGCTGAAAAGATCAATGTACCAGTTCACGTACCTGTTTAGCAAAGGAAAATAAATAAAATAAAATGATTTTAAAACAGTAAGAGAATTGTTTGATCCATATTGTTTTTCCAAATACAGTACCATTTTCATGTATTTCTTATCTATACTATTTAGCTTGCCAAGAGATTTTATTTTGCAAGTAGTTTATTGGTATCAGCATTGGCATATCAATTTGTGTTTTCCAGGAGTCTCAAAAGTATTTAATGATTACTAATGAAAACCTAACTGAAGAAGAAGAAGAAATACATTTTCCTGGAGTATAGTTAAATAAATTCAGTTTAACATATTACTTCCCTAGCAGAAGGACTAAGTCATAATGGTTCGAAGGACCTGATTGGTTTTGATGAACCCCCAATCCATCCTTGTCAGTTGAATTCCATTTATTTATGGTAAGGAATCAGGAGTTAAGACAGTTCATTTCCGGGCCATCTAGGCTAGCGAACACACTAAGAAGCTTGTGTGTGTGTGTGTGTGTGTGTGTGTGTGTGTGTGTGTGTGTGTGTGTGTGTGTGTGTGTGTGTGTGGTGTGTGTGAGTGTGGGGGGGACAATCACACAGTTTCACAGACAATTTCATGCCATATGTTGTTGCCATTTTTACTTGCAGAGTATGTACAGTGTGTACAACCAAGCAAATCAGCACATCTTTAACTAGTATTTTGTGTCCACTCTTCTGGCAGTTCACTACTTTAACCTTTTGATTTACCCAAAGGACCATTTCAGACATACTTTTCACAATCACAAAATACTATGGTACCACTAGTATTAGGTAGTAATATCCATGTATTACTGCACTCAGTACTGTAGCTACTAGAGACAGTTCACTCTATATATGTTACTTGTCATGTTTTAACTGAGTTTACAATGTGACAACGTGAAGCTAAAAGCTTGCACTTTCTGTTTTCTAATAGTGAGCTCAACCAAGATTGACCCACTGCTTTAAATCTGTGCCCAGAATAAGACAGAGATAGATATGCTGAGTTATACAGCTTGAAACATCTTCTAAATAGGGTCCACCAATATGTTGCATTCTGTATCTGTGTCCTGTTTAAACACGTTTTGCTTCAATACACATCTATTTAGACCAAAATATCAGATCCAAACTTCACTTTTGTTCTCATTTATAATGTACCTACTATCACAGCTGAATTCATTGAGGCAATAGAATATACTTCAAAATCCACAAATATTTCTGAGTGATGCAGATGAATTATCATGGCAGGGCTAGCCACCTGGTAGGGTAAACCTTGGCTTAAGATGATTGTCACTGTTTAAGTCACACGCTGACCCCATTTGCAAAATGGGAAAAGGGTCTGAGGATGGATGGACTGCTATCTGCTTCTATTATTGTTTCCATTAAAACCAAACTCTGGCAAAATAATTAGTGCTTTCAAAATGTCTAGAGGTTAATATTAACCTTACAGCATGCTTTTTCATGCTTAAAGCCACAACATTTGCACAGGTTGTGCTTTTTGCCTGCTTATTTGTTAACATATGCCATATTGATCATTTGGCATGGCGTCAACTTTATCATTTTTATTTTTACTATATTAGTATACTCTAGCTTTACTTTGACACCATTTTCATGAATAGTCTTTGAGACAATTTTAAGTTTCATATTCAACAGTTACTCACTTTGCATCCACCTATTGCTTTCTTCAAGGTTAAAAAAGCCCCTGTCATTATCTGTACCTTAGCTAATTATATTTGATTCCATAGACAATTCTGTCTTTTGTAAGTGAGTAATGTGTTCTGTGCTTACAGTCAGTGACATAGGTACCTATAGTCTCCCGACCATCTTGAGCTTTTGTAAGGAAAATAAATGTTACATGTGAATGAGGTTCTTTGTTGGTTCACAATATACCTGGAGCTTGCTTTTATAGGACTGCAGTATTATCATTCTCCTTCACTTTAAAACTAAATGTGGTAAATACCATAATGGCTTCTCACTTCTCGCATAAAAAACATGGTACACTGAATTCTTTCTGGCTTGTCTATAGTGCTACTTGTACTGTGATACAGCTCAAAACATTAAAGTAATGATTTTCAGTTAGCTTTCTTAGAGATCTCCTTGCAATTTCAGATATGATGCTGATGCTGGGGTATCCATTTTGTGACAGAAATCAGAGAAACAAAAGCAAAAATACACATGTGATTCACAGAAATGCGAAATCATAATTTATGAGAGCATGATCTTTAACTGGCTATGTGGTAAAAAAAAGCTTTGCACAGAAACAACTATAAAACTGTGGAATATAAGATTACAGGCAGTAGTTTAATGCATGGTTTGTACATTTAAGCATCAGTTAGACCTATATATTTGGTGCAGGCAATGCAGGCCTCAGCAGATGGCAAATGGCAGCTGAGCAGTTTAGCAAACCAGAGTAAACAAATATGGTATCTCAGTGCTACTAACTTCAGCTAAAGAGCTTTTTTTTTCTCCTGACACCATGTCAGAATCTCTTCACAAGTATTTTGTTGCAGCACTATGTTAAATCTGTAAAGGAAGCTACTAGATTATATAACAGTTTAGGACGGGTGAAAAAGAGGTATAAAGACAGAAGACATATGCAAAAGGGATACTTTCATTTCAAGACTTTTCTAGTGACTGGAGACCCGGTCTATGTCATATGACTTACAACCCAGCTACTCGTTGTCTTAAAGGTACAGTGATAGTCACATACAAGGCAGTAACACTGATCACTACTGTTTCAATGGTGGGATAATGCTAAATGTGAAAGAATAACTTTTAAAAAGTGCACATACCTGATTGAATATTATTATTGAAAAGGTAATGTGCTGGGTCCATCTAAGATATTTCTATTTCCTATGTTTTGTGGATGGGGGTAACTTTCAATACTGAACAATTACATTTTCCTGAATTCTGGATTCCCACAGCCAAACACAAATTTTTGAATGTAAAAATAAGGACCATTTGATAACTAATGTTAGACAAAGTTACTAGTTGTACAAAGGAAGATTATTCAGACAAATGCTGGAAGCACTTAACTTAGTCAAAAAATTCAAAGGGAATAATTGTATATTTTTTCTAATATTCATTTATCAGTTGCTTAATTGTTTTCTATCTTTGGTATGTGTAATCATTTATTTTTGTCTTTGTCAGGTGAATTCATCAAAACCACTCATGTTTAAGCATCATTACTCAGCATCAGTGTCTCAAATCCTGAAGAAAATGTCAGCTCCTTTGAAACTTCCATCAACTGTATGAGGAATATGAACTTCAGAGCTGATCATAATAGTGAAATATGCAATGGTAGTGGTGGGGAGCTTGATAGTATTTGATGTGTTTTATCTTTTAGTCTTTGTTTCAAGTAAACAGCATTTAAAAACATAGTTTATGGATCATGCATTAATTTTTGATTACCTTTTTTGTTCAATAAATGTGACTTCCATATTAACTGAATGCTTTTTCTTCCTTAAATAGGAAGTACAGTTATTCTATGAGATAATACAATGAGCTGTGCTGTGCTTTATTCAGCACAAAAGGGTACTAAAAGATACTAAAAGGATTCTTCTTCTTTCGGCTTTTCCCGATTAGGGGTCACCACAGCAGATCACCTGTCTGCGCATGATTGGCAGTAGAGTTTTATGGTGTCGAGTTGCCAGCCCGGCACACAACCTTCCACAGAAGGCACACACATGCACGCACTCATGCTTAGGGCCAATTTAGAGTGTCCAATCCACCTACAGCATGTCTTTGGGATGTGAGAGGAAACCGGAGCACCTGGAGGAAACCCATGTGACCACAGGGAGGACATGCAGACTCTGCACAGAAGGCACCCCAACATCAAACCAGAGAACCTCTTGCTGTGAGGTGACAATGCTAATCGCTGTACCACCATGGCCACCCACTAAAAGATACTAAAAGGATACAAGGCCTAAACAACATGTCCTACATGGACAGACTCAAAGCCCTGTCATTTTACTTCCTATCCTACAGACTGCTAAGAAGTGACCTGTCTGGCATACAAGGCATCCTCTTATCCAATACTGATGGATTTACTGCACATCAACAAGTCCAATGGCATCAGAAATACTCAGTATAGGGATCTAAATCTCCCTGTCCACATTCAAGCAGAACTTGGATCTATAGATAGGAAACAGAAAATTTATCTCTGGACTCCATCCTGTACTACTATTGGACCAAGACAGCTACTAAATATTTTATCCCATCAAATTTCTATGGTATGATTCCAGTTATTCTCATTAGGGATAATATATAATTATCAGCCATGGGATAAGTTAATCTGAGCACAAAAAAAGGGAAAATGGCAAGGCTTAAAATGGCCCAAAAGGGCAGAAGGGCAGCTAACCTACGGAGTATGCATTGGCCATTCTTTAGTCTAGACGTGTCCAACCTGCGGCCCGCGGGCCGCATGCGGCCCTCAGAGCTCTCCATGCGGCCCTCAACCTCTAACTGCAATATCAATGCACGCATGCCCCAAAACACTTTTTTTGTTGTGTTTTTCGCTCCCGTGACCTGTAATGCGAATGTCAGTGTGTGCATGCCCCAAAGCACCCTTCTAGTTTTGTTTTTGAGCCAAAAAAGGGTCAGTGTGTTTACGCCATTATTTTATGCCGAACAATCAGTGTGTGTGTGTGTGTGTGTGTGTGTGTGTGTGTGTGTGTGTGTGTGTGTGTGTGTGTGTGTGTGTGTGTGTGTTCTCGCTGAAGAGGGACTCGTATGGATTTGCCGCTGTTGCCTTTGAAAGGGACAACAATTACATGTGTTAATAGGTAAATATGGAGTGAGTGAGTGCATGCATGAAAACAGAATTGTGTGCATGAAAGTAGAAGAAGAGTGTGTGTGTGTATGTGTGTATATGTGTGCATGACTGAGAGAGACGCATACACAAAGAGGCTAACAATGATCAGTCTGCCTACTGAACACAAACAAGTTAGCTCACAAATATATCATACATTAAGAGTACGCTTTCATTAAATTGCGGCTTTTCCTGACAGGGAGAGTGTTGTATTGAACATGAACTCATACCTCTTAACTGTATGGATTTTCAAAGAATGTCTCGATTTTTGCCTCATCTTCCAATGTGTGTCTTTTGCTTAGGAAATACAAGTAGTCATCCAAGGTAATTCAGTTCCAGGGAGTAAGAATGAGACAGCAGCCTAGGGTTAATGGGTCAGTAGTGGACTGACTATGTGGGACTGTAGCATATAAAGTTGTATTGTTTTTTCAGACAAACAAAAAAGCACCTAGTACTGTTTTTTCATTGGTGGGTTCTAAGCAGTGGTAGACAACAGTAAGCATAACTTTGGCGGATCATCAATACTGGCAAATCAAGTGGGCACAATGTCATTTTTTAAATGTTGGGGATTTTAGTGTGTATGTGAGTGCTTATGTGTTGGGAGTGCTGCAACAGTAGATGATTATTAAAGACAGAGACTTACGGACTATGGAGAATATGTTTCTTTCTTTCAAAACCTAATACTTGGGTATGCATGCCAGAAGTAGATTTTTTAAGACCTAGCTTCTTGCCATTTACAGTGGATGGATACTTACATTTAATGGGCAATGTATTAGTGTGGGCCTGTGGGGTTCTGAAGGATGCCAAGTCTACCACTGCCAATGTCTTGTAAAGTGACCTGGAAATGGATATTGGGATGTTACTGAAAAAGTATAGTAAGTGGGCTTAGAAATATAGTTTAATTAAACAAAGTATACTTTCAATTTACAGGCCATAATTTAATTTATTTCAGGTAGTCCAGATACTGGTAGATTGTATACCTTTAGACTTAATTAGGGAGAGCTGTCATTCTGGGGAAACAAGTAGCCATAGTTTCAGTGAAAGCTCTGTGGTTGCTTGCAGGTAGGAAGTTGCAGGATGTTGATGCAATGTGTTTTATTTATTATTTTTAATGCATTTGTCATTTCAAAGCATGGTTTTCCTTGATGCAAAAGAAGGCAGGACTGAATGAGCCATATAATGCTTAACTGACAATGATGGGATAGAAAGATTATAAGTGATGTATAATGTTTGCAGCTACAGTTGTTTCAATGGTGTCTGTGATGCATAACTATTTTTGGGCCTGTGTCCCACTTTTATTTTTTGCTTTGTCCAGATTTCTTTCTCTAAGGTTGAGAGGTATGGTTCCATACTAAATCAGAAGTTGTATTTACCTTGGAAGACTTTTCGGCATAATTATGAAAAACAGAGCTTTTTTAATATCTCTGCTTATTTCCAATATAAACTGCCATGTAACCTTGCAAATAACCTTCTTATTAAGCTACTTTACTTCTTTTGGAATTGACAGGTATGATTCATCTGTTTGGACATAAGCATAGAGTGCTAATGTGACTTTGATTTCTTGGAGCAGTCTGTGGTTTACATAATCACAATAACTTTTCTGTGTTTCTGGGTGTGTAATCAGTTTAACAGTTTTAAAGATGTTTTCCAAAAATAAATAAATATATAATAAATAAATAATCCTCTCTACACTTTGAGCTATTGGCAAAGTCTGGGAATTTGTTTTTTCAAAAGCGAAGGTCAGCATTACAGCTCAGTAAACTGTCAATCTGTGAGTAACTTCTGCACAAATTAAAATGTGTGAATGTCAAATGGCTTTAGATTGGAGGGAAGTTTATTTTTATTTATTTTATTTTATTTTACATTTGTTTACCAGGAAAGTCCGACTGGACACGGGTCCATTTTCAGCGGAGGCCCGCGGAGAAAAGCTCCAGAAATAACACAAAACAATATAATACAATACATGAGAGAGAGACAGCAAATTATGGATGTAGTACTCATACAATATGGCAGAGATTACATCTCGCAACAGTGAGAATCATTGAGGTACAGAATAAACTTAAAAACATTTTTTTTACAGTTATAATTACAGCAAGGCAAATATCAATGAGTAAAGTTTTTAGGAGAAAGCTGTTTGTACATAGCTGAAGCTCTGAAACAATCTTTTGGTAT
Source organism: Protopterus annectens (assembly GCF_019279795.1). Classification (NCBI taxonomy): domain Eukaryota; kingdom Metazoa; phylum Chordata; order Ceratodontiformes; family Protopteridae; genus Protopterus; species Protopterus annectens. The sequence goes on from NC_056739.1 coordinate 1,103,765,394, forward strand.
GGATTAACCTGGGGATTGACACAAGTTATGTTTACACCAGTATGTAGCATTATAGTTTATGGTTTTCTTGTTGATTTACTTTTTGCCGAGCAGTTGTTTGTTGATTTATTGATGGTCCTTTTGATGGTGGGAAATTACATGGATGAATCTCTATTATGATTTTTATTTCAGATATTTTGACTTCCAGACAATTTCATTCAGTGAGTGGGTGTCATGTGATTACTGAGGTTGCCTATTTTACAAGTAGGGGCTTTGTGTGTGTGTGTGTGTGTGTGTGTGTGTGTGTGTGTGTGTGTGTGTGTGTGTGTGTAACAGAGAGAGAGATTTAATATGTATACTGAATATAATTTTGCAAATGGAATTCTTAGTTAAACATGCCCCTCTTCTTGAGCAACTAGACTTGAGTAACCAATATTAGATCTTAGCCATCCAGCTGGGAAAGGTTAGTATGTGGATTTTCCATCTAGTTTGATGAAGGCTATGCTACTTACCCAAGGACTACATTTATGGCTATCCATCCAGCCATCGTGTTGCTGAACTACATTGTTTGATATTGAGAGGAGCTTTTTACAGAAGTTGAAGGTTTTTGTGTCAAGAACCTGTCCATAAAAAGTGGCTTGTTTATGTCGCAGTGAAGGCTGTGGTCTTTGTAGTGAGCGTTTTAAGTATAACCAGTAATTCTGAGGTAGAGGAAGTCTCTTAAGGCAGGATCTTTCTTAGCCTGGAAAGCAAGCCAATGATGACATTTATAGGGGCCAGTGAGAGACAGAGGAAAGCAAGAAGCTTTTTACTCTGTTTGGATAACTAAGTGAACTTAGTCCTTTGACCTTTTTTGTCAGAAATGGTTGTAGTCTTTCTTTTGGCAGGGTGTTTTGCTGAGGCACATGCCAAAAGGGGCATTGCACTCAATAATGGCTCTTGTAAAGGAAGAATACAGGGATGTTATGACCTCCTTGTCTCCGGATGAGGTACCCTTACTAATGAAGTCGGCCATGTAAAAAGCTTTCCTTACAACGGAGACAACGTGGTGGTCACAAGCCAGGTTTCTATCAACCTGGGTGCTCAAGTACCATACGACTTACTGCGTACTTACAACATTGTTATTAATGTGATAATTTGTGGGGACATCACTCTCCTCAAAGGGGATGATCATGCATTTTTTGACATTTAGCTTGAGGCCATATTTCTGCACCAGTTATTTGTTTTAGTGAGACCCTCCTGTAGCTTATTCAGAATTGTTTTATTAAGTCAGTAATGTGAATTATTTACTTTATTGCAAATTTGTTGGGTTATTTTTGTGAATTATCGTATTGTAGGACTGATGATGTTGACATTTTACGTAGTTTGACCACTGGAATGGTTTTCCTAGTGAGAAATGCTAGTGCTGTAGTGAATATCTGTTTATTTGTAAAAAAAAAAAAAAAAAAAAATATATATATATATATATATATATATATATACACAGATATATTAACTAAGATGTTAGACTTAACAGTTAGATTAAAGAATTAGAATTAGAATGAGAATTTGAATTTTAAGGCAAATATTAGGCATTTATTACATTTATTCATTGTTCAAATGCACCTACAGTACAGCCAGGAGGTCGACTGTGGTCTTCTAGAACAGCAAAAGAGTTAACTATATGATATATTTTATATGCGGCCCCAAGACCATTTCTGTTTACTCAATGAGGCCCCAGCAAGCCAAAAGGTTGGACACCCCTGCTTAGTCAATGTGGAATGTGAATTGGCTTTTTTAATCGGTGCCAAATGTGCATTGGCCATTCTTAATTCATTGCAAAATGTGTATTGGCCATGTTTTATTCACTGCAGAATATGCATTGATTGTTCTTTATTCAGTGTTAAGTATGCATTTTTTTTTCTTTATGCAATGCAGCATTTCCATTGGCTGCTCTTTATTCAGTGCTGAATGTTTATTGGCTGTTGTTTATTCAGAGTAGAATGAGAATTGGCCATTCTTTTTTCAGTGCTGAATCTGCATTTGCTGTTCTTTTATTCAGTGACAAATTTATACTGGCTGTTCTTTACTCAGTGGTGAATTTTCACTGGCTATTCTTTAGTTAGTGCTGAATTTGCATTGGCTATTTTTTTTTCAATGTAGAATGTGCATTGGCCATACTTTAGTGCATAATGTACAATGCCCATTTTTCTTTCAGCGCACAGTCGGCATAAGCCATTCTTTATTCAGTGCCAAATGGCATCCATTATTCTAGTGAGTGCTGAATGTGATTTTTGGCCACTTTCTCTCTCTTGTATGGGCCATAATTTAGTCACTTTCTCTTGATTTTGACCCCATCTATTCAACATCTACCAATTTGATCCTACACTAAAGAAAAGAAAATATGCTATAGTCACTGAATTTGACCAACCATAATGTTATTGACATACTTGAGGACAAAACATTACTCCAATATTTATGTGCCCGGTATAACAGGTCTGTATATAGTTAATTTAAATTTTACTTTCTCTGGTAGATGACCCTCAGACTTTTGTTAATCAATATCCTTAATCCCATGCATGACAGCCAGTCCTGAAAGCCATCATTCATTTAGCCATTGGGGTTTTCTCTGGAAAGCCCCTACCCTCACCTCTGGAGGATGACATGGGCATCTGCATCGTTGCAGAGGTACCTTATGATAAGGATTTTTCATGCTTACTTAACTACAATTGCATGCTTAGCATAGATAATGACTGTAGTAAATGTTTGCTGGAAGTCTGTGAAAAGAAAAACAAATGAGAAAAACAATTAAACAATTCTACCCTGCAGAAAATGGTGTTAAAGGGTGACATTCAAAACTCAAGCACAGTATATTGAAACATACTCCTTTTCAAAATTTTTGCTGGAGAAGAGAAAATACTAAAACTTTTAATGTGAAAACAAGTATTTGCCCCTTCCCTGAATCATGTGACCTCCAAGGTGATTATGTTAAATAGTAGGCAGTATAACACGGAGGTGCAAGGGGTTTACCTACACAAAAATATAAGTTATAGAAAAATGACTGCTTGCATTCTTCTGATCAAAATTTTGCCCATTTGAGGAAAAAATATTCCTACTTTCTGGAAAGCCCCCACTGTTGTCAGTGTTTCTAGATTCATATAAGATGGTATCAAAAGATTAAAGAATGTACAAGGTAGCATTTATGTAACATACCCATACCTACTCCATTCACAGCAAGATATATTTGGTCACAATAAAATACTAACGTTAAAATAATAGAAATATACTGATAACAAATGAGAAATTAGAAGAGCACAGATTCAATCCGTATGAATAGGTTGTGTAATGTTTGAAACATTTTTAAAAATCCATACGTTTGACTATGGCTACCAAGTATGGTATAATAAATATATATATATATATATATATATATATATATATATATATATATATTTTTTTTTTTTTACTTTATTTGCATATCTCATATGGGATCTTTTCCAAGATTATTTTTTCTTCCTCCAAGTCTGGTATTTCAGGAAACTTTGCTAATTAAGTTGGTCCTAGAAAATAAAAGTCGTCATATTCATGCTTTAGAGTTAATGACTGAAGCATACAAATGAAACTATTCTCTGTGTGCAAAGCACTAAACTCTAAAAACGAGATCTGTGGAAGTATTTAAGTCCACAAAATTTGTGCTACACTGCAATGTTCTGGAAAGAAGACATCTTTATTACCATCCATTGCTTTACTTAGAACTAAAAGAGCTAAATACATATCAAGATTTTGAGTTTCTGAGTACTTCTTCAAAATTTATCTCATGATTGTAATACTAAACTTTATTCTAATATATATAAAATTGAATGCTGGTATTATAGCACTTATCAGTAATAAATCATATTTCACACAAACATCTTCTTGTTGTGCTGTAGACTTCTCTGAGTTTATGCTCCCTAGCAAAAATGCTGATGGAATGCTGAAATCACAGCTTCAAGTTTATTCAGAAAATGAACACCTTTCCTAATAATAGCAACCTAATTAACACATCTGCTTGAGTGGCAGCAAGCACATAAACACATTTTGCTGAGGAAGCTCAAATTCATTAGAACTGCCAACTGACTAATTAGATGCAAATTTCCTCATTAGTTCTATTTTTTACATAAACAGAATGCCTCCATATTAATCTAAACAAATGTGCTTCATTTCAATTACAAGTGATATAATACTTCTGTCTACATTGTAACACAAATATCTGTATTAAATAGTTTAAAGACTGTTGTACTGCATCTGGATTTTCACTTGGAGTGCTCTCTCTCTCTTTCTCTCTCTCTCAAGTGGCATACAATCCATAAATTGTTAATAACAGCTGGCTTTAGTATAACTGTAGGCCTCAAAATATACTCAGATGGTTGCAAGTGAAATTCAGCAGAAAAGATGCATATATTTTAAAATTCAGGACATTAGAAAATTGTAAGGTTGCCAGACACAATTTGATTTAAGTCTGCAGATAGAATCATTAAGCAAAGTATTTTGACTAACTAGATTTAAATTGTACACGATTAGCTGAGTGACATAGTTGCAGCATAAAACTAATGGGTCTATATTACAACGCCAAAAAACCTTTACAGCAAACACTACCTTGTCAACACGTATTCAGTCAAATTCACTTCCATGATTCACTGAATACTTAAAGGGCAAACAAATACTTGCCCCACAACCCAATGGAACTAAATCTAGCTAAACCAAACCCATTCATGTGGGGGGATGCACCACCCCAACTACATATACCCACTCCAACATTGCACTACAGCGGAGAAAAGGGCAAAATTGTGTAGCTGGCCAACTATGTCTTTGTCCTGTAAGTATTCAGCGAATCGCGGAAGTGAATTTCGCTGAATACGTACTGACAGTGTGGTATTCACTGTAAAATTTTTCGGCAATGTAATATAGACCCAAACTAATGACTGATATAAATTTTCTATTAAGTGAGTTATGAGTCTGACAGGTATTTTTGATATTGATGAAAACATGAATAGTGTAGTATAAATGGAATATGTAATATCACAATATTTTCTTAGCTTAATTTTTAGAGCAGGCCAGGAAGTTTAGCCTGAATGTCAAGAAGAAATGTCTTATGGTGGGGCTCAGATTCTGAGCTGCTTGTCTCCTCATCAGAAAACTTCTACTACATTGGGTTTAGTTTTATAGTGTCTTAGGATGCGTTAGTTTGAATTTTTGAAGGAATGATGTAATACAACATTCAGCAATACAGCAGTGGGTAAAGAAAAAGAACTGAATAAATCTTATTAAAAAGGATATGGGCAGGATTCATGAAGGCTTGCACAGAGTCTAAGAGTAGTGTAAGACTCCATGCAGCCTTCGCGATCCAGGAACAGCTCTAAAGTCCATGTAAGAGACCAGCTAAAACGTCTCTTACACAGAGTGGGCGTGGATATGCTAATCACCTCACTTGCAGCCGAATAGCATGCAAATGAGGTAGAGTAGCGATCCAGGAAGCCCAAAGCAGCCCGTGTAAGAGCCGTTTTAGCTGCAGAAATGTACTCAGTTGACAACTGAGTACATTTCTGCAAAAAACACAATGGAGCCATGTTAGCTCCAAATAAAGGGTGCATATGTGTCAGGCAGCATGCCAATGGCCAAATATGTGGCCATTGGCAAGGTACCCTGATGCAAATATGAGAAATAAGTTTAAACGCAGCGCAGCCCTGCGCAAATGGGTTGCGCTATATAAAACATAAAAATGAAGGTTATAAACCCACAAATGTGGGTTTTATGCAATACATGGATTTACAATGCAGGGACCAGCAGACCAAAAACAACATGGCCACCGTTTAGTGGTTGATAAAGGGGGAAGCTGAGTCTAAGACATGTAACTAAGCATTAGTAGGCAATCTGATGCAAATGAGTGTTAGGATACTGAATTCCACTGTCACATAGCAAATGAGCACATTCTGAGTAGTGTAAGAGTTACATAAGGGAGAGGAACAGAGTAGGAGATAGGTGACATCACAGGGGGGAATGGCAGAAAGAAATGCAGTTCATTGGAGGTCAGTGTTACATGACAGATGTCAGACACATATCATGGAAAGAGGAGTGCCACAATATAAGCATGGGAAAGTCAAGAAATGGAAGGTGTACACTGTTGCCTACACCAAAGTTTCTTGCTGGGCGTGCATGCGCACGTGTGCTCGCCATGAAGCACGAGTAGGACAGTATGCACGTGTGTAAGGCAGACTGAGCATGTGGGAGCCTGTTGGCAGACTTGTAACACTGTTTGCGCGGGTGTGTGCACGTTTTAACCCAAATAAGCAGATTCTGAACCATGTAAGCATGTGTGCACATGTGTAAGCCGCTGTGAGCGTGTTTCTGCTGGTATGCACGCTGCTCCCCCCTGAGGAAACAGAAAGGAAAAAGGAAGCAACAGAATTCATAGGAAGCTAGCAGAGAATACTGCTGGAGCTAGCAGGTGAAAACAATTAGAAGCAGGCAATTACACAGGCAGAATAGTAGCCCAGCCCAGCACTTAAAACTCTGCAAACAGCAGTGCAGGATGTTTCTCTCAAGAGACACTGCAAGACAGGAGTAAGCTATTAGAAGTGAAAACTGAAAAAGCTGAACTCAGAGCAGAAATGTTAGGGGCTGCCATAGCTGTCATAATGAGACATAAGCGACTTGCTGAGGGTGGTGACAATGCAGATGGTGCCAGACAACCCACAGTGAGGAGACGGAGAAGAGTGTACAGGCCCAGGGTCACCTACCACGGGTTACATGAGCTGGAGATAGTAGAGCGCTATAGAGTGGACAGAGACCTCCTGCAGCAAATAGTTGAGCTGTGCAGGCCACGCCTTACACACAGAACCAACAGAGGGGAACCCATCCCAGTGGAAACCAAGGTATGTGTTGGCCTAAGAATACTAGCAACAGGTACCTTCCAAAGACCAACTGGTGATATGATGGGTTTATCACAGGCATCAGCCTCCAGGGTACTGCACCAGTTCCTGGATGCCATGTCAGCACATGTCGGTGATCATGTATATTTCCCCAATGCCCGTGAGGTATTGGCCAGCAATATGTGTCTCTTCCAGCAAATAGCGGAATACCATGAGGTAGTGGGTGCAATAGACTGCACGTACATACACATCAAAGCACCAGCCGGTGAGCGGGGTAGTGCCTACATTAACCACAAGGGGTTCCCCTCCATCAACTGCCAGGTGGTGTGTGATGCCAAGAGCATAATAATGAAAGTGTGTGCTGGCTGTCCTGGGAGCTACCATGATTCCCACATCTGGCATTTGACGCAGCTGTACCAGACATTTGCCAATGGGGACATCCCACATGGACACCTAGTGGGGGATGCAGGTTATGCACTGGAACCGTGGCTGATGACACCCATCAGAAACGCACACACACCAGAACAGGAACGCCATAATGAGGCACACGCACAAACACGTAATGTAATAGAGCGTGTGTTTGGGCTGCTCAAGTCACGGTTCCTGTGTCTGGACACATCTGGTGGAGCCTTGCAGTACACACCAACTACATGTACCCAAATTGTCATGGTATGTGCCATGCTACATAATATGATCTTGCGAAAACAGCTGCAGCAGGACCAGCATAGGGCTGGGCCAAACAGCCCCCAACCATTGCCAAGGCCATCACAGGCAGAGCATGACTCGGAGGAGGAACAACCTGAGCCTGCCCCAGTAGGCAGAAGGAGGCGTGCCCAGTATGCCCTGGCCTTGGCAAAGAGGCAACGCATAGCACATACACTGGCTCAGTAGGAACCCTGGGAATGATACCCCCTCTGACTCACTCAAATAATAACAGGGATGCCTAAAATGACATGACCTGTTCACAAACATGTACAGGGAGTGTAATATGTGCATCCAACAGAGGCAGCCCTGCAGCACCACCTGAGGCATGAATGCCATGTGTTAAGTAATGTAACACCATGTACTATATGCACACCTGAAGACCGTGACTAACATCCTACCCTCACCAAGCATCATGCCACAATATGACAATGAGATGATCAATTGCAATAATTGGCTGAAGTATTGCAGTTAGTCAAAGGGGATCCAATGTGTGCCAGCCTGGGATGACATGCTGAGCATGACATGATGCTCCACCTGCTAGGACTGGCGTGCAACTATCAGTGCAGGCCATATGGATACTGGCAAAGGCTGTTGTTACCCACAACGTGCCCTGAATAGGTAAGGCTCAAAACCCAAACCTACCTCCATAGGTATCAGAAGGGATAAGAACCTAGATGTAATGCTACCCAATGCCAGAAGTCTAAACAGCAAGATGCATGCAGTCTCAACTCACCCAGTATGGAGAATGTTGATATCTGTGCTGTAACAGAAAACTGGGTCAAGGCTCACAACAGCACCCTAACACTACCAGGTTATACCTCATACTGTGCTGTACAGCCTCAAAACATGGAACAAGCTACAAAAGGAGGGTGACTAGCAATAATTGTCAAGGGTAACCACACCCCCATGTTGGTACCACAACAAGAAGCAGCATGGACTAGCCATGGTCAAGTAACAGTGGCTAAAACTGCCTCCCAGTTTATAGCCTGCTACAGACTACCGTCACAACACCAGGAACTGCACCTGGCCTATGTTGGAATACATGAATATATCAAGTCCTCCAAACCACATTATATTGGGTGACTGAAAATACCCAGACATAGACTGGGAGCATTATACTAGCTCCAACACTGTAGGACAAAAGTTCATAGAATCCATAAACCAAAATGCCCAGGAACAACGTACCACTCCCACAAGAGGGGTAAACATACTGGATGTGATAATCAGCAACATGGGTACTGGATGGCAAGATGAGAAGTGTATTGCTCACTGGTAAGACCAGACCATAGAGTAATCACACTGGATATACACATCCTGACCACAGTCCCTGGCCAGAAAACCACAGTGAAAAACATGTGTAAAGCAAAAGTTGCACTCCTCCAAACTGATGTGGAATCCATTAAAGGCCCTGTGCAGGTGCAAAATATGGGCCACACCTCAGAACCTGTTATACAGGCATTCCATGAACACTGCCAGGAATGCTTGGATTATGCAATCCTAAATTAAAACAAGACACAATGCCATACACGCAGGCATCTGGCATGGTGGACTCCAGCCATTACCAAACCATGCAAGAGAATGAGGAAGCTACTACATGATAGAGCAAACATAAAAAAAGAAGTAATCACTGATCAGTAGTATGGCAATAAAATTTGTCCACACATACAATCCACTAAGGCCAGCTACAACAAGTTGAATCTGTGAATCTTGAGGCAATGTTACACCTGCCCCAAGTACACAGATAACCCTCAACTCCCCCCAAGAAATAGAAATATATGTGAGAGATGCAACCATTTATCCAAACTGGAGGCTGAGCTCACTCATCTCAGTACAGTACTCCCAAAACTAGTCAGGAGGAGAAGGTAACCACACACACCACAAACCCAGTCCCACATAGACCTATCACAACTGCAAACCAAAAACATAAACACAGAAAAACATTCCCGGAGGCCCGAATTACAAACACACCACACCAACAGAGGCCTCCAAAGCAGACACCCAATCAAACAACCTCCAAACATAGCACATGCAACACATAGTACACAAAGCTGGTGTGCCAAACAGTCACAGGCCAGAAGGAGAAACAATATGCCTGATACAGTTGTAATAGGTGACTCCATAGTGAGACACACTGCTGTCCCGCACACCAGACTGAACAAGGGAAAGGGTACAGTAAGCTGCCTGTAGGCTGCTACAATACACCACATAACACAAGTATGCAGGTCACCCCAAAGCAAGTAGAAATATGATGCAGTCATAGTCCATGCTGGTGTGAATGACCTGAGATGTACCTCCCTGGACTACATGAAAAGAGACATAGATGAGCTCTCCAATTATGTAGTCCAGGCTGGAATGACACTGACCATTTGCAGCATCCTACCCTCACCAAGAATGATGCCACAGTACAAACACAGAATGATCAGTTATAACAAGTGGCACAATTACTGGTGTCATTCCAAGGGGATCCAATGTCTGTCTGCTTGGGATGTCATGCTTGACAAGCCACGCAGCTGTTCCAGGGATGGCTTGCACCTGTTACCCCTGGGCGTCTGGATATTGGATAAGGCTTTTGCCACCTCCATAGATCCTTTCGTAGGCAAGGCTGAAAAGACTAACCCACCACCCTAGAAAACATAAGAGGAAAGAAACATAAGGGTAATGCTGACCAATGCCAGATGTGTAAACCTCAATATGCATGCTCCCGAGGCCCTCCCCAGTATGGAGAACATCGATGTCTGTGCAGTGACAGAAACCTGCTGCAAGCCTCCTGACAGCACACCAGCACTACCAGGTTATACCACATATCATGCGTTATGACCCCAAAACCTGGAACAAAACATAAAAGGAGGGTGAGTATCCATATTCAGCACAGACACCCATATGTCCAGGTATTGGAGTCCACCCATGTGCAACTAACCATAGGTAAGACTGCTGTGCAGTCTGTAGCATGCTACAGACAACACTCACACACAGGAACCCCACCCAGCCATCCTGAAGACACTGGACAGTATGAATGTCCCACCAAATACCAAACAAGGTACTCACAAATTACCACATAGGTGGTAAGCCATTATGTATGGAAGGAGTAATCAGGGACCTAGGGACACAAGTGGACAGTAACCTGTTATGTGACACTCACATTGCCAATGTGGCTAGGAAGACTGTCTATATTGGACACCGTATCATGAAATGATTCACATCTACGTCAACAGAGGTCATTGTGCCCCTATACTGTTCTCTTATCAGACCCATAATCTAGTACAATGCCTCATTTGGGATGTACCTTACCTGACACCTGCAGCAGTTAGAAAGACCTCAAAGGTACCTCACCAAGAGGATAAAGGGTCTCAAATATATGTCATATGCTGCCTGGCTGTAGACACCCCAGCTGAATGCAGTCACATACTGCCTACACAGAGGCATTGTATGTCTGTTGTACAAGGCCATGTCCAACACAGGAGTAATGGACATGCTCCACCCCAGAAAACTCAAAGCCATCAGAGCTGTGAGAGTGAGAGATGTCAGCCTCAATACATAATGAAATAGGATGTGATGGAGGGACAAATACATAACCCAGAGGCTCCCCACACCCTGGAACAGAATCCCACTCCATGTTAGGCAGAGCCCCTCACTGACACTCTTCAACAGGAATCTTGCCAAGTGGATGGATGATCGTAGATTTACACTGGGGGTCTTCACTGTGTCACATCCAGACAGAGGCACAGCAAAGCAAATCATAAATGGCCATAATATTCACATAGCAAGGGGTGGCGAAAGCCACACACACTCTGGCTAGGCTTACAAATGCCCTAGGGTGGATAGCCTAGTATGAACCTATGAACCTACGAAGATACAAATTGTACAGGACACTAAGGATAATCCCAAGGCTTCCTCAACTGATGGTAGGAACCATGTTGGGAATTCACAGATATGCTTTGAATCACACAAATATTACAAACAACATAAAAAACACACACACATATTGCCAACATACATCCTGACAGGTGCAGTGCAACCCCCCCCCCAGAATGCAAAATATCTATCCCAGCAGACTGCTGGCCCCCTGACATTGCAGATGCTGAGGTAACAGCCAGCATCTACAAAGCAAAACACACAGCAGCAATGGTATGAGATGGTGTCCTGGGCTGAGTCCAACATGGACTCCAAGAAGAATGGAATGCCAAATCACACTACTGCTCAATGTCAGCCTTACCACAGGATATGTACCCAAAGAGCAGTGTACAACAACAGTGGTCGTTCTCAACAAAGGTGTTGCCTGAATGGATACTGAAAACTACCACCCCAGAATCCTGAGAAGCTTGGTCTGCACAGCTATGGAAAGGATCAGCATGTACCGCAGACATAAATATATTGGGGACCTACTGACACCGGACCCTACCCAGTGTGGCTTTCTTAAGTGCAGATCCTGCCCTAAACATGTTTGACTCATTTGAAACAGTCATTAAGGTCATTGATGAGGGCAATGTGGTCCACACAGCATAGCTGGACCTTGCAAAGGCTTCCATACAATACCCTATGTGTTCATTATAGATATGCTCACCAGCTTAAATATAAACCCCTATGTCAGTAGAGGGGTTGCAAACCAGACCAAGGACAGAACTGACATGGTCAGACATGCTGCAGCCATGTCAGACTACAAACCAGATATAACTGGCATCCCACAAGGCTTGGTCCTGGGACCTCCCTCGTTTGGTATATATGTCCCATAGGTACAGGCCAACATGGAAGGACTGTGTCTGAACATGTTTGCAGAGGACTACAAACTGCCCACCATATCTGACCCTCCAGCTGACACAAGCATCCCACAAAAGGGCCACATAGAAACAGACAACTGGTGCCATAGCCATGTCAGCAAGCTAATTGCAGAAAAGTGTATAGTCAACCCCGTGGATATACAGTAAGTGCCCATCAATTACCACATAGGTGTTAACCCATTACATACTTAACATGTAATGAGAGACCTGGGGACACAAGGTGATAGATATCCTGCATTGGACAAACATGTGGCTGTACTGTTTACAGAAACATACCATATACCCACCTAATCATGAAGGTTGTCAGATCTAGATAAGGGAGGTCATTGTGGCTCTGCAGTCATCCTTCATCAGCATTACAATTGACTACAATAGCCCCTGTGGGATGTACCTCAGCAGACACCTCCATCAACTGTAAAGTCCCCAACAGTACCTCACCAGGAGTATCAAAGAGCTTGAACAGATGCCATGTGTTGCCTGATTAAACAAACTGCAGCTACACACACTGCCATACTGCCCACCCAGAGGCAAGCTGTGCCTGATGTATAAAGCCATGTCTAAGCTGGAATCAATAAACATGCTGCACCTTGTACAATCTGAATGGCAGTGAGCTATGCACATGAGAGACCTGAACCCCAGCACTGACATACATAGGACAAGCTGTACTGCATGATCCATAACACAGAAGCCACCCCCACTCATGAGTAAACTCCCAGTACAGGTTATCCATAGAGTCACTCATCGATTCTCCTCAAGAGGAATCTTGATGAGTGGATGGGAGATAGTAGGTTTACCCTGGGTATCACTGTTCATAGGTTCATAGGTTCATAGGTTCATACTAGGCTATCTGCCCGAGGGCATTTACAAGCCTAGCCCATCGTTTTGTGGCTTACGCCACCCCTTTAGTATGGGGAACTATACCCATTATTTTGCTGTGCCTCTGTCGAGCAGTGACATTGAGGTAATCCCTGGGGTATATCTGCGATCTCCCATCCATTGGTCAAGATTTCTCTTGAACAAGGCCAGCGAGGTGCTCTGCCTCACATATACCGGGATTTTGTTCCACAGCATAGGGAGTCTTTGGGTGATAAATCTATCCCTCCAGCATGTCCTATTAATAGCCGTGTCGAGGTTTAAGTCTCCCGCCCTTGTGGCTCTGATGGATCTAGATTTTTTGAGGTGAAGCATATTCATCAAATCTGGGTTTGACATGGCCTTGTATGTTAGGCAAAGGTCACCTCTGAGCAAGCGGTAAGCGACTGAATAGAGCTGGAGTTCTTTCAGTCGGGCAGCATAGGACAGATTTTTGAGACCCTTTATCCTTTTGGTGAGGAACTTTTGTGGCCTCTCCAGCTGCTGCAAGTGTCGGGTCAGATACATTCCGAATGGGGCATTGTACTCAATCATTGGTCTGATGAGTGATGAGTAAAGGAGACCATGACCTCCCTTGATCTAGATGAGAATCCCTTCATGATAAGGTGGGCAATGTAGAAGGTCTTCCTAACTACTTTAGCTACATGGGTGTCGAATGATAGACTACTATCAACCTGGGTCCCCAGGTCCCTGATAACTTCTTCTGTGCTCAGTGGATTGCCACCTATTTGGTAGCTAGGGGTAACCTTGTTTTTCCCGAAGGGTATGACTATGCATTTTTTGGCATTTAACTTTAGGCCATGGCTCTGGCACCAGTTATCCGTTTCTGTGAGACCCTTCTGAAGGATATCTGTGTCAGATGTGTTTTCTACTATGGCGCCCAGTGTTATGTCACAGGTAGACGGAGGCACAGTATACTAACCATGACATATGTCATGGCAAACTCCACTTACAATGTGTGTCGAAGGACAAACACACTAGCATTAGAAATGGCCTAAGGCACATCGCTAGTGTTTGCAAATGTACACCTATGTTGTGGAATACACTACCAATGTTGGACAAACCTGGTTTAAGTAGTTCATATCTGAACATAATGCAACATGGTCAGATGTGCACAACTGGCCCCTAACCAGGCTGTTGTGCTCACTATGGAACTGTAAAGCAGTGATAGGAGTAAAGCCCAGGATACTGTCCACCACAGTGAAAGTACTGAACCAGTACACTATACGGTACTACAGTGTTAGGTCAGTATGAAAGGATGTTGACAACTGTATGCAAAGTATCCCATGCAAACCCTGCAGGCACAGTATAATCCCTGTTGTGTTCACACACAAAGCAGTTGGACAGTAACTACACAACATGACACACAACACACAACCATAAACGGGAGATATTTGTTGAAGTTCACACTCATCCACAAATGTGGTGGGCTGCAGAGTTCAACATATGGAAAGCTCACACTGGGCATACTCGCACACTTTGATAAATGAGACATATGTCAGACAACATGCCATGGGAAGGCTGAACTGGGCATGCTCACACACTTAGGCCAAATCTCAGTTTAGCAGTTGACCACACATATCTGGTATTTGTACGTGTTATTCCATGAACCAACCACATTACAGCAATCTGCCCAGTGCACACAGTTAAATGACTACAGAGACATACGTGATATAGTGGATCCCTCCCATATGCAAACATCTTCAACAGATACACAAGTTGTTCATACAAACAGGGAATGCTATGGCAATAAAGACCTGCAAACAGTCTATCAGCAACAAATAATGTGCATCTGACAATTAAACATATGGGTGTAGAGGTCAACCACTAGGCTGTTTGCCCTAGGGAATGACAGCTTAGCCAGAGTGTGCTTGGCGTCTGCCTCCCCAGTACAGTAGGCTTCTGTGCCACTGTAAAGTAGGTCACATAAGGCACCGAGTGAGGCTAGTGTGCTGTGCCTCTGTCAAGCAGGGACACAGTGGAGATCCCAGGGTTTGAATTTGCTAAGCCACAGCCATGTTGTTGGTGTGTGCTGGAAGAGAGTTGCTGAGGACCTCTAACAGTAAGTGGGCGTCAATAACAGACTGAGGGGAGCCTTATCTGCATTGTCTGAACAATTTCACTGTCAACACTGTGTCGTGATGATTATGAGGGATTGAAATGTCGTGCCGGTACTGTTCAGAGATGTCCTCCCTCTGTTGGCTACTGCTCTGCAATGTATTAGCTCACTCTGTCTGTTGGACAGCTCATATATGGCTGGTTTACATCTGACAGGTGTCCTGTTGTGGAGCAGTCTTGGGTATATTTGGGATAGCATGATCAATGCAAACCTTCCACATGCTCATAGAATGCAATTGTCAAGGATTATGCAGAGTGGCCTGTATACTCCCCCAGCATGGGTCCTTTGAAGTCTTCAACCCCAGTCTTCACAAGTGTAAAGTCTGCTTTTGATAAATACAGTTTGTTTGCAGTGACAACATTGCCTGGAGGTGGGGATGGGATATGGATGGCCAGGGGAAGGTGGGTATAGTCAGATATCAACAATGGTGGTCTACCTCTGGTGTGGAACAGTGAGTACCCATGTTGTAGATGGTCAGGTGCAATATGTATTCCCCCTTGTGGCTGTGGTGAGTGGTTCTGCCATAGCACATGGACTCACAAATTGTAGTGGCTGTAGGGTAGTGTTGTAGAGGCCTGAGTAGTTCCCACACACAATATGCCTGTACCTGACGTTAACAACTGGAATGGTGTATGTGAACACCTGCATATCTTGACACTGTTCCCAGGGAAGCAAAGTGTGTGTCCTGGATGTGGGAGGGGTGGTCAGGACTGGTTGTGTTGTGTGCTACAGGTCCTGTGGTCACGAAGCATGGTATAAAACATAACCTGCCAGTGCGATGTGCATATCTGACCCTGACGTAGGTGGCTGCAAATGCATATATATGCTATCCCCCACCTGACAGGTAGTACTAGATGTACATACCTCTGTAGAAATAATGATGTCAGCACCCTATAAATACTGCAGGTGCAGAGCAGATGCCCAGTAATTCGGATAGTGCGCTCTGCTAATGCGTCTCCCTCAAGTGTTATAATATAGTTAGGTAGGGGTTTGAATCCTGCAAATGCTCAGTGTATGTGAAAGTCTGTGTGAGGGAAATGTCCCTTTTGGCAACTGGGAAAACACACTACAGGATGCACATTCCCCTTTCTAAACACTGATGATGTCAGCACCCTATAAGTACAGCAGGAGAAAGGAAACCTCTCAGTAATGCAAATAGCGCGCTCTGCTAATGCGTCCGTCTTGAGTGTCATAACATGGTTAGGTAGGAGTTTGAATCCTGCAAATGCTCAGTGTATGTTGAGGGGGTTAGCATGTGTGCAAGTCTATATGAAAGAAATATCCCTTTTGGCAACTAGGAGAACACACTACAGGATGCACATTCCCCTTTCTAAACACTGATGATGTCAGCACCCTATAAGTAAAGCAGGAGAAGGAAAACCTCCCAGTAATGCGAATAGCGTGCTCTGCTAATGTGACCGTCTTGAGTGTCATAACATAGTTAGGTAGGGGTTTGAATCCTGCAAGTGTGTGTGGGAGAGGGTGAAAGTAGTGTATGCACAATTACATGTGTGAAAGAACTGACCCTTTTGCCAACCAGTACAACACACCAGCTGCTGCATATTCCAATCTCTACACAGAGATGATGTCAGCACCCTACAAGTACAGCGGAAGAGGGCAAATCTCCCAGTAATGCAAATAGCACGCTCTGCTACTGCGTCTCTCACTACTGTCATAGCACAGTTAGTTATGGCATTGGATTCCAGACATGCCACGTGTGTTTTGTCACACAGAATGCCCATGTGTGTGGGTTGTTGTTCACAATAATGCATGACATCGATTAAACCAGTAATAGCAATGGACACAGATGATGTATGTGCCAAATACACATATGTACCTGTGACCTTCAATAGTTACCATGTCTGATGCCTGCCACATGTGAATACATGGTATTTGCACTGGATAACATTATGACTGTGGTCTTCTGTGCGGGTGCTGCATGTGGTATGTGCATATACAGTGTGATATGTTGATGGTATCAACCTAGCAGCGAGGGATACACATCTGGTCTGGGGCATATAGTCTACATGTTGATGAACAGGTGCTGCATGTTTTCACCTGTTGTGGAAGTGGTAACAATTTGTTCCATAGCAATGCAGTGACTACATGCTAGGAACCTTTCAGCTAGGGTGTTGTAGCTACAGTAATTCATCAGCATTCAGTAATACGTCAGCATTCCTGGTGAAGGTATGATGCCAACCAAGGTCAGGGTCATACCAGCCTGTGCCACATGCTCAGAGAGCCCTTCCATGTTCCCTATCATGTAGTCCAGGGAGGTACATCACAGGTCAGCCATAGTGGCATGGACAATGACTGAGTCATATGTGTCCATGCCTCTGACTGACCTGTATGCTTGTGTTATGTGGTGGACCATAGTGCCCCACGGGCATATCACTGTGACCTTCACCTTGTCCAGCCTGGTGAGTGTGACCTCACTGTACCGGACAATAAAGGTACCTAACACAACTGTAGCAGGTGTGTTGTCTAGCCATACAGGCTGTGACTGTTTGGCACACAGGATTTGTGTGCTATGTGTTATGCGTGATGTGTTCTGGCATAACGTATGCCTGTATGTCAGCTGTAGAGGTATCTGCCACTCAGGCAGGATACTATTCTTAGGCTCCACGAATGGCCCAGTGTGTTCACGTGCTTGTATTGCTGTCAGTGTAGGTCTACATCAGACTGGTATTGTAGTCACTGTAGTATCTCATGCCACCTGACAGGTTATGCCAGTACTGGGTTCAGAGTGCTTAATCCCCAGTTTGGCTATGTGGTTCCATCTCATACATGTGTTTTACATCCATGTGTAGGGGAGAGGGTTGACTGTGTACATGTGGCAGCTGTGACATTGCCACATGACCCACATATTCCACAACTGTACCATAGAGGTGACTGACAACTGACCTTTGCACATGCTACCATAGTATTGTGATTGCCATGGTGATTAACAGCACATAGGGCCAATGGGGAACAAGGTACATAGGTTCATAGGTTCATACTAGGCTATCTGCCCTAGGGCATTTATAAACCTAGCCAGAATGTGTTTGGCTGTCGCCATCCATTGTAAATTTATCTTGCTATGCCCTTTTTCGAGGTTAGTATACTGTGCCTCTGTCTAACAGTGACACAGAAGTGATACCTGGGGTAAACCTACGATGTCCCATCCACTCATCAAGAGTCCTCTTGAAGAGAGTCAATGAGGGACTCTGCCTAATCTGGACTGGGATTTTATTCCAGAGTGAAGGGAGCCTCTGGGTTATGAATCTGTCCCTCCAGCATGTCCTATTTATTTCAGTGCTGAGGTTCAAGTCTCTGGAGCGTGTAGCTTGATGGGATTTGGATATTCTGAGGTGCAGCATGCCCATTAATTCCAGGTTTGACATGGCTTTATACATCAGGCACAGATCGCCTCTGAACAGGCGGTATGCCACTGAGTAGAGCTGGAGTTTCTTTAACCGGTCAGCATATGGCATCTGTTTGAGCACTTTGATCCTCTTGGTGAGGTACTTTTGGGGTCTTTCCAGTTGCTGTAGGTGTCTGGTAAGGTACATCCCAAAAGGGGCATTGTACTCAATTATGGGCCTGATGAGGGATGAGTAAAGAGGCAAGATGTCCTCCCCTGATCTAGATGTGAATCCCTTCATGATGAGGTGGGCTATATAAAATGTTTTTCTAACCACTTTGGCCACATGGTTGTCAAATGAGAGATTGCTATCAACTTGGGTCCCCAGGTCCTTAATTACTTCTTCTGTACTTAATGGATTACCACCTATGTGGTACTTTGTGGGCACTTTGTTTTTGCCAAAGGAGATGACTATACACTTTTTGGCATTCAGCTTGAGGCCATGGCTCTGGCACAAGTTGTCTGTTTCTATGAGGCCCTTTTGGAGGATGCTTGTGTTGGCTGGAGAGTCGATTATGGCAACCAGTTTGCAGTCATCTGCGAATTTGGTCAGCCACAGTCCTTCCGTGTTGGCCTGTACCTCCGATAAATATATACCGAACAAGAGAGGTCCCAGGACTGTGCCTTGTGGGACACCACTTGTAACTGGTTTGGAGTCTGGCATGGCTCCAGCAATTCTAACCATGTGGGTTCTGTCCTTGAGCCAGTGTGCAATCCATCTAGTGACATAGGGGTTTATATTTAAGCTGGTGAGCTTCTCTAGAATGCCCGAGTGGGGTATTGTATTGAAGGCTTTTGCAAGGTCCAGGTAGGCTGTGTGGACCACCTTCCCCTTGTCAATGGCCTTGGTGACTGTTTCAAAGAAATCAACCAGGTTTGAGAGGCAGGATCTGCCCTTAACAAAGCTAAACTGGGTATGATCCAGTGTCTGTAGGTCTCCAATATCTTTATTTATGAGGTCTATGATGATCCTTTCCATAGCTTTGCAGACCAAGCTAGTCAGGCTTATGGGGCAATAGTGTCCAGGATCCGTTGAGGCACCACCTTTCTGTAGAGGGACCACTGTTGCTGTACGCCACTCTTTGGCCACATATCCTGTAGTAAGGCTGAGATTGAACAGTAGTTTTATGTTTGGGTGTAGCTCTTCTTGGAGTTCATGTAGAACACAGCCCGGGACACTGTCTGGTCCCATTGATGCAGTGTTTATTGCTTTGGAGAGGCGGTCTTACCTGAGCATCTGAGATGTCAGGGGCAGCACTCTGCTGGAATAACTATTTGCCGTTGCAGTGTGGAGGCGGGGGATTTTGCGCTGAACCTGTCAGCTAGGATGTTGGCAATGTCTGTGGGTTTGGTGTTTCTATTGACATTTTGGACTACCTCTGAGCATATCTGGGAATTACCACCCAGGTTCCTAACATAACTAAAGAAAGCCTTGTGATGATGCTTAGTGTCCTGTGCAATTTTCTCTCGAGCTGGCCTTAGATAATCTTATGAGTGCCCGTAGTTTTTTGCTAATACTGATCAGTGATGCCTTCCCTTTTTGGGATTTTGCTGTATCATTTAGTAGCTTCCTCCTTCTATCGTATAGTTTGTTTATGGCTGGGGTCCACCAGACAGGACGTCTGCCTTTGGAGGATTGGGTGTTGGTTTTATTAGGGATCGCATGATCCATGCATTCCTGAAGGTGTCCATAGAATGCGTTTATAGAGAAATCTGAGGTCTGGTCCTTATTTTCCACAGGCCCAGCGGCTTTGAAGGTTTCCACCTCAGTTTTGAGGAGTGTGAATTTGCTTTAGAGAAGTTGTTCACTGTGGTTTTCTGGGCAGGGGGTGGGGTCGGGATGTGAATATCCAGTGAGATTAGTTTATGGTCTGATCTTACCAGTGAGGAATACACTTCTGGTCTGGAGCATAGAGTCCCCATGTTGGTGATGATCAGGTCCAGTATGTTTTCCCTTCTTGTGGGAGTGGTAACAAGTTGTTCCATAGCATTTGAGTTCATATATTCTAGGAATCTTTGGGCTAGGGTGTTGGAGCTAGAGTCATGCTCCCAGTCTATGTTTGGGTAGTCAAAGTCACCCAATATAATGGTTTTTGGAGCGACCTTCATATTTTCCACTGTTCTCAGGAAGGCCGAGTGTGGTTCTTGGGTTTGGGAGGGTGGTCTGTAGCAGGCTATAACCTGGAAGGCAGTTTTACCCATTGTTAGTTGCACATGGATAGTCTCTGATGCTTGGTGCTTTGCCACCAACCTGACGGTGTGGGTATCTTTGATGAATATCAATACTCCCCCTCCTTTTGTGGTTCGGTCCAAGTTTTGGGGCTGAAAAGCATGGTATGAGGTATAACCTGGTAGTGCTGGGGTGCTCTCAGTAGCCCTGAACCAGGTATCTGTTACTGCACAGATATCGATGTTCTCCATGCTAAGGAGAGTTTCGAGTGCATGCATCTTGAGGTTTAGACTTCTGGCGTTGAGTAGCATTACTCTTAGTTTCTTATCCCTTGTGATACCTATGAAGGTGGGTTTGTTATTTGAGCCTTGCCTAACAAAGGGACTATGGGGGTAGCAAGAGCCTTTGCCAATATCCAAAAGCCCAGGGGTGACAGATGCAAGCCGTCCCTAGTGAAGCAGGTGGTTCAACAGAAGATGAGTATGTGAGGGTGTAGTGCCTGTGATTAGTTAGCAGTGGCATATATGACTGCTCACGTGGACAAATGCCAGGTAAGTCATATGCAATGTGTCACAGGCAACGTACATGTGAACAGGACAAACAGTGATGTTCTGTCAAGTGAGACATGGACATACATATAGTAAGCTATGCAGATGTCACTAGGAGTCCACAGAAGCTCTGTAACTATGCATTGCAGGTGGTATCAGTATTCCAGGGTAATTGCAAGCAAACATGCATGCAAACAAAGCTACAGTAAGCAGGGCTGCATGTAGTCCATTGCACAACAAACAAGCTGTACCACTTCCAGTAGGTAACACTGCAAATATGCAGGCACTATGCACATGTACATGGAAATACACAGGTCAAATGGCTAGGGTCCAGTCTCAGCGCACACAAGTGTACAGACCATGTACCGTCAGGATGTACAATAACTGGATGGAAACCCATGTGCTCATACCTGCAGTAATACACATGTCAAATAACAGACACTGAGCCTTCACTCAGTGGTTCCATACTTAGTAGGATGTATGCTACCTGGCCTGCCACCACAGTATCCCTGACATGTATGGGGACTCTCCCTCCTGTGACAGTTAGTTTTGTGTGTTGGGGCTGTCTAGCATGGTATGAGATGTGAGCTTGCAGTGCTAGGGTGCTCCTGTGTGTCCTGTACCAGTCGTGTAGTACTGCACACATAGCAACATCCTCAAACATCCACATTGCAGAGTCCAGTGTGGGCAACATGCCACTTGCAGTTTACATGTCCATCATTGCGTATTAATACTTTCATTACCTTATCCCCTGTGCTACCTATGTATGTAGCCATCTGTTGACATCCTTACCACCAGTATGCCAACATGTGCAGATGATACACTATGGTACTTACCATGGGTGTAGACAACAGTACATGACAATCATACCCTTACTGCATCAGGCATGCTGTGATATACCCACAATTATTTCAGCACACAGTACTGTTAACAACATGATACTATTACTACACATCTATGTAGTCACCCTGTGCATCAGCAACATGTTAACCTGTACCTGCACTGATGTTACAGATTGCAGGAGGTGGCACAGTTTCATCATATGCACAGGGTGTGAACTTGGTATGCCTGAGTCAACCACCAATACCACCAATTGACATGTATGTGTATGTGTGTTGGTGAGGGACAGCAGTACAAGGTGGGGCAATGTTGATGCAGTGTGTGCGTGTATGTGGTAGCCCTAGGTGTTGTCAAGTCGCATGTGTGTATGGATGCACACAGTTCCACCTCATGGCTGTCATATACTGGTGTTTGTGGACAGTCACAGACTGTACCTGCCAGTTCATACAGATCAGTGTCTCTGGCCACGGACACAGTACCTGTGCCTTGCAGGGGTGCTACAGACCATATCCGGTACCAACCCAGACTGGGTAATGTCATCAGAAACAGGTGTTCATTGACTGGACACAGATCCCTATCGGGCCTGGCCAGAGCCATGTGCACGTGGTCTCCTGGGGCGGTCTGACGACAGCACAGACCCAGCATTGCTGGGGCTGCTGCTGGCACTATGGGGGCGGCCGCGGCCCTGTTGTCATCCAAGACGACTGCCAGCTGCTGCTGTTGCTGGCATATGCCCACGTCGACGCCTCAACCGTCCACCATCGCCCTGGCTCATGGACATGGAGTTGTGGAACCGGTCTAATATGTCCCCACAATGTCTGTCTATGACATTGGTAAAATTACGGATGGCAGCCGCAATGTCACGCATACTATCACTCATGGCTGTGCGACATGCTGTCAGCTCCCTCAGACCCTGTCTGGTGTACCGTTTTATACGTGACTGTGCCTGCATGACAGCCCAAAACATAGCTGAGGTTGTAAGACCTCTGTGGGCACGTCTGACAGGGGCAATACGCCCACGGATGCTCCAACAAGAACCCCTGGACATCTGTCTGTGTGGTACCATCTCAGGGCCATGCCCATGGCTGCTGTGTGGGGAGGCATGTGCCACAGATACCACATTACCCTGGTCAATGCCCACTGTATGCTGTCCATCACCTAGGGACATTGGTGACAAAGGGTGTATTGGCAGGATAACTGTGCGCATTGATGGGGTTGACAGCTGTGTACTGTCAATCGGCTGACCAATGATTGACCCTGGCATACCTTCCTGTGCAATTACACAGATGTCATCATTATCAGTACCCATGGCATCTGCTTCAGATTCCCTGCTGCATGACACCAGAGCAGCACCAGAACCTGTGGGAGGGAAACAGGAAACACAGTTTACAATGTCTACACAATATTACCAGTGATACACACATCCTCACATGCACAGGTCCAGACATGCACATGTGCACACATGCACATTGCACATGCACATGCATGCACATGCACAGGTGCACACATGCACACACATGCACATGCATACATGCACAAATGCGCACATGCACACATGCACACATGCACACATGCACACATGCACACATGTGCACATGCACACATGCACACATGCACACATGTGCACATGCACACATGCACAGGTGCACACATGCACACATGCGCATGTGCACACATGAACACATGCACACATGCACACATGTGCACATGCACAGCTGCACACATGCACACATGCACAGGTGCACACATGCACACATGCACAGGTGCACACATGCACACATGCACACATGCACATGCACACATGCACACATGCACACGTGCACATGTGCACACGTACACATGCACACAGTTGCACACAGTTGCACACAGTGCGAGATATCAACACACAGACACAGACACACCTGCATGCATACACAGAGCACTACTAAGTGAGCCTAATATTACTATTACTATCAAGACTATTAAAGGTATTGTTAATACACACTCACCAGCATGGATAGGCTGCATTGCTGTTACACCGGAGGGACCTGCAGAAATGAGGAAACTAATGTCATTGGGCACAACTGTGCCATTGTTACTGAGTATGATACAGGTCAGTAGTACAACAGTCGCCTTTCACAGGTCAGCTGCTGATATTGAGGATATCACACTTGCACATTAAATACTATGATGACAGCTACAAACCAAGGACACACGTCACACATGCATTAACTACCAGTGTACACAACAGTCAACTATACATATGGCATATTACCTGCACGCTCATAGTCTTGCTGCTGCGTGGCTCCAGCCTCCATCATAATGCATGTCTGCTGCTGTTGTTGTTGTTGGCGTACTGGAGCTACTACACTCATGAGTAGTCCCTCCAGTCTGGTGATTGGGGGATGTGTAGCCACCCCACCACCTGTGGCGACCTGTTGCCTGTGGATATCCGACGCACACTGATGGACATTTCTGATTAAATCACTGCAGTGATGTTGTACCTGCTCATATGTCCTATTATGCGTGCCTATGTCATTTACCCGACGGACCAGGTCTTGCCACAGTGCAGCCCTCTCCTGTTGATTCTGGCTGGTGCGGGAAAAGAGTATTGCATAATCCCGCACCAGGCTCTGGTGTATCTCCTCATCCTCAGCTGCTGAGTAAGCTGGATTTCATGGGTGAGCCATGTTCCTGAAAAAGAAAATAACCTGATATCAGCAATATATGTCAGCAGAATTTGGCACACATACTACACATGCTACTCGACTGTTATGATACGACATATCTCACATATATAGCATCTGTCTGTCTATTGGTGGATACACATGTAAATGGCCAGGTATCAGTGCTCAGCCAGCAACTGTGCAACAGTACCTGGCACACTCCATACGACATACTACCAAACCCCAGCAGTCAGAACACTGATTCAGGTCCAGAGCACCTCCTCACTCTGGGGGTTTGTATCTAGGTACTGTATGGGCTACATCATCAACTACTGTGAGCTGACCACAAACTAATTGCCCTGGATATACATATCCCACCTCCACCACCAGCACAAACGACTATAGTGAATAACATTGCAAATGCAAACTTTACACTTTGTAACAGTGACATCATATCTTTTCAGCCCACTGGGCCAGTGGAAGACACAACCCACAATGCTGACCCCTTCACAAATGCTTTCTACGGGCATCTCCGAGAATGCATGGATCATGCAGTCCCATATATGGCCAAGACACTCTCCACAAAGGGACAGCATCCTGTCTGGTGGACCCCAGCCATAGACAGATTGTATTACAAAAGATGGAAGCTACTGCAAGACAGAGCATAATTCCATAAAGGGAAGCCATGTCTGAGCAGCACTAGTAAGGATCTATTTTCCCTCATACAAACATCCATGGGCAACTTTGAGAGGGAAATCAAGAGGGACACTACAGATAACCACAAGGCCTTCTTCAGTTATGTTAGCAACCTGGTCAGAATCCCTCCACTATGCTCATAGTTAGTACACAACAACAAATAATTCACTGAAACCACAGATATTGACAACATTGTGGCAGACAGGTTCAGTGCAGGTTTCACCCCTCCCTCTCCCCCAAAGTAAGACATAGTTATTCCAGCTGACTGTAACCTCCCTGTCATCACAGATGTCCAGGTGAGAGCCGCCCTCAGGAAAGCAGAATACACAACATGAATGGGACCTGATGGTATCCCCGGTTGCATGCTACATGAACTCTGACAGGAGCTAAACACACATATAGAAGTGCTATGTAACACTAGCCTGACTACAGGATATGTACCTGTACACTGGCGCACAGCAGCAGTGGTTCCACTCCATGAAGGAGGCACCTCAACATACCAATACAATACAACAAAATACAATACATTACAATACAATACTATACAATATGCTATTGCCCCTGGGACTACAGCAGCATACTGTTCTGCTACCCTGACCATTGTGACACATGTGGTGTGATGGTACCTGCTGCTGTCAAACAGTTACACAGGGTGACTCATATGGCATATTACCTATCTGACTAACATTCAGTAGGGGTATGTGTGACATGTATTCATGGGGAGTCTTGCTTCTTAACACTGTGTGGTTTATTGCAGGGTATGTCTTATCTGTGGGTAGGAACCTTTACCTCCACATGTGCTCTCTATTGCAGTGGCACGGACGACACACAGCAGTCATTTAGGTTGTGGATGGTGTGAGGTGTTACTATGGTTGTTGGACATCTGTCATGGGTGTGACTTAAGTATGTAAATCCAGGAGTGGTAACCTCTATGTGGGTAGTATGTGTGTACTCTGTTGTGTTGTCAGTCACTGTGCATTGGTAATGTGTTTGAGTGCATTGTCACAGTGTTGTACATGTCACTGTGTCCTTCTCCATATCTGTAGCTGTCATGTGAGGTACATACCATGGCAGCCATTATGTGGTGTGGAGGGGTACATTGACCTACATGTCCATAGCTGACACACCATGTCTGCTGACACATACCATGTGCAGGTATTCCAGGAATAGTGTGCCACTGTGAATATAATTGGGGGGACTATTGTACACATTTATGACCCTGTTCACCCCTGACACATGCAGTGGTGGGCAGCCAATCACATATCTGGTGGTTACTGGTGTAGGTGATTTGAAATGGGGTATGGTACTCCAGTGTTGACACTGGTGTTCACTCCATGCCTTTGTCACCAGGCACCTGTTGCAATACATCTGTACACATGTGCCTCACTCAGAATATATATACATCTCTCTCTCTCTCTCTCTATATATATATATATATATATATATATATATATATATATATATATATATATATATATATATATATATATATATATATATGTCTGTATACATATACACATATATATATTGATGTACATATATTGCTATAGATATGGAGAGGGGGTGTGTGACAGAGAGGGGGTGAGTGACAGAGGGGTGGGACAGGGGTGTTGAGGTCGTCATATACAGTCATACCTGTACATAGGCAGATCTGTCTGTCTATATATTGATGTACATATATTGCTATAGATATGGAGGGGGGGGTGTGACAGAGAGGGGGTGAGAGTGCCAGAGGGGGTGGGACAGGGGTTGTTGAGGACGTCATATACAGTCATACCTGTAGATGGTCAGATCTGTCTGTCTATGTATATGTATCTACATATATCTATATCTGTATGTGTGTATTACATATATATGTTTGTACATATTCTATATATCTACATCTGTCTATGTATTCCAACATCTCTCTCTATGTATGTATACATATATGCATATTATATATATATATATATATATATATATATATATATATATATATATATATATATATATACATACATACATATTTTGACATACATACGTATCCATATGATAGATAGATAGATATATCAACATGTTTGTTTACCATACTGTATACACACACTAACATACTGCTAAACATACATAACTGTGAAACCTACTTACATTGCACTACAACCTACATTCAACCTACATTGATATGTGCACATAGATGCTCTCACATACAAATATATGTACAGCCTTCACTGATAGTTGCTGTATGTCCCCTGCCCTTTGCACATCTTCATATACATATGGATACAGACCAATGACACATATGGAGGGTTCACAGTATGTAGACCTTTATAGTATTACTTCACATTACCTGTGTTTGTCACAGCTGCTTGTGTTGCCATCTGGTTTTGTGTCCTGCTGCTCCACTTGCCAGTTGTCAGCTTTCAGGTGGCTGTTGCTGACCAGTTTTGTTTGTGTATGTTTAATTTTGTTTTTCTCTGTCTCTGTCTCTGTCTCTGTCTCTGTCTCTCTCTCTCTCTCTCTCTGTCTCTCACTTCCTCCTCAGGGTGCAATGAAAGTATTGAATGTGTGGACTGGGAGTACAGCATGCTTTTGTAGGTATCTGCATATGTCCATGTGATGGCCTCTGCACCAATTGTTAGCCAGCATTTGCTAACTGCATACAGCCAGTTGTGTACTGATTGCAGTTCTCACTGTGATTTCAGAACAGTGCTATAAAAAGGTATGTGAGATAGGCGTAGCCCTTTCATATTTTAAGGGAAGGGACCATGTTGGTATGCTGTGGACAATGTTCTGTGAGTGTAAAGGTTGGTATCTCTCTCATATTTCCAGCTGTGTTGTAGATTAACATTTCTCCATTCATTTCTCCAGTTTCCTGTACTAACCGTGTGTGTACACTGACACCTACGACTACTACTACTGTTAATGTGTGTGTGTGTGTGCTTTCCTGTGGGACATGTGGTGTAACTGGTGTATAGCAGTGGCTCTTGCACTTTGTTGCTATGGCTTCAATATTTGCCCTTTACAGTCACTACTTGTATGCCTGCTAGGTGTCCTGACTGTAGTGTGCTGCTGTGGCTTTCCTATTTTCCATGTACATTCACACCTTGGAATGCTTGCTATATCTGCTAGGGTGTTACAGCATGCAGTGTGGTCTGGCCATGGTGTGGGCCTTGACATCTATTAGGGTATTTGAGTATGCTGCTGAGCAGGCCCCAGACACTCTCAGGTGCATCTGTTATCTGCCTCATGGAATGGTACATATCAGTGGGGTACACCCATTAAATTGTCTGGTATGCTGCAGTTGTGACTGTGGGATAGCATGAGCATATGTATTACTACACTTTTTCTGCCATGCAAGTGGTGCATACTTTCAGGACTTCATAGTTACCACTGCATGTGTTGTAACACCTTTCTGCCTACTGTTTGTACATTTCACATGGAGTCTGTGGGGCATTCCTGTAACTCAGTCACTGTTGCTATGTATAGGCTCTTAACTATTCAAATATGGTGGTGTCAAGCCTCTCATGTGTACAAATATTTGCAGGTTGTCCACATTTCTGCCTCATATTTTGGTCAATATCTCATGCACAGCTTTTTCTGGCAAATCACTCTGGGCTCAAGTCAGAATATAGTGACAAACATTTAAGTTTCAGACTTCATACCCTTGCAAACATCCCACAAAATGCAGTTTGTTGTAACATTATTTGTAATGTGTCCCTGGTTTTGGCCCTTTGCTCCACATATTTTATTACTTGGTCCGGATGTGTTCCTGTAACAGGTTGTGGGGTATGGGCAGTGATTATCCTGCTGTGAGTATGTGTGTGGCTTGCAAGGTGCTACAGTGACATTATTACCTACTAGCTACCAACTAGCATGGCTGTTTCTGTTCACACACAACTATCATAGATATCCACTAGATTTGACAGTAAATATACATGACATGCTTTGTGTACTACACATCCTATATTCCCTTTACATTCATTCCTACTATTACATGATATATTTATTTTAGCACAGTGTTCTTATATAACAGTCATGGCTTAGTGTTAAGTCATGCAGACTAGTGTTTCCTGGGTTCGGGACTGACAGTGGGATTTTATTTTGCTTTTGAACTGACTACAGGACCTGTCAATTAGAGTGACTAAGGCACTTTTAAGCAGTTATAACCGGGTTAGCGCTGGTTCACGCGGAGCTCACACATGCGCACTGGCATTCAGCCCCGCGCACACCTGCTTACAACCGCTTAAACGTGCTTACTCTTGCGCACACCCGCGCTATTTTCTTTGAAAGAAATGAAAATGGGGAGACAGGAAAGTGGTGAAAAAGGGGTCACAAAGAGGATAAGACAGTAGGGAAACTAGCTTGGGTTTTGCAGGAGGGATGTAGGTAAGGCCCATAGCTGTCCATTTCTTCATCAGCAACAGCTGTGCATATGTATGTAATTTGGTGTGACATTTGAAACCTTCCACCCCTGAGAGAGTTGTCAGGACAACAATAATACTTGTTGTACAGCCAATTGTAATTGATAGTTTCCATGTCCAGCAGACATATGTGCGGAATGGGCAGCTATGTATGGGGCATAATTTTTTTGTGGGTACAGAGTGCCCTTTTTTTTTTTTTTTTTTTTCAGGTGAGAGTGGTATGTTAGGTGAAGGAAGTCAGTATAGCTTGGGAGATAGGTTGGGTAGGTCAACAGACAAGACAAACAAGACGCATACAGGGGCAGTGTATGACACGTGTGGGGGGGGGTACACAATTGGCGGGGACAGAGGTTTGGATATCCAGAGCTCATGAGCCCACAGATGGCAACAGTGGAACTGATATCCCCACCCATGGGCAGTTGCCACTGTTCCTTTACTGCACAGGATGGGGCTGTGCTGGGGGCTGTGTAGGCCGGGCAACAGGCATGCCCGTAAGTTGTGCCACCTGTGCCTCAAGCTGGCGTAGGGGCCGAAGAACAGAGTCCTGGATCTCCCTATGCACCACAGTCCGGACGCTACTGAGGGTGAGTGGTGGTTCTCCTCCAGCCACGCTTGCAGAGGGGGGACAGGCCCCATCCCCTGCAGCGCTTCCACCCGCAGGTGGCACAGGGCCACTGGAGGAGGGTCCAGACTGGGCACTAGTGCCAGGTGCACTCGCCAGCTGAGGTGGGAGAGGTGGGTCTGCTGGAACCCGCCTTCCCTGTCGTCCTATGTTTTGCATTATGTCATGACAGTTTGGGTTAGTAACATACAATACCATTCGCAATTAGTTGTAACAGCATGCATTAGTATTCCCATTAACCAAACACCCAGATATTCACACCATTGAACAGCGAGCATAACACATGCATAATTTGAACAGAATACACAGTCCAACAACATGCAGGGTTGATTGATGGCAACAGGCCATCAGGTTTGGATGTATGAACAGGGCAGATGCATCAACATACATGCAAATATTTATGACCCAACAGGACAAATGTCCAGGGGTGTTAATTGTGATTGCACATACCAATTTCACGTGGAATGGATTATATGTGGTTATAGGGTGGGGTGAAGAAAATATTATTAACACCTTCGAATACCAATACATATGCTGTACATTTCTAATAGCTACAGATATATACACACTACTGTTCTAACTACAGTTTCCTATATGATAACTACTTCAATTTGGTGATAGGACTGTTACTGCTACATCAATATACATTTTATTGTTATTCATACACGTTCATATCTGGCTTTGTTCAGCTACATCATCCTGCTACATTTGCTTTATATAGCTATAGACAACTGTGGATGTTTGATATTTCAAACAATCATACTATCTGCATATTGCAGACTGAGAGCAACATATCCAGATTTTGGGATACACATTCCAGCTGCAGAACCACTTTGAACACATTTCGCAGTTTGGTTCTACTTGTCACATTCATTTCATTCTGTACTGACTGCAGTATACTTTATTCAGGGGTTATTACTACTTTATTGGTGGATTCATAACTCTTTCTCACACTCTCTCACTTGTTTTCATTTTACTATTCAGGATGGTACTTACTTCTAGGCTTTATTGACATGTTTTACCTGTAGTTATTACAATCCTTTCCAGCAGTCTCACTTCTGTCATGTTTCAGTATTTCAACAGGGATATATTTCACACATGTGATTTGCTCATCTTCTGTAGCTGTACTTTTCAGCCTGCTGCAGGTTGTGTACTATTATATTACAGGTGGGGCATCTTTATTTCAGACTTTATTTCAGACATTTTCATTTTTCTGTTTGGATTACAGACTGCAACATACTTTTGTAATCAAGCAATACTTGCAAACACTTTTACACTGTTACTTGCACATTTTATTGCTTAGTGACTACACTGCACTCTTTTGCTAACTGTCATACTTTTATATTTCTTTACAGTTACTGGGAGTGGATTACTGACCTGCCTGGTGGCGCAACCACACCAGCCTATCACCATAGGCTCTGCGGTTCGCAGAACGGACACCTGCAGCTGTAATATAAATGAAGTAATATTGGAATACACATCTCCATAATATCAGCTAATTTAATTTCTTACATACATAATTAAATGTAACTTACTCAGTAGTGGGGCGTTGGGCATTTGCCAGGCCTCCTGGATCCAAAGGTTCAATTGGTCCTGCTTGTGTCTCTTCAGGTCCGCATGGTGGTGATGGACCTGCTCACCAGTCCTTGGAATCCCTGTGGCACTGGTGAGATCATGAGCCAACCGGTCCCACGCCTCAGCCCTATATGCTCCCCACAGGACCTGGCCCTGCATGAGTTGGGCCTCATGATTGTGGACTAGGAGCCAGACCATGTATTTGAACTCCTCAATGCCCCACCTCTGGGCTCGAAAGCAACTACCCTCACCTACTCCTGACATTCTGGCTGCAAGTCAGTTCTACAATCGTTTATGCTGTGTATTCCTGCCAATGGGGCTTATATATGCCATTTTTCCCACACTTATCTGTGATTGGCCATTTTGGAATTGTATCAACTTCACAAAACCTGCTCTGTCATGCTCCACTTTCTATTCATTCCTATATATTTGCTATTACTGCATTTCTAAGTGCAACTGTCGTGGCTTAGTGGTTCAGTACCTTGACTATGGTGCATGGTATCCTGGGTTAGAACCTGGCCACTGCTTTTTATAATTTATGACTGTCTAGACAGGCTAGGGAGTATGTCTGTGTAAAGGCAGTTTTGTTACAGCTTGCTCAACGTTGCCCATCGGTTAGCTTGTTAGCGCGGTGCGCAGCTCCGCGCAAATGGGGTACGCCGGTTTATGCCTCATTTGGCTGTTAGCATGCATATTACACTCAGCTCAGCTAGGTTTGGCTGTTAGCACGCATATTACGCTCAGCTCAGCTAGGTTTGGCTGTTAGCACGCATATTACACTCAGCTCAGCTAGGGGCACACAGTTTCAGCGTGTTAAACCACTGCTCACCTACGGGCACTCATTTTGCACCTGTTAAAACACTGCTCACCTACGGGCAGATGCACTCACCTTGTTAAACTGTAGCTCAGCTATTGGAACATCTCGCATTTTTTATTGTTTTGTTATCTCACATTTCTTCAAAATAAATGGACTATTTCATTACATTTTACATAAAATATAATTTTATATGTGTACATATTTGTCAGGGACTTGTTTCATGCTTATTTTACTAAAAATAAAATTTGATGTTGTGGGGGATCGAACCATGGATGCCTGCTCTTCAGCCGATGTCTCTACCACTACGCTATTGCTTCTTGGCTTACTTTGCATATTTAGTTCTTATATGCTTTTCCACTGACTGCTAACTGGGGCTAAGCTACGGGCACACCAGCGCAAATGAGCGCACTCCACGGGCAAACATCTTTACGATTTAAAAAATATATAACATGTTCATTTATATATTTTATGTTCATAGTGTCTGTGGGGCATGTGTTGTGTTGTGTTTATTCACATTTCCATGGCCTCTGTCGTGGGTGTTTACTTTGGCACTTTTACTCTTCTGGGCGTGTCAGCTTGCAGGGCTCAGCCTACGGACACACCCCCTACTGTCTTCCACGGACCGTGTTAGCCTTAGGTGTGATTCAGCATGCTCTCATGAATATGCAGAGCATGCTGACATCACTCCGTTTAACTGCAGCCTCCATGTAAGACTTACAACTCTTACACAGAGGCTTTGTGAATCCTGCCCTATGTGTTTTATCATATTTAAAAAGCAGGATGTATCAG
This sequence comes from Protopterus annectens, assembly GCF_019279795.1. NCBI lineage: Eukaryota > Metazoa > Chordata > Ceratodontiformes > Protopteridae > Protopterus > Protopterus annectens. Next base: position 1,103,799,234 of record NC_056739.1, read on the forward strand.
CTGCAGTTGGAAAAGATTTGCAGCAGATTGGAGTCAAAGAGGATGGCTCAAAAATCATTACCTTCTCATGGTCCGAGACATGCGTTTGGAAGCTGGATGCAGTGCATTGGATTAAGTTTGCATTACCGTGCAGTAGCTGAAAAAATGACAATGTTTTGCAGATTCATTTCAGTTTTATACAACCACATCATAATCTAGACTGGGCACCAGAATGAATAACAACTGTCAACATGAAAATCAACCAAAATAAAGAAAAAAAAAAAGAGAAACTGATTACATGTTACTACAGACATACATTTTTAAATAGCTACAGTATGTTTGGCAAAGGTAGAATGGGGGACAAAAGACTTGCAGCAGCTTGAATTCAAATTTAGAATAGACTGGATTCCTTGTATACTTCTGTGGAAATTCAACTTTGTGCAGGTGTAAAGGATTTACAGAGCACTGGATTCGGTTATATATTATCAGGCAGCACTCTCCTTTGGCTAAAAAGAATAATTTATAATATACTATAGTAACTTTTATATTGCTGTGAGAAGCTGTGGGAAGTCATCATTCCTGTGAGTGAACTGAAAGAATACTGTAATGCAGCATGTATTGCTAGAATTAATTAGTTTTTTGATAACTTGGATTCGTTACTGATCTCCCTAAAGTCAAGAAATTTGAATTGTATTTTTCACCAAAGGGCATTGTTAAATAAAGTAGGGCATTATACATCTATATCTATAGACATCTCTCTCTCTCTCTCTCTCTCTCTCTCTATATATATATATATATATATAAATGTGCATGTGTATATATTCTATTTCTTTCAGCTTTTTCCAGTTAGGGGTCACCACAGCGGATCACCAATCCACTCATGATTGGCAGTAGAGCTTTACAGTGCCGAGTTGACAGCCCAGCACCCAACCTTCCACAGAAGGCACACACACGCACACACACACACACACACACACACACACACACACACACACACACACACACACACACACACACTCACGCCTAGTGCCAATTTAGAGTGTCCAATCCACCTACAGCATGTCTTGGAGGGGAAACCAGACCTGTGTAGGCCGGACAACAGGCATGCCCGTAAGTTGTGCCACCTGTGCCTCAAGCTGGCATAGGGGCCAAGAACAGAGTCCTGGATCTCCCTACGCACCACAGTCCGAACGCTACAGAGGGTGAGTGGTGGTTCTCCTCCAGCCACGCTTGCAGAGGTGGGACGGGCCTCATCCCCTGCAGTGCTTCCACCGCAGGTGGCACAGGGCCACTGGAGGAGGGTCCAGACTGGGCACTAGTGCCAGGTGCACTCGCCAGCTGAGGTGGGAGAGGTGGGTCTGCTGGAACCCGCCTTCCCTGTCGTCCTATGTTTTGCATTATGTCATGACAGTTTGGGTTAGTAACATACAATACCATTCGCAATTAGTTGTAACAGCATGCATTAGTATTCCCATTAACCAAACACCCAGATATTCACACCATTGAACAGCAAGCATAACACATGCATAATTTGAACAGAATACACAGTCCAACAACATGCAGGGTTGATTGATGGCAACAGGCCATCAGGTTTGGATGTATGAACAGGGCAGATGCATCAACATACATGCAAATATTTATGACCCAACAGGACAAATGTCCAGGGGTGTTAATTGTGATTGCACATACCAATTTCACGTGGAATGGATTATATGTGGTTATAGGGTGGGGTGAAGAAAATATTATTAACACCTTCAATACCAATACATATGCTGTACATTTCTAATAGCTACAGATATATACACACTACTGTTCTAACTACAGTTTCCTATATGATAACTACTTCAATTTGGTGATAGGACTGTTACTGCTACATCAATATACATTTTATTGTTATTCATACACGTTCATATCTGGCTTTGTTCAGCTACATCATCCTGCTACATTTGCTTTATATAGCTATAGACAACTGTGGATGTTTGATATTTCAAACAATCATACTATCTGCATATTGCAGACTGAGAGCAACATATCCAGATTTTGGGATACACATTCCAGCTGCAGAACCACTTTGAACACATTTCAGTTTGGTTCTACTTGTCACATTCATTTCATTCTGTACTGACTGCAGTATACTTTATTCAGGGGTTATTACTACTTTATTGGTGGATTCATAACTCTTTCTCACACTCTCTCACTTGTTTTCATTTTACTATTCAGGATGGTACTTACTTCTAGGCTTTATTGACATGTTTTACCTGTAGTTATTACAATCCTTTCCAGCAGTCTCACTTCTGTCATGTTTCAGTATTTCAACAGGGATATATTTCACACATGTGATTTGCTCATCTTCTGTAGCTGTACTTTTCAGCCTGCTGCAGGTTGTGTACTATTATATTACAGGTGGGGCATCTTTATTTCAGACTTTATTTCAGACATTTTCATTTTTCTGTTTGGATTACAGACTGCAACATACTTTTGTAATCAAGCAATACTTGCAAACACTTTTACACTGTTACTTGCACATTTTATTACTTAGTGACTACACTGCACTCTTTTGCTAACTGTCATACTTTTATATTTCTTTACAGTTACTGGGAGTGGATTACTGACCTGCCTGGTGGCACAACCACACCAGCCTATCACCATAGGTTCGCAGAACGGACACCTGCAGCTGTAATATAAATGAAGTAATATTGGAATACACATCTCCATAATATCAGCTAATTTAATTTCTTACATACATAATTAAATGTAACTTACTCAGTAGTGGGGCGTTGGGCATTTGCCAGGCCTCCTGGATCCAAAGGTTCAGTTGGTCCTGCTTGCATCTCTTCAGGTCCGCATGGTGGTGATGGACCTGCTCACCAGTCCTTGGAATCCCTGTGGCACTGGTGAGATCATGAGCCAACCGGTCCCACGCCTCAGCCCTATATGCTCCCCACAGGACCTGGCCCTGCATGAGTTGGGCCTCATGATTGTGGACTAGGAGCCAGACCATGTATTTGAACTCCTCAATGCCCCACCTCTGTGCTCGAAAGCAACTACCCTCACCTACTCCTGACATTCTGGCTGCAAGTCAGTTCTACAATCGTTTATGCTGTGTATTCCTGCCAATGGGGCTTATATATGCCATTTTTCCCACACTTATCTGTGATTGGCCATTTTGGAATTGTATCAACTTCACAAAACCTGCTCTGTCATGCTCCACTTTCTATTCATTCCTATATATTTGCTATTACTGCATTTCTAAGTGCAACTGTCGTGGCTTAGTGGTTCAGTACCTTGACTATGGTGCATGGTATCCTGGGTTCGAACCTGGCCACTGCTTTTTATATTTTATGACTGTCTAGACAGGCTAGGGAATGTGTCTGTGTAAAGGCAGTTTTGTTACAGCTTGCTCAATGTTGCCCATCGGTTAGCTTGTTAGCGCGGTGCGCAGCACCGCGCAAACGGGGTATGCTGGTTTATGCCTCATTTGGCTGTTAGCATGCATATTACACTCAGCTCAGCTAGGTTTGGTTGTTAGCACGCATATTACGCTCAGCTCAGCTAGGTTTGGCTGTTAGCACGCATATTACGCTCAGCTCAGCTAGGGGCACACAGTTTCAGCATGTTAAACCACTGCTCACCTACGGGCACTCATTTTGCACCTGTTAAAACACTGCTCACTTATGGGCAGATGCACTCACCTTGTTAAACTGTAGCTCAGCTATTGGAACATCTCGCATTTTTTATTGTTTTGTTATCTCACATTTCTTCAAAATAAATGGACTATTTCATTACATTTTACATAAAATATAATTTTATATGTGTACATATTTGTCAGGGACTTGTTTCATGCTTATTTTACTAAAAATAAAATTTGATGTTGTGGGGGATCGAACCATGGATGCCTGCTCTTCAGCCGATGTCTCTACCACTACGCTATTGCTTCTTGGCTTACTTTGCATATTTAGTTCTTATATGCTTTTCCACTGACTGCTAACTGTGGCTAAGCTACGGGCACACCCGCGCAAATGAGCGCACTCACGGGCAAACATCTTTACGATTTAAAAAAAATATATAACATGTTCATTTATATATTTTATGTTCATAGTGTCTGTGGGGGCATGTGTTGTGTTGTGTTTATTCACATTTCCATGGCCTCTGTCGTGGGTGTTTACTTTGGGCACTTTTACTCTTCTGGGGGCGTGTCCGCTTGCAGGGCTCGGCCTATGGACACGCCCCCTACTGTCTTCCACGGACCGTGTTAGCCTTAGTTGTGATTCAGCATGCTCTCATGAATATGCAGAGCATGCTGACATCACTCCGTTTAACTGCAGCCTCCGTGTAAGACTTACAACTCTTACACAAAGGCTTTGAGAATCCTGCCCTATGTGTTTTATCATATTTAAAAAGCAGGATGGATCAGCTGCAGTTGGAAAAGATTTGCAGCAGATTGGAGTCAAAGATAGGATGGCTCAAAAATCACTTTTGTACCATCTCATGGTCCGAGACATGCGTTTGGAAGCTGGATGCAGTGCATTGGATTAAGTTTGCATTACCGTGCAGTAGCTGAAAAAATGACAATGTTTTGCACATTCATTTCAGTTTTATACAACCACATCATAATCTAGACTGGGCACCAGAATGAATAACAACTGTCAACATAAAAATCAACCAAAATAAAGAAAAAAAAAAGAGAAACTGATTACATGTTACTACAGACATACATTTTTAAATAGCTACAGTATGGTTGGCAAAGGTAGAATGGGGGACAAAAGACTTGCAGCAGCTTGAATTCAAATTTAGAATAGACTGGATTCCTTGTATACTTCTGTGGAAATTCAACTTTGTGCAGGTGTAAAGGATTTACAGGGCACTAGATTTGGTTATATATTATCAGGCAGCACTCTCCTTTGGCTAAAAAGAATAATTTATAATATACTATAGTAACTTTTATATTGCTGTGAGAAGCTGTGGGAAGTCATCATTCCTGTGAGTGAACTGAAAGAATACTGTAATGCAGCATGTATTGCTAGAATTAATTAGTTTTTTGATAACTTGGATTCGTTACTGATCTCCCTAAAGTCAAGAAATTTGAATTGTATTTTTCACCAAAGGGCATTGTTAAATAAAGTAGGGCATTATACATCTATATCTATAGACATCTCTCTCTCTCTCTCTCTCTATATATATATATATATATATATATATATATATATATATATAAATGTGCATGTGTATATATTCTATTTCTTTCAGCTTTTTCCAGTTAGGGGTCACCACAGCGGATCACCAATCCACTCATGATTGGCAGTAGAGCTTTACAGTGCCGAGTTGACAGCCCAGCACCCAACCTTCCACAGAAGGCACACACACACACACACACACACACACACACACACACACACACACACACACACACACACACACACACTCATGCCTATGGCCAATTTAGAGTGTCCAATCCACCTACAGCATGTCTTGGGGAGGAAACCAGACCACCCGAAAGAAACACACGTGACCACAGGGAGGACATGCAGACTCCACACAGAAGGCACCAGCCACAGATTGAACCAATGAACCTCTTGCTGGGAGGTGGCAATATATATATATATATATATATATATATATATATATATATATATATATATATATATATATATATATATATTAAAATGGCTCACAAGGGCAGTTAGCTTAGTATTAATCTATGAACCTATATACACTAAAATGATTGAAACAGCCAAATGTTAATTTTGCTAATGTTGACAAGAAAAGATCAGCAAAAAAGTTGATATGTTACTAATCAGATACCCTCACTGCATGCAAGTGAAAATCATTGTTATTTTACAGGGAGACAAGATCCCTGCACCCCCTATGTGTGTGTGTGTGTGGGGGGGGGCTACGTCACCACAGCCTCTACTAATTTTATATTCTAACTCCAAGAACAAACAATACCAGGAAAAGAGCTTATTTCCCAACCCCAGTAATGTAGTGCTCTCACACATCTGTCTACCATCTGTTTAGCTGACCAAATTGTGTCAACTAAACAGATGTCAATTTTAATAGCAGCTAGCTTAATTCCTAACCTATATTATTGAATGTAATATAAAGAAGTTCATAGGTGATTACTAGTCTAATGACTCTAAGGGGGACTTTTAAGCTTAGTCCTACTTCCCAAAGTGGGGATCAAACCCTACATGTAAGGTTGCCACCCATCCGTTTATCAGGGGGACACTCACGGGCTGAGCTACCTTATTCCATTGATTGTTGTACAAAGCAGTGGGACTTGAAAAGTCCTGCTTTTTAATCACACTGAATACCATGGAAAAGCTAAAATTATGTCCGGCTTTTCCATGGTACTTCAGTTACATCACCAACCCTGATCTGCAGGCAGAGCTATTCCCTGTTAGGGTCAGGTGTTTTAAATAATGTAGCAATTGGCTGAAATTCATGAAGGGGTGGGGATTAGGGCAGGAAGAGCCTTACAAGGATCACGGCTGTAGAGTGGCTTGTTTTTAGTGCTTCTACAGCTGCATGAAATTAAGACTGAGATTTCTCTTTGTGTTTTCCTAAGAGCTGATCCAGTCAGCCAGCAAGCAAGCAAGCTAGCCAGCCAACCACCTAGCCAGCCAGCTAAAGAGTCAGCCATCCATTTATCCAACCATCCATTCATCTAACCATCCATCCAGTCATCCAACCAGCCAGCCAGCAATCCAGCCAGCCAGCCAATAAGCAAGCAAGCTAGCTGGCCAGCCAGCCAGCAAGCAAGCAAGCTAGACAGCCAGCTATAGAGCTAGACATCCATTCATCCAGCCATCCATCCATCATCCAGCCAGCCAGCCAGCCATCCATCCATTCCTCCATCCATCTGGCCATTCATCCAGTCAGCTGGCCACTCCAGCAGCGAGCCAGCCAGCTAGCCATTCCAGCCATTCATCCATCCAGCTAGCCAACCAGGCAGCCAGCTAGCCAACCAGCCAGCCAGCTAGTCATTCCAGGAGCCAGCCAGCTAGCATCTCCAACAGCCAGCTAGCAGCCATCCATCCATCCATCCATCCATCCATCCATCCATCCATCCATCCATCCATCCAGCCACTCTAGCAGCCAGCCTGCTAACCAAGTAGCCACTCCAGCAACCAGCCTGACAACCAGCTAGCCATTCCTGCAGTCACCCAGCCAGTCAGCTAGTCACTCTAGCAGGAAACCAGCCAGCCAGCTAGTCACTCCAGCAGTCAGCCAGCCAGCTGTTGTACCAATAACTGCATCTCCTTCACCCCTCCTGTGGTGATGTCATAGTAGAGGGCGTGGCCAGTATCATTTTGGCCACACACCATGCCCAACTTTGGCCCACTTAAAAAGTGGCAACCCTATCTGCATATTGTATCACTGAAGTTAACAACTTGACCATTATGCCATCCCACAAATCTCTGCCATCCCACAAATCTCTCCACTTTAGCACTTTTCAATAGCCTGAATAAGGGTAGTAGATATTTTTTAGAAGTAGAAAAACAATCACAATTAATAAAAAATGGGATTATTAAAATCAAAGAGCTGGAAATGTAGAGAGGAAAGTGAAGATATGTTATCAGTAGGAGCAAGTATAAAGGGGAAAGTCCACAGAGCTTGAAGGAGGGATATTCAGTTTTGCAGACTACAAAATAGATATCTCATTGTGCAGCAAAAATATGGTACAGCTCTGGAATGGTACGTTAACAAATTTAATGAAGTAATGAGCAATAGATGAAAGAAGGCATGAACAACTGGAAGTATTTGCTGAGAAGAATCATAGGAAAAGGAAGTTAACACATATTGTGCAGAGATGAGGGATAGATGAAAGAGGACATGGAGAGCTGAATGCATTTATTTGGTCAGGAATAATATATGAAATTGGAATAAAGTATGGTAAGTGCAGATGTTGTGTGGAAGTGAAATGTTTAAAGCTAAAAAGTGCAGTGTCAGTGGTACAACAGACAGGACACTTGTCCTAGGTGCACAAAGCTGAGGTTTCTATTCCCACACCAGGTAGATGGATTGCTGCCATTGCAGTGTAGTGTAAGGAGACGTTCTGCATGCCTGAGTGTGTCATCCTTCAGATGAGATATTAAACTGAGGTCCCATCTGCTCAAGTTGGTGGTAGCTCAGGTGCATGCAAATGATCCCACTGCACCTATCAAAAAGAGTAGAGGTCCTTTATTTAACAGAACAAAAAATCATTATTTATATGTTTATCAAACGTACATATTTCTTCGTTGAAGGTTGTGCATCAGGGCTGGAAACCCAGCACGTAAAAATCCACTACCAATCATTAGCGGACCGGAGTTCCGCTGTGGCGACCCCTAACTGGGAAAAGCCGAAAGAAACAAACAAACATAAAATGTACATATTTCTAGGCACATATATACACATTTTTATTTTTTTACTACCATTTTTCCAATAGCATCCTCATTGTTATTCTCCCATAACTGACCCCACTCCTTCTTCCACAACCATAATCTAGTTTTTTCACAATATATCTGCAAAAATTCATTTCCGATGAAACAAAGCCTCATTTAATCTTTCAATCTTAATAACACACATTACATAAAATAAATTCTTATCTACCATTCTCACATATTCTTTCTTTTTGTTCTTATAATATCAATACATAATCATATTCATATCTATATAGTTTGTCAGAAATATTTCAAAATGTTTTCCTTCACACAGTTTTTTCCAGAGTTTCATGACATTTTTACATTAACAAATACTCTGTTGTATCTTCATCTGCATAAAATAAACACACTCTTTCAATTTTCTTCTTATATGGCATATTCTCCTTTACTGGTAACTTATTTACTACCAGTTTCCATAGGAAATCCTGACATTGCTATTTTGGTGCGCAACTTTTTCCTTACTTTGATGGCTTTAATCACTTCTTGTAAATTTTCCCCATGGGTTTATGTAATAATATTGTTTAATCACATTATTATACCATATCCTTCTATCTTTATCTGTATCACCAATTTTTATTTTATATGGTAGCATTTTCTTGATAATTTTTAATTTCTTCATTTACATATTTTTTTCTCTTTTTCTTATTCTCTTCATTTCCCAGAACATTTTGTACTTATATTTAAATATTTTCACTACTAATTTTTCATTTTCTTCATTTACCCACTTTAATAGTCTATACAAGTTTAAAGAAGCTGAATAAATAACAGGATTTAGTACCACCAATCCCCCTTCATCTTCACTCATATATAACACATCTCTTTTCACTGGGTTTCATTTTGAACTCCATATGAAAGAAAATATAAGTTGCACAATTTCCTTTTCATGTGTTTTTGGGATGATATAAAAATTTGACTAATATGTTTTTTTCCCATAATACAGAATTCACAAGATAACGCTAATTTATAATCCTCTGCAGAAAATGTATTTCTTTCATTGCTTTTAGCAAATCCTCCCATTGCATCATAACTACATAATTCTTCCTAAATTGTATTCCAAACAAAGACACATCATTCACTGAAAAATATACACTCACAATTTTCACCACATCACCCAAATCCTTACTTTTATCTTTATTTAAAGTACTTCCCATTTCCTTTAAACATCCATTCAGACAAATCAGCACTTCCTTCATCCATATTTTGTTCTTAGCAACTACAAAGATATTGACTGTGTATGTCAAAGCTACTGGAATCATCACCTCTTTCGCACCAGATATCTAGCATTCTTCATTTTATAAGCTACATCACTCACTATTGCATTCATTACCAATGCAAACAGTATTTGGCTAATAGAATATCCTTGTCTTATACTACTCTTCATGCATATTTCTTTACTCAGCCATCCATTCACTAACACTCTCATTCTGTTATTTTGATATGTTGATATACACACTCTCCTAATTATTTTACTTATTCCATACTTTTCCATATCATCTCATGTCATATCCTGGTGTATCAAAGCCCTTGCTCATATAATCTACACTAAGTTTCACATCCTCCATTTTACTCATAATATTACCCACAATTACTCTCTTGATATATCTGCTCTTTTATATCATATATACTTTCTTCCATATTATACATCATCTTTTCTTCTCTTTTTCATTGTATTATTGTCATAAAAAATACATTCTCTGTTATTTAGAGTGATGGGGTCTTGGTTTTTTATTTCATTCTTCTCATCTTTTTTCCCATATATTTTAACATCCTACTACTTAACTTTTGATAAACAAACCCTTCTTTCAACCATTCATTCAGTAAATTTACAAAAGAAAAATGAAGCCCAGAGACATACAATAAAGCTCCCAGTCGGCAGAAACTGTTCAGTTAATTCTCAGCATAGTCAAACAGCATGGGAATGTAAATTTACAAATTACTCTCTTTGCTAATCCATTCATTTCTTGTCTATTCCTTATCCTATACCATCTGGGTCTGATGCTGAATCAACATTTACTTCCCTAAGTACCTCATCCAATTCACTAATAGTAATTTCTTTTTCAAATTATTCCTTAACTCACTCTGGAGATTTTTTTTACCTTCCATTCTCTAGTTTCCTTCTTTTTACTCTTATACATATTTTCCACACGCTGTATTACATTACACATAATTTGCTCTTGTGTTCTTTTTACCTCTCCTTTTACATTTTGTCATTTCCCTCATTATACTAATATCATCCTTTAATATTTTACCAAAATAAGTGGATACCTCCTCCCTTGTAAATAGTATCTCTGCCTAAACCGTAATGCCTTATTTTATTTCTTTTATATATTTATTTTTACATATAATACTGTCTTGTATAATTCTCTAAATTATCTAATTCATTTCTACACATTCTCTTTTCTTACATCAGTCAGCCTTCTTTTTATATTCAATCCACCATTCAGAACAGTTTTTATTTATTTATTTATTCGTTCACATTTTATTACTGGAAAAGTGCAACTGGGTAGGAGTCCATTTTAAGTGCAGGCCCCGGGAGAAAAGTTCCAAAGTATTACAAAATATTTTAAGAGCAATAATTTTACAATCTTCAAAAATAATACAAAAGACATCTATAGTTTAATTATACCAAATTAGACATGATATGAAAGCATTAGTTAAGAAGAGATACAAATTATATGACAATGATTTAATACTTAAAGAACATTTACCCAGTTTATAGAGCAATTAAAAGTAACTTTATATAATACAATCAGGAATTGCAACATGAAGAGACAGAGATAGAGAAAAGCAGACTTATTGTATATTTAGAGGGAAAGCCAGGGGAGAAAAATTGATAGAAGTAAGGAAGTGAGTGAAGAAGAAAGAGGAAGGAGATGCAAAGCATGAATATGTATTTTTTTAACATTTAGGGATATAGTTTATTCTGATGTTTTGAAAGAACAGGGCCAGGTTTTGGTTAGGAAGTCTTTCAGAATAGTTTTGAAGGATGTGAGGGAGGATATTGACCTGATGGAAACAGGTAAGGAGTTTCAGGCCTTATCAACATGGTATGAGAAAGTTTTCGACTTTGTAAAACATCCCTAGTTTTTGATGAGTATTTCTTATGCAGTTTTTTATATGCAGGTTGAAATTATCATCCACTATCACCCCTAATAATTTGTTATGAGAAGTGACTTCAATGGTTGTATTATTAAAGGAGAAATTACTTTAAATTTTGTTTTTTTCATAGAGAGAAATTTGTGAGGAAAAAAGTAGTAGTTTTTTTAGGGTTGAGCATGAGTTGTTGTGAGTTACAAAACCATGTTTCAGGGGATGTTAAAACTTCCCGAGTAATTTTTTGGATGTATGCCATTTTGTCAGATGTGTAAATGAGTATGGAGTCATCTGCATACTGTGGTGGGGAGACCTATTGTATGGATTTGATGAAGGGTGTTGGTGAGACTGTTAAAGAGGAGGAGACTGAGGATAGATCCTGGTTGTACACCAGTGGTGACTGAGAGGCATGGAGAGAGGATGGAGTGTGCCATTTTACTGACAGATACTTCTTTGATAGGTGACTATTGAACCATAGAAGGGTGGGCTGAGAGAGCCCTAATGAGAAAATCTGCAGTAGACATTTGCTGTCACAAACTGTGTCAAAGGCTTTAGACAAGTCTATAAATAAAGAAGATACTATTTTGCCATTATCTCTAACTTTAGTGACAGTGTCTATATAGGTGAAAAGTGCAATGTTAGTACTATGTGAAGGGTAAAAGCCATGTTGTGTGGGTTTATGAGTTCTTCCTACAGGAGATATTTTAGAAATTATTTTTTCAATACATTTTTAAGTATTTTGGAGAGGGGGGTATATGATTGCTATATGTCTAAATTTAATGATATCTGTTGAATATTCCCATATGCACAGAGTGATAATGTGCAACTTTTTCCAGAGATGAGGAATGTGGAAATCTTGGACTGACTTATTCATAAGGCTACACCCTGGGGATCACTTCTGTGTCTCTGCTCGACAGTGGCACAGGAAAATAACTTTCTTGGGTGGCGTAAGCCATGGAACCTTGCTGGCTAGGCTTACGTAGGCCCTTGGGCCGATAGCCTAGTACCTACCTATGAACCTATGAACTTATGATTCAGACAGGATAGACAATTCTATTGGCTGCTATTTTAAAGTATTTACTTGAAAGGTTATTGGCTAAGGTAGAACATGGTTTGCATTTACTTAAGAGTAGCTGTCTATAGGATGAGGACACAGGTTTGAAGGTAAACGTGGATGTGGTGATACATGGCTGTTGGGCAGGTTTAGGATTAGAAGTTGGGGAATCCTTGGTTAGAGATGCTATGTATATCTATAAAATAAGAGATGAGTTATATTGTGGTTTTGAGTGGTTACATTTTTGGCTGGGATGCAAGATTTCTTTAATGGCTGTCCAGAATTTTCATGGTTATAGAATTTTTATATTATTTTTTTTACAGAAGTCATTCAAGGTTATATGATCTTTCCATAACAGCAGTAATTCCCACTCTCCAATTTCATTCCAGAATTTCTCATTTATTCTTTTTATTCCCTTTCCTGTTTTAATATATTCCCTTTCTTCCATCATCAATCATACTGCTAAACATGCTCTGAAAAACCTATCAGAACTGTATCACCATCTGATACTCCCAAATCTTCAATAATACAATATAATCAATTTCATATGCAAGTATCCCCCTTCTATAAGCCCACTTACTTTTGTTCCACACAGCCAATTTACCACATCTTATCACTTCCTGTATTTTACAGATTTCTTTTTCTTTTTCCATTTCCACTTAAATCACAATTAAATTCCACTGCAATTATAATTTTCATATTAACCATCAAATAATCTAATATCTGATGAAACAGATTCTCTCCTTTTTTGCTAGTTATATATGCATGTGATACTATAAGTCTATAAATATGCTCTCTCCACCTCACATCCTTAATAGTTAACCTTCCCATCCTTACCAGTGTCACATCTAGTATTTTCACTGTTTTTTTTAAATAACACAGCCACTTCAGAACACTGATCTTAAGTTCCATATTATATTTCTACCACACAATTTTTCTGTTTGCAGTCTTTCTTCAATTGTTAGGAATCTTACGTCCTCAAACAGAATAACATCTAAATCAAATTTAGCACACAATTCCAGTATCCCTATCCTTCTTACAGTATTAATAATACAGTTACATTTACTGAAAGTAATCTGAATTTGTTGCTTTACCTTCTTTTTAGATTAAGGGGAAATGTTCTAAAATTTTCTTTTTCTTATTTTTACTCTTTCTCCAACTGAATATTTTTCCTGGTTTTATGTGCAAATAATCCTTTATCATCAGAATCAGATAATTCACCGGCTATAACTTAAAAAAATAATTAGTATCAATCCCTTTGCCTGACCTCTATTTTTGTATTATTTTTTAACTTTTAAGTTACTACCAGAAAACAAATAATTATTCCACTGATAAATATCCTTCTTTTTGTTACACAGTTCCAGAAATTCCATCATCCATCCAACAGTTTCAAATATTAAGTCATAAAAAGTCTCTGTCCCAGTATGTACAAAAGACAAAATTTCTTGAGATTTAAAACTCGGAACATTTACCAAATTGTCCCATACATATCTGTCTATTAAAGTATATTTTTTTCCTTATTCTAACAGCTGATCATCTCTAATTTTTAAAAACAGTTTTTCCTACAGTTTGTTGCTGCTCTCCTTTTTTCCCTTCTGGCAAGCCTACATTTGTTTTAGTTACTGCATTATCTGCTGCCACAAAACCAGACACCTTCTCATTTTTTAATAATGTATGACAATGAACACCAAACTAATATGCAACAATGAAACCAGCTCCAAATGAAAAGTTTAAAACAAAAAAATAACCTGATGAAAAACGGTCACTTTATTTGACAAAATAAAGCTTTTGAGTGTAACCCTTCTTCAGTATTTTAAAACTTACTTAAAACACCTTTCTTGTATACATGATATCAAAAAACACACATGACACAGCCATCCTAACTGCAGTTGATTTGTGTTTTTGTCCAAATGAAAAGTTGTCAGGTGAAAATAAATCTAATGAAACATGTAGCACAAGTTGCACAGTTATTAAATCACACAATTCTCTAGCGCTTAGGCAATATATGCCTTCTAGGAGTACAAGGTCAAATAAAACTGGTGCATATAAATATACTCAAGAACTAATTACAAAAAAAATTAGTCAATTACAGAATCAAACTATTATCCAGAACAAGCCCATTAAAATACATTAAAACAGAAATTCACAAAGAAAATAAATCAAAAGCTTCCATATACATTCTGCATTAAGCTTAGAAGGGCTTAAAGTGACATATTTTAAAATATGAATAAGTTCTTTATACAAAAGTCTGTTCTTGTTATTTACATCAGAATCACCTACATGACAAATAATTTGTTCCAAAATGCTTGCTTTTAAAAACCTCAGGATTACTATCATGAAATGCTTTAAAGTGCATAGCAATTGGAATTTTCTCTGACTTGATGTCCCTAATGTGCTCCTGCAGTCTCAATTTAAAAGCTCTTTTAGTTTCTCCTATATAAAGGAGACTGCAGGGGCACCTAAGAACATAAATTACATTAGGTGATGAACAACAAAAATGTTCCTTGGGGTTAAAAGAAACCCCATTAATATTACCAAAAAAACTAACCACATATCTGTATACCGAACATCTATTGCAAGCACTAGTTCCAAACAAGGTCATTGCCCTACATAAATTATCTACAGGTCTATTAAACTTATTATGCACAATAATATCTTACATATTTCTGCCTCTAGTAAAATAAAAAAAATGGCCCCCGGATTCATGAAGCTCGGCGCAAGGCCGGTGTAAGGCCTGCGCCGGCCGTGCAGCGTATAAATGGTGTAGTAGCGCCATATGCATATTAATGAAGGTGCGCCGCTACTACATCCACGTGCTTAGGACTCGTGCGCGAATGCATGGGGCATTACTAAGCTGTGCCCGGAGGCGTGTCAATGTCGGCTGGCGATGAGCAACCTAAACTGCTGAATATTATAGCCTGCCTGCAATAGTAATCGCACCTAACATTGTCCGTGGATAATGAAACATATGCAAAGCATGCAAGACAGTTCCCAGCCACACAAAATGGAGAGCAAAACAGAAATGCACGCAACATAATATAAGTTTCCATCCATGGAACAAATGACATTTAAAATCGTGTGTCCGTAATGTACTGCACTGTCAGAAGTTATACCCAGTGGAAGTGAAACGCATCATGTCAGCACGCTGCCAATACACACGTCTAGCTCCATGGGTATGGTCACCAGCAGTCCCACAGTGGTAGTGATAGTACACAGCAGGGCAGTTGTGGCTATATAACAACTGTAAAGAAACCTGACAGTCCATATTGTATACCAAACACACACAAACATATGTATATTAAAATGTGCTATACACAGGAACAGGAACGTAACCGTCACATACACATAGGATGCTATATGCGGAACCGGGATATCCAAAAGTAGAACCCATGCATGCAAATGCAATATGCAACAACCCCTGTATAGCACATAACCCGCACCCATGTCCGAATGTCCACCAAATCCAGCTACCAGCGTTGCGCATCCGTACACCTACACATAGCGGGTATTCCCCATATGTAGTAGGAAGTATCGTCCTAGGCAGTGTCCAGATTGCAAATATGTATCCCACATTTGTAAACATCCCATCACAGGTGCGTAAATCCAAATGGCCGCGCGTTAATGTTACGGCAAAATGTATGTACATCCCGCGTGGGATAAGTAACCTGTTGAAACCTTAGAGTTGTTTACACGCCATGGTGTCCATTACTGTACACATCTGGACAAAACATGTATGTGTAGTCACGGTACTGGTCAGTATCTACACAGGCATGCAATTCATACTACGCAGGATGGAACAGCTGTCCACCATGCAGGTCACCCCACTAGGGTTGCCACCTGTTCAGATGGCCAAGGTGGGACATCCCTTGTAGAAATGTGAGAATTTGCAGGATAAAACATACCCCCGGCCTGTGCAAAGTACAGAATTACACGTGTATGCCAAGATAAAAGGTAATGCCATAGCATTTGAATAGCTTATGCTATCCCAAATAATAGTTATGTGTACCGGATACAAAATACCTGTATCATGCAACTAGTACAGAAATGAAGAAATATATTATTGTCTTAAAATCACAGGACATTTGCCATGTCTTAGGTGTCATCGCAGGACACAACTGTCCAAAGTGGGACCTCCCCTCACAAAGAGGAACAAGTGGTAACCCTACTCCCCACTGAATTATCGACAGTATATATTCAACTCAATCGCATACCGACACCACCTCTCAACCTATTACAGCAACAAAACCTGGACAAAGCCTAAAAGGATGGGTGGACAAATAGGGACAGATGTAATTACTGCTCTCACAAGCTTCAAAAGTTCAAGGAATAATAGTATGTACATAAGCAGGAAATGCTGTGAAGGATGTGGGGTAGTCCCCAGTATTACAGAGGTCCGTACATATATACTGTAGCAAGCCGTCACATATGTTGACTGTACTACTGCATACCTATAGTTAATTCATAGTTAAGTCGTGCAAAATAATAACCCTCGTAAGAATGAATACAGGAAATAGTCAAATGTGAATGGGAACACCACTCACCGTGGATTATGTGTCGTAACCGCTCCCACCCATATTATGTATTGCCAACATCATAAGCTGCTGACAGGTGCCCAAACACCTGTGTCCATAAACACAGATTAAATGTTTAAAATGGACAAACCCTGTCCATGTGCTTTGTCTGACATTTGAACACGGTCAGGGCAGTTCCGTTCACCAGGCGGACAAGCCTAAACCCATA
Source organism: Protopterus annectens (assembly GCF_019279795.1). Taxonomy (NCBI): domain Eukaryota; kingdom Metazoa; phylum Chordata; order Ceratodontiformes; family Protopteridae; genus Protopterus; species Protopterus annectens. The sequence goes on from NC_056739.1 coordinate 1,103,816,523, forward strand.
TCACCACATGAACACCCTGACAATTAAAGACCTGTATGTGTCAGGACTATAAGCCTTTGGGTTCTGAATATCCCTGCAGTGATGAAATATGCAGCGTGGGTCCAGAGCAGTAGGGAATAGGGAATGTGTAACATGTAGTACCGCATTTCTCCCAGCAGGAGAATGGATGCCTGTGACGTAAGTGAAGCGGTGAGGCATATGTTAATGTAGCTATGTACTATGGGTATGCATATAAATGAGTCAGAACACCAAACGTATAGTGGTTACAGCATCCGGCCAATGTGAATGCAGTCCCGGTTGAACAACGACTGCAGCACATATAATGTGAAAGTGTAATGAATGCGTCTGTGCTGTACAGACAGTTAAATATGTAAAGGTGAACGTGTGTTTCTCAAACGTCCGTTAACCGTATTACAGATAATTACTGGTACTGTCACAAGTAATAAAGCCCACGTAAGCACAAAGACTTAGTAAACATATGTAACCCACAATAAGGATATGCATGCACGCCTGAGCATAACCCACAATAAGGAAATGCAAGTGTGCCTGTGCGTGTGTGATCCGCTCACAGCATAGTAAATGAATGCTGTTTCCCCCATGTTAGTTATACATGGCTCAAACCTGTTAACCTCGTAAAGTATGAACCCGGACAAAGCCATGCAAACTACCGGTACAAATAGGGACAAACACCAGATATGTGCCAGAACAAACATAGAAAGTGGATAGAATAACAGGTGTGTCAGTAGCATGGATTCTCTGAAGGGTATGCAGTCATAACCTGAACTGCTTGCCAGAAATCCCCACTGTAAGTCTCAAATGAAATGCCATGACATTGCCAGATAGACACAGGTTTATTTAAAACACAGCAAAGATAAAGGGGCAAGCAGCTGTACACTCTGCGACAATCTGTATAGTGGAAAGGTATGGTATGGATATAGATATATGTGTATACACATAATCCACAGACGTAAACCAAAGCAAGTTATGAAATGAGGATTGTACATGTATATATGTATACACAACAGACTTATGTCCCGTAGATATGACATATGTACATAAATAGGCGACGTTATATCTAATATGGGTAGACAAACAGACATGCAGGAAAGGTGAATAAACTGCAGCATTCCAAACCATTGACCAGAAAGTGACAGTCCAGCAAGTTCTACACTTTAAACATGCAGACAGGTGTCCATTGCAGGACTCCAAAAATTGAATCTTACGTAGTGTCAACCGACATTGATACAAAAGAAGTGACTGCAGCAAATACGAAATAGCTGTACATGCAACAGTATCAGGTGCAAGGGTGACGACACATGTGTCGATAGAATGTATGACGTACGAACTGATATCCGGAGAGTGGGGAGTGCATATAAGTGTCTCCACACTTCAGTACCACACACATTAAACATGTATAATGGGTACTGTAGAGGGTTGTCAGGTATGGGAATCATGGGTATGCAGAAATGGGCCTAGGTGTTGTTTGGCAGGGATTTCGTAGGCCCGCCCCGTGGGAGTGATGTGGGTATAGCACACGCCTATATTCTCAATAATGGGGCAAACCATCCACTGGATATTGCGGAAACCATTTTGGCAGTATGTAGGGCCCTATATCAGTGTCATGTAGGCGATTATCATGGATGGACATGCGTACGACCAAGATGGTCCCCATAACTGGCAAACTGTCAGAATAACACAGCTGCACTAAGGCATAGTACATGAGATACAAATAGGGACTATATTAGATATACCCCAGACAAAGTCAGAACATCGTGAGAATACTGGCGTACCCATGAATATGGATGTTATGAGTGTTACTAATCATGCAATGGAAATGTCAGTCACTATTATCTACCGCACAGTCCGTAATGCCTTGCCAGCAATTTACCAGAAAGGCACATCACTATGACAAATGTAACAAGGTCAAACATCAGGGCGTTTACCCATAATGTGTACAGGTTAGGGGTATGAAGGTAACCTGTCCAAAATACATGTACAGAACTAGTGATACTAGGTGGACAGTTGAGAAGAAAGACATCAGGACAAATGAGAAAACATGTACAAGACACACGCATGTACTCCGACAAATGTGAATGACAACGTATGCCCTGTGAATGTCAATGTGGAAGGTTAATAGACACAAAAGTAATGTGTCCCTCAGGGTGTCATGCAGTGTCACCGTAACAATGTCCAGTCCCCCAGACACGTACATAAGCTCTGCCACTGATGGAAACCGCAAATACCGGTGCACACATACGGTACATGATAGACCAATTAGTGTGGATAAGCAGCTGTTGGCCTGTGTGAGGAATACAACTGTCTGGGTGGGTGTGTCCTGCAATATAAATGTAATGGCATGTGGCCTGTGATGCCGCCATACAGTGTGTGTATTGGTGTCAGAAAGTTGATATTTTGTTACAGACACATTCTCCGCAACTGTACAGATTTACGCAGAATGTGCAGAGTTCTGCCTCATATGTTTGGTGTGTTCCACGTAACAACAGTAACATTCTGGCACTTTCATGATAACTAAAGACATGAAATAATGACAAACATGTGAGTAAGACACCAAATCTGACAGAAAAGCCATACTAATGCAAAACCTATTATTGTGTCAACTATCTACGTTTGTAAGAGCAACATGTCAATACTGCCCCTATGTGTCCCACTATCAGATAAGGCCTTGTCCAGCAACTTGCTCTAGGAGGTGGAGTGGTATGAACAGAAACAGATCCATGTGTGAGGAAACAGCAATATTGACTGCAAGATAATGCAGAAGGTATGAAATGCGCTGCAGTAGGACGTGCAGTACTGTCTGCAGGTATGTGCTGACATGTCAAATGACACAGCAGTCTACATGAAGAACCTATAGGGCTGTCACCTTTACAAATGATGATAGTGGGACATACCCAGAGCCATGCACACAGCACAAATAGACATACACACATCAAAACTAGGCCATGATACATGAAGCCTCCGGCATGTACGAGTACAGTGAGAGTACAGCAAGGATATATGTCTGCCAAGATATACAGCAAATGCCTGTAAGGGCATGTAACACTGCCCGTAACACGGACGTTGCATGAACAATGTTGGGAGTTGCAACATACCTCATTGGTATGTGAAAGCTATGCAAATATGCGATACATGAAACAGTCAGCTGTCCATGCAAGAGCAGAGGTATGGGCAGAAAATAGATTTTATATATATATATATATATATATATATATATATATATATATATATATATCTATAGAGAGAGAGAGAGAGATACATCCATACACACACACACACACACACACACACACACACACACACACACACACACACGTGGCAGGGCTGGTAATCGAACCTACACATGACTGCCCTATCACACTACAGCATGACGCATTTACAGAACACGCTACCGAGATTACTAAACACAGCAGACACACAGGCATTCTACTAGGTGCGTGTCAACATCCACAAAGACAAAGACGTCAGCAGGATACATCTGTGTTGCGAAGCGTCTAAAAGCAAAACCTGAGTCCCCAGGTGGACGGGAGCATGCACACACACACACACACACACACACACACACACACACACACACATCTGGCAGGCCTGGGAATTGAACTTACACCTAACTACCCTATCACACTACAGCATGATGCATTTACAGAACGCGCTACCGAGACTACTGAACACAGCACTCCCAGAGGCATACTTCTAGGTGGGTGACATCATCCGCAAAGGCAAAGACGCCGATAGGGAATGTATGTGTTGCGAGGCATCTAAAAGCTTTACTGTGTCCCCAGGCAGCTGGAAACACACACACACACACACACACACATTTGGAAGGGCTGGGAGTTGAACACACACCTACCTACTCTAATGCACTACAGCATTACGCATTTACAGAACACGCTACCAAGATTACTGAACACAGCACACGGAGAGGCATACTTCTAGGTGGGTGACATCATCCGCAAAGAGAAAGACGCCGATAGGGAATGTATGTGTTGTGAGGCATCTAAAAGCATTACTGTGTCCCCAGGCAGCTGGAAACACACACACACACACACACACACTTGGAAGGGCCAGGAGTTGAACACACACCTACCTACTGTAACACACTACAGCATTATGCATTTACAGAACGTGCTACCGAGATTACTGAGCACAGCACTCCCAGAGGCATACTTCTAGGTGGGTGACATCATCCGCAAAGGCAAAGACGCCGATAGGGAATGTATGTGTTGTGAGGCATCTAAAAGCTTTACTGTGTCCCCAGGCAGCTGGAAACACACACACACACACACACACACACTTGGAAGGGCCGGAAGTTGAACACACACCTACCTACTCTAACACACTACAGCATTATGCATTTACAGAACACGCTACTGAGATTACTGAACACAGCACTCCCAGAGGCATACTTCTAGGTGGGTGACATCATCCGCAAAGGCAAAGACACCAATAGGGAATGTATGTGTTGTGAGGCATCTAAAAGCTTTACTGTGTCCCCAGGCAGCTGGAAACACACACACACACACACTTGGAAGGGCCGGGAGTTGATCACACACCTACCTACTCTAACACACTACAGCATTATGCATTTACAGAACACGCTAACGAGATTACTGAACACAGCACTCCAAGAGGCATACTTCTAGGTGGGTGACATCATCCGCAAAGGCAAAGACGCCGATAGGGAATGTATGTGCTGTGAGGCATCTAAAAGCTTTACTGTGTCCCCAGGCAGCTGTAAACACACACACACACTTGGAAGGGCCGAGAGTTGAACACACACCTACCTACTTTAACACACTACAGCATTACGCATTTACAGAACGCGCTACCGAGATTACTGAACACAGCACTCCAAGAGGCATACTTCTAGGTGGGTGACATCATCCGCAAAGGCAAAGATGCCGATAGGGAATGTTTAGAGAGTGAGCGGTCTGAAAGCATATTACCGTCCCAAGGTAGACGTACACAAACACGCCAGTGCTGTTAACGGGCCAACTAAATATCTATGGAGCACAACAGCACTGAATAGATACGGGATGCGCCACAGACAGTACACCCTTCAAGAGAGCAACAAGTGTGTTCAATGTAGGCATCCATCGTGACATTGAAATTGGACATCTGGTGCCTGGATGACCACCATGGCTATACAGGATCTCAATGGCCATGCCCACACGCTTAGTATCACACGTCTGTTTGGAATGTACTGTGTGTCCATCTACACAATGGTGTACTGGGCATGCTCACACACTTAGCTGTTGCAAAGGGCCAACTTGCATGCACACGGAGTCTAATCACGGAAGGGCGCAGTGTGGAATGTACTGTGTGTCCATCTACACAACGACGTACTGGGCATGCTCACACATTTAGCAGTTGCAAAGAGCCATCTTGCATGCACATGGAGTCTAATCACAGAAGGGTGCAGTGTGGAATGTACTGTGTGTCCATCTACACAACAGCGTACTGGGCATGCTCACACACTTAGCAGTTGCAAAGGGCCATCTTGCATGCACACGGGGTCTAATCACGGAAGGGCGCAGTGTGGAATGTACTGTGTGTCCATCTACACAACGGCGTACTGGGCATGCTCACACACTTAGCTGTTGCAAAGGGCCAACTTGCATGCACACGGAGTCTAATCACGGAAGGGCGCAATGTGGAATGTACTGTGTGTCCATCTACACAATGGCGTACTGGGCATGCTCACACACATAGCAGTTGCAAAGGGCCATCTTGCATGCACACGGAGTCTAATCACAGAAGGGCACAGTGTGGAATGTACTGTGTGTCCATCTACACAACGGCGTACTGGGCATGCTCACACACTTAGCAGTTGCAAAGGGCCATCTTGCATGCACACGGAGGCTAATTACGGAAGGGCGCAGTGTGGAATATACTGTGTGTCCATCTACACAACAGCGTACTGGGCATGCTCACACACTTAGCTGTTGCAAAGGGCAATCTTGCATGCAGATGGAGTGTACACACAGAAGGGCACAGTAAGGTATAAATGCCCTCACGCACAGGGCGGTCACACATGCAGTGACCTGTACACACACAGCTGCCATCACAGCTGTCACAGGTGCAGGTCACACACGTACACACTGCAGTGTACACTGTAGCTGTCAAGTCAGCACCATGTCGTTGGTGCAGCACTACACAGCCATACGGTCCAACAACACCATGTGACACATGACCACTGGGCTGTACAGTGGTGTACACCAGCTGTGCAGAGTACACACGTACCAACAGGGATCCAACAGGTGTTATGCATTGCAATGATACCAGTATACATGAACAGGTCGGCTCAAGACATACCATGACCCTTACACAGCTGTGAAACCTGACTGTTGCTGTACACCAATGAACACACGTCTGGGTATGTCATACATGTGATTGTGTGGATGTGTGCATGGACTGCACACAACACATACATACATGGCCTTTGATGTACCTCGTGCATAACACTGGCCTAATCAATGCTACACACGCGAATTGAATGTGGGCCCATGTTTGTTGAATGCTCACACTACAGGGGGTAGCAGTGTTGACCGGGACACATACCCTTGTACTGGTCGCCTGTGACACCCGTGATATCATACCGCAGTCCATGTGTTATGTATGTCAACACACATGTCCAACAATAGCAATGCATACAAACATGGCAACAGGAGACACATGTGACATCTGTACTGTGCATGCAGCAAACATGCATGTGCAGTGGCCGATGTCCGTAACATAGTTGCACCTACCTACGACATGCAGACGCAATGCAGACCCATCATTGACATCTGTATACGGTGACATACAAACAGCATGTATGGAGGGATGTGTGTACATAACATGGTGAACCACCTGTCTAGATGTATGCGTGCAGGGGTTGGCTCACAGTTGTGTCACACACCATCCTATCATGCCATATGCTAACTGTACGCTATGTCACTGTTACATGATGGTGCTGACATAATGCATACACAGCGGTCAGGTGTTAACAACTATATGTCATATGGCACCTGTAACACCTACAACCTCTCGTGTGTATATAGCAGCACATTTGCCAGATATAGCGTTGGTACACATAATGCAATCAATACCGCTGCATGTCCATCAAACGTGTCATCATATGGCTGGTGTATCATTCCCAGCACTGCCATGTGTGTCCAAATGTGTGACCAGGGATGCCACATATCGTGGGGAATATGTCCCAGTTGCTACACCATTGTAGAGAAGTGTACATACGTCAGTGTGGGAAGCATGACGTTTGCCGGTGAGGTGCATCACACACATCGGCTGTCTGTATACACATGTGTGGTCATCACAGTGTGTGTGTGTCTGTATGTATGTCTGGTGCTTGGTATGAGTGTGTATGCTAATATATGGTGGGAAATTATCACTGGTCCCATGTGTTGACTAACCCGTAATGGTGATGCATTTCACAACCCTGTTGATGCCATAGGTCCCAGCCATACTGGCTACCTGTGCATGTCCCTTCTCTGTGACACGTCATGTGGATGCATAGTACTATGAGGGTGATAACCACAAAGGCAGGGGTCCCCAGCTGCACACTATGGGGTGTGCATTATAGTGGTGTACACCCCGTGACTGCGGCCATGTTCACGTACTGTTACAGGGTCCTACTGCTGCACAGTGTGGCCTCCAGCTACCAAGTGACACCTCACATCATCATTGGCCAGGCCGCTGTGTACAACCCCTGCACCATGTCACCATACCTGTAATGTGTCCTGCTATGTATGTCACATCTCTGTCCAGTGTAGCCTGTGGCACCGACCACATGCATCAGGTGCAGTATATGTGCGGACATCTGTGTCATGTTTGTGTGTCCAACAGTCAGGATGAAGGTACATGTAGCATGCTGATATTGCTAGATGTGCCTGTGTGTACTCCACAGTTACACGTGGGGGACTGCAAACACTGCTACCTGTAGGCACATGCAAGTACACCACAGGAGGCAACCAAGGTATCACAACCAACATGGTGCTACAGATGTAACCGAGACACATACCGTGAACACATCACAATGCATGCTGCACCTGCACTACATGGTGTGACTGGTGCATGTCGACAGTACACAACCTATGCCACATACACAACTCAGTATTCACATACAACCACTGCAACATACACATCCCTCAATATGCATACACAGGTATTACATACACCTCTCACTATGCTGTCCACCCTGTCCATCAGAATATTTGTGCATAACCCTGCACCGATGGTGTGGATGACAGGGATGCGGCACAGGCTTCATCATATGCACAGGGTGATATGTTTGCCAGGGGCATAGGCTGCACACAACCACTGCAACATACACATCCCTCACTATGCATGCACAGGTATTACATACACCTCCCACTATGCTGTTCACCCTGTGCATCAGAATATATGTGCATAACCCTGCACCGATGGTGTGGATGACAGGGATGTGGCACAGGCTTCATCATATGCACAGGGTGATATGTTTGCCAGGGGCATGGGCTGCACCAATGGATAACATCATGTGTGAGTGTAAGCGCCAGTGAGTTGACTGGACATGTCTGTGCAGAATGCATGTGGATGTTGTGGAGCCCTACAGTTGTGTTTGCTGTGAGCGTGTATGTGTGTACACAGTTCTGCCATTTGTGATGCCTACACGGGGTATAATTGACAGCCCCAGATTGTACAGTGCAGGTTGTACAGCTCACTGTGTCCATCCACGGCCACGTGACCTGTGCCTGCCTGGGGTTGCATGGGCACTACCAGGTGGAGGTACAGAGTGGCTACTGTCCGACAACACATGTTCGCTGGAAACGTGTCCCCGCTGAGACCGTCCAGGGCCATGTCCACGTGGCCTGCTGTGTCCTGGTGTTGACAGCACAGCAGCAGCTGCACTGCTACTGCTACCGGCACTATGGGAGCGGGCATGTGAGGTGGCACGCTCACGTCGACCTACACTAGGTGGTGTTGCTGGCCTACGTCCACGTGGCCTACGCCTCACTCCTACCAGGTGTTCCAGCACAGACAGCTCCCGCTCACGGATTGCCATGCCTCGGTCAAGGATTCCGGCCATTTCACCTAGTCGCCTATCCAGAACATTAGCAATCTGCTGTTGAGCATTTGCCAATGCCTGGATGTTGTCATTTAGGGTATGGATAGCAGCCCTCTGCAGCCTCTGTCCTTCTCTGTTATGCCGTTCAGCACGTGCCTGTGCAGCCATTACAGTCTGGAACATGCATCTGGTGATACCAGCTGCTGCGCTCTGTCCTGCAGGTGCATGTCTGCCAGAGGTCCTCCTACGAGCAGCACTGGCCACATGCCTGTGTGGCACATCTGCAGTCATTACACTGACACTATGGTGTGTAGACACACCTTCTGTAGCCACCACATGTTCCTGTTCCACGCCAACAGACGCTGACTGTCCTTCTACTATGGCCACCGGTGATGCGGTATGTGTTGGCAGCAGAACTGTGTGCGGGGAAGAGGGGGACATAGCTGGGATGGTAACCATTGGCACAGATTCAGCCCCTGACAACCCTGCCTGTACCTCATGCATATGTTCATCACCGCTAGTATCTGTGGGGACACTAACATCAGATGGACCGCAGGAGGGTAACGCACCTACATCACCTGTGAATGCAAAGAAATACTGTAAAGTACAATAGACACAGACACACACACAGACACACACAGATACACACACAGACACACACAGACACACACACAGACACACACAGACACACCATGCATGTGATTTTTCAGATGGCATGCAGCATGCCTGCGATAGAGCAGAGGGCATGCAGCTCAGACATTAATAGTGTTAGTAAGCATACCTCCCTGGGGTGCACACTACAGCAAGCAGGTGTCATATCAGTAGGCATGCAGTTCACACAATCATGGTAGTATGCATGCATCCCCGTGATACACCATATGGCCCAGAACAGAATAACAGTACACATGGCTGACATGACCTTGACATGTAATTTGCTGACATGTGCATTAACATGCATACATGTTTGACACAATGGTGTCCTGACACATGTACAGCATCATAATGGGCTTCACATTGCAGTGTTGTGTGTATGCCCTACAGATAGAAAGCAAGTTTAGCAAATGTGCATGAGCACGGGAGGGTAGTGTGAGCCGTCTACATTGCTATACAGTGTGAAGTACAGACACTGTGCCATTGCATGGCAACATGAGGCATGTATGTTGCTGTAGAATGCATAATATGTACACATTGCATAGCCATAACTGCAACACAGTCGTGATGTTCGACAGATCGTATATGGTAGACTTCAGTGACACCTCCAGTAGCTGTGCACAGGCTTCTAGGTTGTCCACTGTACCACATCAACTGTATAATCAGTCAACTAAGGCTATAATTGGACCATGTGTGGACAATGTGCAACAGGGTGTATACACATCCCATGTACTGTGTGGCTACATGTCTCTGGCCATCCCCAATGGCCATGTGTGCACATGTGGTGGCCAATTGTGTGTGATGGGCATCTTCTCCACATGTCTGTGTGGTCCCATATGACATACACCCATACATGTCAGATATGTCACATTCCACAGGTCTATGCAGTCAACGGGTTGTATGTTTGGTATGTGGGGTATAGGCCATGTGATAGTGTGACAATATTGCAGACAGAACACTACATGTCTGGGACATGTCAGGTGGCACATCACAATGTGTGCACCCGATGCAGGGGCATATGACACAATGGTGACACTTGTGGGCTGCCCATATCATAGCTCACTGTGTGGTACTGTGTGCATACTACACATGTTGTTCCAATGCATACTACATATGCCTCCATTGTAAAACACCTCCACCGTTGTATGCACAGCTGACCACATATGTCGCAATGACAAGTACTGTGGTTTCAAGTCTGTGTATCATTACGTGTGAATATATTGCACATGGGTGGCATGTGTGAATGCACGGTGGTGCGACCTGCATATCGTGACTGGAACAAACATCAGGTGTGCAAGTGTTAACTGGCCACATGGCAAATAGATCTACACTGTAACATGCCTGATACTGATGACAGTCTCACCTGCAATGGACCCATGTCTGTGCGGCACGCCAGAGGTACCTGTATAGGGGTGACACACCAGTATGAACATTATCCATGACTGTATGACAGCCACAGGTTGCACTGTGCATGTGCACACATTCACCTGTGTAATAGCATATAGTATGCACATGTGTGCATACACAATGTAGCATACTGTAGTATGCAGCATGTGTGTCCACATACCTGGCATATGTTGTTACTTTACATTACGTACAGTGACACATGCAACTACATGGGATATAATAGCCATATGTGCATTACTGACTTACATGGCAACTCCAGGCTCATTGGTCGGGAGACACCCACCTCCACGATGGCAGCTAGTGTTTCTGGATGCTGTTCCCTGGGTGTCCCCAGATTAGCCAGTAGCTCCTCGGTGTGTGTGAGTGGGGGCTGGGTTGGTGGCCCATCACCTGTTCCACCTTGTTCCCTGGCGATTGCAGTGGCACGCTGTTTTGCATGTCGTATCAGGTCCATGCAGTGTCTGCGCACCTGCTGGTAGGTGCGGTTATGGCCACCCACATCGTTCACCATCCTGCGTAGATCCTGCCACAGGTCATCCCGCTGCTGGGCATGCTGTGGCACATGGCTGAACAACAAGTCATAGTTGTCATGGAGCAGTGGGATGAGGACATCATCCTCCTGGCAGGTGTATGCTGGGAGGCATGTTCGGGGCATTATCTGTAAAACATAATGATGGTGACAGGTCACAGTTTCAGAGATGTACAGAGATACTGCTGCACATACATTTCTATGACATCTACTGCATCTGCACAGTTATCTTTGCAAAGCACCATGACACTGACATGACTGACGTGTTTGTGTCACACATGTCACACCCATTATGCACTGGATATCATCACCATATATGTGTGTCACCTCATTACAGTGTTCATACTCCATGTAAATGCTGTCTTGCTGTGGGCATGTCTATTTGCCTGCACTTGTGTTCTTACCTATCTGCACATGCCTGGATGTGTCCACGGTACTACTGTTGACCTGGATGCTGTGTATATGTCACATATCAACACAGACACAGCAGGAATGGACTTGAGCAGTGACAATGCACACATACACATGGACACCTGTGCATGCATGTGTTTTGCCATATACATCTACACAGCACTGTACAACTGTTCAACATCCTGACACGGATCGCCTGTATTACACATGTGATAGACATGGGACAATGGATAGTCAGACGACATTCGCAGGGATGGTCATCAACCATAGCATGTGCGGGCACGGTTTCCACGCTATTACAGATGGCCATTGTGCCACCACAAGCTGCATCAGTGCCACATTACTGATCCAGTCAGTTGATAGTACATCTACCATGCAGCCATCACACCATGTATGACTGGGATGACATCTGCAGCTTTGATGGACAAGGTTGCATGGTATGGTGGGAGTATGTCACATATATGGCACAGGGATCTGTCCAGCCTGTGGCGATCCTAGTATTAGGACGGTGGCTGTCCATGACATATGTCATATAGATCAGGATATGGACATGTAGCATGTCCATCATCATGATGTAGCAAATGTCCTTCTGCAAGGTAGATGGCATGCTGCATAGTGGAGGTGTGGATTGTGAAGGCTGTTATCGCACATCCATGCATAGCCATTACCCCTTACAGGTGGTGTGTGATCCAATATTGGTCACCACAGTGCTGTATATGCCTGGCCACTGATCTCCGTGCTCATGGATGGCACCCTGACATGACATGGGTACCTCAGATGACTACCTAAGGGGCCTGGAGATGTCACCATGTCGGGGGTGCACTGCACAGCACCATCTCTTACACAGTGTCCATAATGTTGACCACAGTCTAGGTAGCAGTTTATGGGTACAGGGATGTTTACCTAGCGGTGACACTGCTGGTATCATCCATCAGACTATGCACATATGTCACACACCTCACACACACAGCCCATTCTGTATGTTGTTCACAACACTGACACAGCTAAACTGATAGGTCATGGCCATTCATAGCCTTACATACACAGATGCCTAACATTTGTGTGTGTGGTATGGGCTACAATGAGGGTGGGGTACAACACATTAACCCTGTTCTACTGTATCTGGCAGAGATGTGCTGTGCACATGTCACTCTTGCACCTTTTGTAGTTGTGGGTCTGTCAACAGGCCACTGGTGGAACACACCTGTGACATGCAAAGGTATTTGTAATCAAATATCCGTGCTATCTTGTACATCTGTACTGCTAACATCTACAGTGCTAATGGTTCATGGACATGCACACCATACTCAGCAGGGTTATAGTGCGGTGCCACCCTAAATGACTGTCATCACCACTTGTGGGTTGATATTATCCAACACCCTATCTGTATTGTATGGTCATGCTAGGCACTTGTTCAGAACATGTGAGCATGTCATGACCTAATGTTTACTATAGTGCCCATTCCACACCATTTCCCACAGGTACACTGGCTGTCCTACACTTCCCAGCTTGCTTAAGGTACGACAGCTGTTGTACACACATAATGCACATATCCTGTGGACATGGTTGTATATGCAGGCATGTCCAACTGTCACGTACCAGTGCTACTGCCTGTCTATATGAGGGATATGTCGTACATGTGGCAATAGAGCAATTGTCTCGTGTACACATTCAATGCTCACTTCCCAACATACTGCACTACAGCCTGTGGGGGATGCACATCTGCAGCATTGCTGGGCCCATAGCTCTCAGGTGTACCTCATTATGGGGAATGTACCTCATTTGGGGTTCTAAAAGGTGCATGTTCTTCAAGGTTCCACATTGGAAGGGTCTATCACACATTCATTGTTGTACATAGTTTACCTGCTAGCCATGGCTAGATAGATGAGAATCATAGTAATTCATTGGAATATCTGTTTTATACGTAAGACCAGCCTATTTTAGCCATCATATGCCCTTCCTAGTTGACGCTGTTAGTAAGCCAGTTGTAAGTGTTCCACATTTCACCCATTTGTCACACTGTATGAGGGCTAATGTTCCTCATTTTGGGGACAGGAGGCTGACAGTTATGGCTGGGGGTAATGCTGTTGCCAACCCTGACTGCACCTGACAGTCATTTGGGGATGTGTAACATTCGCAACACACCCCACCCATCACATAGTCTCACATAATCTACACCACTGGCCACACCTATGAGGACAACCTGTGCAGTACGTCTCCATACTCACTGTAGGCACCAGAGGTAGCCCCCATCATGGAAGACAACATCACCAGCTTATAGCCCACAGACTCATGTGTGCCCACCACATACAGCCAATAGTGTGTTATAACATTCACAACACACAGCTGACTCTGTAGGGTGTCACACTGCAGTTCCACACAGCAGGCTACACAAGGCGTTAGTCGCTTACATCTTGCTGTCGGGTAACTGCTTCTGCAATCTAACCTATGCACCCATGCCACACCTCACCAGGTACAATATGTCTGTCATTCGCCATGTTAGTGTGACTGCCCTGTGATGCCACTTCACAGACTATGTGTGCAGGGACATGCAATAGCTCACCAGTCTTATAGCCCTGAGGGTGTGGGCCTAGCCCTGGGGAGCATTTTGCATTCGTCCAGACACAATACCACTGTACAATGACCAACTGTGTCACTTCAACAGTTGCCTATGCTCCTATTGTCATTCCACAGGCATGTGGTATCTGTCCGCTATGACTGTCCTGGTCAAACACAATGCTGTGGCACAGATGACTTGCACTTGTCAGCCCTGGGAGTACAGCTCACATGCTAGGCTCTTGCTGCTGCTATACTGCCTGTCCTGCACAGTTTCCAATAACTGTCACCGGCAGGGCGGTAACTGGCATGCGCAACATGGGGTCATGTGACACATTGCTTGCATCTTCCCCTGTGACGCACGCAGGCAAGGCACACCTTATAATGTACCACTCCAACATCTCTACAGTGACTGGGACCTGCCTGTAGGCTCTGCAGAGCACACCTGCAATGATAGGTTATAGACGGACCATACCTTCCAGGCACATACCTGGACCGGCACACCCACAGCTGAGGGGTTCCCATATCCCACTATGTTTTGCACACATCCTGGCAAGTTGCTTAGCACAATGCATCAGAGGAGCTCCACGTGCAACTAACTGTGTCCGGGACCGCTATACACATTGTAACAAGTGACAGAGTCAACATCATACCCCACGGGTAACATACCTTCTATGGTGGTATAGTGGACAGTGGGCCTCAGCTACTACTGATGTGTGACTGACACTACCCCACACTTCACTGGGATAGCCACTCATGTACCAACACATCCATGAGTCATACCCTCCACTCTGCTGAATCAACACATACACACCACCTCCAAGACCTACATTACCCTTGGCATGAACACTACCACCATGTGACTGGTGTTACACACCTGGGGTTATCCCCTCATTGGTGGATTCCAAACATATGCTAATCTACCGTGTTAGCCACATCCCGGCAACACACCCATCACAGCATACACAGTACATGTGTACTACTACACCTACTACAGACATCTGCTGACAGCGGTTGTTAACATCATGACACCCGTGCAGATGGACAATGCACACACAAATGCTGACACATACCCCAGTGCACTTAATTAGCATGTACACAACTGCATGGATCATGCTATTCCACACAGAGCCATGATGGTACACACCAGATAACAGACGCCACTCTGGTGGTCATGTTCCATGGACATATGATGTACAACAACAGGTGTAGGCTGTTGCACAGTGGTGTACATTCCCATGTGTGGGGTGGCTCACTGGTCAGCCGTGGTGGGGCCACAGGGTCCCTCATCACATACTCCAAGACTAGCTACATAAACATGACTGCCACACATTCCGGGGTGTACCAGCAGGCATTATGGTGGTATGTCAGTATTCGATGGCAACACCCACATCTGCTGTCACATACAACAGTCATTCAGGAACATTGCAGACCCAGGTATTGTTGGCAAAATGCTGGAGGATGGATTCAATGCTGACAGTACACCCTCTCACTCACTACAGGGCCGCAATCCATACATGAACATTGTGGTGTCCCTGTGGTCACACCTACACAGTACTGACCTACACTCTATGTGTCCTGGGACACTGGCCCCATGTCACCTTCCAACGTCCCAGGCTGTGATGTCCACCAACCTCTGAATTACTTGTCTCCCCACTAGGCCACCATATTCAGTAATAGCCTTGTTTCAGACATTGTAGACCCTGAATGGCACACAGCAGCATTTATCACACTACACACAGGTGGCACCGCATTGCACGAGTGAGACTATAGTCCTACACACCTGACTGGACTGTTCTGCGCGGCTATGGGGCACATCGTCAAAGACATCATTCTCAGAGACATTGTTGGTCTCCCGTCCTCTGCTGCCACCCGGGTTGGGCTTGTTAAGGCCAGAGCATGGCCCCTACACATGGTGGACTCCTTTCATACAGTTACCAGGGCAGTTGCTGATGGTACGGGAGTCCATACATCCTACATTGTCCTCTCTTTGCCTTTCAGCACCATTCCCCATTCTGGTATTGACAACATACACATCCACCTGCACATCGTACCCTGTGTCTCAGGATGTTATGCTATGTGGCTCATGGACAGGACACACAGTGAGGCCAGCATACCATAGTACCTACTACATGTCAGGTACTTTGGCATACCACAGTCCTCAGTCATATGGCCCCTCATGTTAAGTATATGCTTCCCTGCAGAATAGGCTGGCACAGGGGACTTTCCCTGCCTAGCTTTAGAACCCCTACATACCAAGCACCATGATTGCTCCACCAGCTGATACTGACTCCAACCATACGGGCGTTGCTGTGACAGATACATAATATGACTATCATGGCATCAAGCTGCATGACACAAGGTGCATGCACATCACCTTTGCATTACACCATTCACCCACTGACTATCACATGGATGGTAGTCCCCTACATACATATCACATTGTACATGTTTGCAGTACACACATATGTCGCACCCACTCCTGTGGTTACTGTATTGCCACTGTCGCGTGGATATCCTCCTACATGGCCACACCTATCTGTACTGGGTGTGTAACTGGTACATAGGTACCCATTGTACCTCTGAACTCAAGACATCTACACACATTCAAGGGTACACCACCCCATTTAGGGTGTACCTTACACAACAGCTACAGCTTTACATGCCACAACATTAACACGCCATGACATTTACTGAGCTCCGACAGTTTAAATATGCGGCTGCACTATGGACACCACATCTGTACACATTTGCATACTACATACTCAGGGGTGACCTTTGCCTATCAGACAGGGCCCATGTCCACAACATTATTGATGGATATACTCCTCATACGCAAGATAAGCAGAGGCCACTGTGAGCAACATGCTCATGGATATGTGCACACATGCCACAATGAGTGGGATGTGCTTCTGGGTTACATTCCCAAACAGGACACTCACCATGATGTGGAACATAAGTCCTCTGTACATCACGCAGGGACACTCAGTAGCACTGTTCATGTGATATCTCCCTTGGTGGTTGGGAGACACATGTAGGCCTGGGATCACTGCAGTGGCTGTACTGTGCAGTGGTGCAGGTGACACCTGGCTCTGCTCTTCACAGGACACTACCCTGGAGAGGTGCCACTAGTGTGAACACTGTAGTTGTGCTTACACATGGACTTGACAGACTGCATAGTACCCCACTATGCACCTGTGCAGCTATTACATGTCCTTTGTGCATGGTTACTTGGTAGCCCTTCCATTTAGATTAGCTATCATGCTATTACTATGTCCCATACCTACAGGCCATATGTATCCTGTTATTGTACATACCAATAGACGGTACCTGTGGTATGCATGATATGCCTGTTATGCTGTGTAGAATATCTGTCATATCTACCTATAATACTATACATTACACATATTTCACATAGTATCCCATAATGCAAAGCATACTTGCTCAGCGGGACCACCTTACATATGTCATTAACGTTATTTACCCATACACATGCGTGCTGTGACATTATATCAACATATACTATCCCCTGCTATGGCACGTCCTTGTTGGACATACCCTACCACTGACGGCGGGTTATATGGCATTGTTCTGTTTAATGGCCTCATTTAGCATCCCTTCTGGTGTCTGTGCTGTGTACCTTGTGTCCCACTGCTGGACGCACAGATTCTACAAGCGTTAGTATGCTCAGCAAGACATCACTACATCAATACCTTTCCCCACTTTATGCATTGCGGACACATTTAATTAATGCAAACCAGGCTATACATACAGTAAAACTAATTAATACAGATCATGCTATACATAACCTTACATATCGGGCGTTCTGCATACCTTGTTGTCGTTACGGCATTTCGTTTCTATCTCTCTCACAGTGTTTCAACTGTTTTTCGGTATGAGCATACGGTTTGAATGTCTGGCAAGTCATCCTTATATACGTCAATACCTGAAACATGTGGATTCTTCCCGCCAGTTGGTGTTCCTGAGTGACTAATTACTTGCATATCAGCTGTGCAGCTACTCCATTCGCCAATTACGCGGCGACAGTGGGGTATAATTTGATTCTCCACTTGGGCATTGCCTATTTGCCCTACCTTCGGGGAGACGGTCTGTAATGTGTTTTGTTATGAGTAACTGCAACTGCTATGCATGGAGACAAGTATAGTTTGGATTCATGTCCCCCATGGATTGTGTGTGACAGGTAGAGTATTTGGTTCAACATGTGGGTGTACCTGTTATCCCGACGTCTGTTAATGGAGTATTGCAATCAATACCTGTAAAATGGCTGTTTGTTCCATTATACAACGCCTGCAATATTGCATGTCGCCTTTAATTGTGTCTCTCACATGGTATGTTGAGGGTTCTGCAGATGTAATTGACTGACTGGATGTTTGTGCTGCTATTACAGTTTGTATTGCTTCAGTTTCTAGTGTGGGGGATGTTGGTGGTTGTACATAACATATAAGGTTTGTGGGCCTTGCATTTCTACATATTCCGTATATATGTGTGTGGGCTCCGTCCCTGATTAGAGAGCTAACAGTTAGTAGACTTATGTTACGGGATTGTACGTTGGGCCATTGTTAATTGGTTTCTATATCGTCTGCAGGTGAGCTTGCTACTTGTATACCTCCGTAATTGCAGCGATATATCAGGGGATATGTGTAGGTGACAGCTATCCCTTGTATTTCTGTCCCAGATATTTGCAGTCATTGTGGTTGTGTTGTTAAAAGAGCCTGTTTGCCATGGGTGGCCACCTTATCATATGGTCATTGTTGGACACTTGCGGGACACAAAGCAGTGTTTACAGGCCAACACGTAGCCACGGTCAGTACACAGGTAGCACATACTTTTATCCTCACTACATACCTATTGTTGTGACTTTGGATACTTATCATATTGCATGTAACATTTAAGTTTCTTACATACAGGCATAACTATTAAATACGACTGTTACATTATATATGGGACATATTTATGTCCTACCATCTCGGACATTTGCCCTTTGTACTGTTTTATGTCAGGACACGCCTGCCCAGGGTGGGGATGTCCCTCCTACTGTGGTACAGGTAGTAACTGTATGCCTACAGCTAGCTATACCCACACCTACCATACTGGTCTGCCTCTGACTTGGCACCAACATACACATGTTGCGGACACACACACATTACAGTCACACAGAAATGCACACAGCACCCTCAACGCAGACTTACACAGACTACGGCACTCACAGACACAGTTGAACACAGTACCTACGTGGACCGTGACACCATCAGCGGTGACTAACCATCCCTTCATATCATCATACTATAACTCGCGGATGTACTGTTCCGGTACTGTATTCTATCGGTCTTTCAGCCTCGTGGTTACGCATGTCGGTATGTTACGCATTCCATGGTTGGCGGTATCCTATTTATTTGTACCTACAAGAGGTTATGAATGTTATTGAACTATCTATCATATTTGCAGATATCGCTGAATCCATCTATATCACCATATATCCCTCTATTACCCTTTCTATCTGTATTATATATATGCATATGTGTACATATATATATATATATCTATATATATATATATATATATATATATATATATATATATATAATCTATATATATATATCTATAGATGTATATATATATATATATATATAGATATATATATAGATATATATATATATATATCTGGCGGGGAACATGGCAGGCACACAGCACCACCATATGCTGTAAGACTCATGTACTGTTCAGGTGTTGGCATTCCGTGTTGCACTGGCTGTTCTGTTTACAATGTTTGAGGGCTGCCTATGTAGGAGTCACACATTGGGCCACCTATACATTACAATTTAAAGGTGGTCATGTTTGTGTGCCATCCATTTTACTGTGTGCGCAGGTGGAGAGGTGTCAGTCCATAGGGGCCTACACGGTCAGTGTATGTGCTATACGTTCCCTCTTTGCCAAGGCGTAGGCATATTGGGCACGCCTCCGTCTGCCTACTGGGGCTGGCACAGTGTGTTCATGGTCTGAATCCCTGTGTGCCTGTACTGGCCTTGGCAATTGCGGTGGGCTATGAGGGCCTTCACCATTTTGTCCCTGCTGCAGCTGCTTCCGCAGGATCATATTATGTAGCATGGCACATACTATGATGATGTGGGCACATGTGCCTGGAGAGTACTGCAAGGCTCCACCAGATGTATCCAAGCACCAGAACCGTGATTTCAGCATCCTGAACACACGCTCTATGATGATTCTGGTTTGTGCGTGTGCCTCATTATGGCGTTCTTGCATGGGTGTGTGTGCATTTCTGATGGGAGTCATCATCCACGGCTCCAGTGCATAGCCAGCATCCCCCACGAGATGGCCATGTGGGATGTCCCCCCTGACAAATACCTGATACAGCTGTGAGGCATGCCAGATATGGGAGTCATGGTAGATTCCAGGGCTGCCAGCACACACATCCATGATAATGCCCTGGGCATTGCACACGACCTGGCAGTTGATGGAGTGGAATCCCTTGCGGTTTATGTAGTGCATACCCTGCTCACCGGGTGGTGACTTGATTTGTATGTGCGTGCAGTCTATCGCACCCAGTACCTCCGGGTATTGTGCCACATGGTGGAAGTGACGCATATTGCTGGCGAACTCCTCCTGAGTTCTGGGGAAGTATATCTGCTCATTGGCATGTGGTAACATGGCATCCAGGAACTGGTGTAGTACCCTGGATGCTGATGCCTGTGAGATATCCATTATATCTCCAGTTAGCCTTTGAAAGGTACCTGTGGCCAGTATTCGCAGGCTTACACATACCTTCGTGTCCACTGGTATGGGTACCCCTCTGTTGTTTCTGGTTCTCAGGTGTGGCCGGCACAGCTCCACTATTTGCTGTAAGATGTCCCTGTCCACCCTGTAATGCTCTACTATCTCCAGGTCATGTAGCCCCTGGTAGGTTACCCTTGGTCTGAACACTCTCCTTCTCCTCCGAGGCCTGCGGTGGTTGTCGGCATCATCCTCCACAACACCGTCAGTCTCTAACACATGCTGATGAATCACAGCTATGGCAGCTCCCAACATGTACATTTTAAAAGTTCCCCGTGTGTTTACACCTATGGTGCGGTGTTTGGGAATACACAGGTGTGTGTTGGGTGCTTACACACTTTATACTATTGTGCTGTGAACACCGATGATGTCATGGGGTGTGTATATACGTTCATAGCTACAGGTTATGTTATGTATTTTACTGCCGGAACTACTATTGTGGTGCCTTTGGTGTTGAATTACATTTGCCTGCCGTGGATTACCTCTTGACCTTCCCTTTACATTTCTGCGTGTTGCAGCTACCATTTTCTGGCATGCATCCTGCAGCCTACTTTCATTTGTGCTTTCCTGGACCTGGTGTATCTTGCGTTATGTGTGCTACTGCCAGTCTGCTGTCGGTTTGCTTTGCTCTGCTGTGTCAGGTCTCCTATCTTTGCAATCCAATACCTCCCCTTCTTTCTTTACATTCACATGCCTCCCCTATCCTGTTTTGGAGGTTTCTGCAAGCGGACTTGTCAGCTGCCGTCGATTGGCCTTCGTGGGTTGATTGGTGTTGATTGCTCATTAGTACTCCAATTATCCTACTTCCGCATTTCCTTTCCTTCCCCTGACCTTCCTGTTTCTGCTATTGTTTGTGGCACGTGCGTCCGATTACTGGGTTTCGAGCACATTTTCATCCTTGTACACATGCGCTTTTGGCCACCATGTGTGCTCTCAGCTAAACAATTCCTCCCCACCCCTATCCTGCAGCTTTGCTTAGCAACAGACAGGCCAGATTTGCAATGCTCCAATGTGCTTAGTGCTACAGTGGCACACCCCTCTGCTGATGTCATGTATCTCCTCTGAGCCACTCCTTGGTGTTATACCACTGTGCCGTATGGTACAACCTTCCTCCGGCGGGACATTTGCGATTCAGTATTATCTGCCTCATTTGCATGGCATTGACTACTAATTCATAGTTACCGTGCCAAACACTATTGCAAGCCCTTAGCAACCCTTCCACCTTGGTTGTGGTGTTCCATGCCTACCATTGTGTGTTATGCTGTAAACCTGATTTCTATTACATTGCGATTTTATGACATTTTTATATTATTTCTTTATGTTACAGCTTCCACACACATGCCCTGCGGTTCTGCTGTGCGTTACTGTGGACATGACATTAAATGTTGTTATTTATGTGTTGTGCATCTTTTCTTATGGCATTGGCTGTGTATTTCACCATTGGCATATGTTCACGTTGTGATACCTGGGTCTGGCCCTCTTCCATAGCTCCGATGTTATGTTTGGGAAAATGTAAACCGTGTTTTTGGTTTACATTTCCGTGGGCTTACGCTACGCATGCACCACTTCATGAATTGCTATATGCCTTCATTTGCATGGTGCAACACTGCACATGGGGTGATTTGCATACCTACACCGGGGGCTGCGTAGATCTGGCGTATGCCGGTAGTGCACGTGGAATTAGATCGTACCTGAATCGCTCGGTGACCATATTTGGCATTATAACACCTACGCTATGCGTGCACCTGGCGCAAGCTTCATGAATCCCGGGGTGAGTGTTTACACAATTAATCAGAAAACTCCTTAAATTTAAATAAAATAGTCTAGAATTGCTTGATAATCTTAACTTGTTAACTAGAAAACACATTTTAAGAAATAAATATGCACATTTTTCTACACTCTTGTTCTTCATGAATAATATTACTGCACATAAAATTTCTATTATGGAGAATGATAAGATTATATTTATCCACTGGTATATTTTTTAATTTAACCAGTGCTTTATAGATATCCTTGAGATGGTAATCCCCTTCTAAGGAACATGTTTATTGCAATACACATTTCTTTAAATAGCTCATCACTATCATTACATAATCTATAAACCATAAGTAGTTCCCCAAAGGGCAAATAGTCTAATAGATGAGGTGGTTGGCAGCTAGTTCTATGTAGAAAATGATTACTGTTTTCAAGCTTATGATGAATTTAAGTCTTGACTTTTTTATCAACTATCCTTATAAGGTGTACATCCAAAAATATAACTGTGCTACCAAACTGAAGCCCATCAAATTTGATGTGAAATCTGTTCACATCTAAGTATTTAATAAAAGAAAGAAGAAAGATCTTCCAAGTCACCTTTATACAACAAAACTAAATCATCTATAAATCTACAGTATGAGGCAATAAATGTTTTAAAAAAAACTGATGTCTATATAAATACTCCAGCTCATACTTGCCCAAGAAAAGATTCCCATACATGGGGGCAAAGATGCCACCATGGCTGTCTCAATTTTTTGTACATAAACATCTTCACAAAAATAAAAATAACTATTATTTAGACAAAAGTCAACCAACTCTAATATATAATTACTTAGTGGACTGTCTCCAAGAAAAAAACTTTAAAGCCTCCAAACCATGTAAATGCTGGATGGAGGTGTATAAACTTTTAATATCAATGGAGACCCAATACATATCTTCTGTCCACTCAATATCTTTAATTTTGTCTCATTTTTTTGCTGCATTCCTCTTTTACTTTCTGTCACTGCTCCTTTAATTTTAACTGCTGCACTCTCTGCTGACACATCGCCTGGTTGCTTTTCCACATTACCATCCTCAGCACTTCCAAAAAAGTTATCTGCCACCTCACCCCATGAAACAGCAAAATTGTTACCTGGATCATCTTACTCAAATTATTTTAGCAGAACATCATCTGCAAGCTCTCCTGAAACCAGTTCTGTTATCTGCATCACTTCAACAGACCCACTTACTTCCTTCTCCATGGAGAAAGCTAAATACTGCTCATTTGTAACATCCACCACACAGGAATTTTTGTTTACATTCTGAGGCTCCATATCAAATACATTTTCTCCAAATTATCACTTTCCACTTCCAAACTTTCCATAGTTTTTTGCTCCTCCTCCTTGCTGTTACTTCTCTTAGGCTGTTTCCTTGTTGCTGTAGGAGCCCTCCAGTGCCATCTATCAGTTCCAAAGACTAGGGGAAGCTCTCCTATGTTCTGGCCAAATTTTCCCTCATAGCAGTATAAATACCACATCAGGCCTTCCCTGAAAAGAAGCTACTAGCCCAGTTGAACTAACCTGGTCAACAAAGGATAAATAAAATAAAATAAAATAAAGTAAAGTAAAATAAAGGTACATCCAGTAAGGAGAATATACGAGGGTGAAGGTAAACTGAGAAAATCTTTATTGGTTCTTCATACCAAATGATAAATATAACAATTTAATAAATGACAGATTTGAAATGGAGGAATATGATAGTCTGCTGTTTATAACTATGATGAAGAAATAATAAATAAATGCAACTACTCCTCCCTTGACAGTCCCTTACAAAGTCCAAAGATAATATTCTTATAGAAACTTAATGCAAGACATTGAATGGTTGGTTGGTTGACTAGTTAGCAAAGTACTGGACAGATCCATAAGAAGTCATTTCATCCACTCCCTGAAGAACAGCAATGCAGCAAAATAAGAGTCAAAAGTAGTATGAATATTGAATGATGTAAGTAAAATCAGTAAAAGTTATCACATTAAAAGCATAGTGAAGGACAGCTTAGACATTATTTAAAATAGAATAGTGTCACAGGATAGTCAGAGTCTTGTATAGCTATGCAATTGCTTGAAGTAAACCAAATATAAAAATAAAATTAGATCATAAATAAGTATGAAGTAATAAATATGGAGTACATATAAAATGGGTAAAAGACAGTAATACTGACTACAGGGTAACCTTATATATAAAGGAACATGTAAAAACTGTTACAGCCAGGAACAAAAAAAATACATGTTTTTCTTGTCAGATGTTCTACACAATTTAAACTTACCAGCAGCACAATAACTATGTAATAATGTTCTTTTTGTAACATTTAATGCTTTCATATGGAGCAAACATCCTGATGTGATATTGTTTTTTTGGAGAGCTACATTTTGCCATTAATGCACTATAAAAACACACCTGGTAAGATTAATTTGTATTAGTCTTTCCACCCAGTTCAAAATTTTAGTCACTTAGAAAAGAAGTGATGAGAAATACTGTAAAGTATAAAAATCCTCAGTAAAACTGACAGTGACTGGTTTGCGGTGGGTCTTGCATATTTGTTTCCTACGTATGTATAAAACAAACTGTAAAACTTTTTTTCCAAAAGTGTAAAGAAATAGCAGAGAGATATCACACCCCACAGATTCAGTAATCTTCTGTGCAGGACTAGCTTAGTTCTGCATGAAAGCAAACATTTAGGAGCAGCATGCCATGCATATTAATGAAGGCACGCTGCCTGAGCACCTACATGAACACAGAGCATGGACAAGTGCAGGGGGCATGTCTGAGAGCAGACAATATACACACCCCTGCAGTCAAGAACTGCAGTTTAGCTAGTACAATGAGCGAGACTGCTCATAGGGGGTTGCATACCCCCAGCAACACCCCGCCCCAAGTTTATAAGAGCAATATTGAAAATATCGTAATATAAACAATTGATTTATTTTATCAAATAGATAAACTTTAACCATAGGTGAGGAGGTTTGCCCATTGCTTAGCTACATATACTGCAGCTTAAATATACACGGCATATACATTTGGGACAAGTAACAACAAATACACTAATAAGCAGGTTACATTTCATAACCAGGCATTTATGAATGGTGTAGATAGTCGAAACAACAATTTTGACACTGACTCTAGTGAGTGTCTGGAAGAATAGTCTTGTTTTTAGACGGGTCTCCAGGACCGAGGAGATCGGAACATTTGAGGAACAAAAGGGGACGGTTCCCAGTGAACCAACAATATGTTGTGTATCAAAAACCACAACAGGCGACCAACAATTACAACAGGAAAGGACAATGGCACAACAACAGGATGAAGAGTTAGTAGTTGTTGGTGCCAATGTTACCTCTGAAAATGTTGAAAATGACGAAGCTTGTTATATTGATGGTGACTTTGGCAATGCTTTTTCAAATTCAGTGCTTTGTAATAATGATGATGAAAGTGTATTACACTGTGAGATTAGTACTAAATCTGGGTTCACTATCTATAATTTCAGTGCAATAGAAATAAAACAAATGCATCATGATGTACTTGGTAAATGTTTTACTTTTGTCCCTGATTTTTGTTTTAATATTGTTGATTTATATATGAGCTTGTAATTGTAGACAAGACAATTAAATTTGTCATTGTATTTTAAGGGGCAAAATGATCAAAGGAATGTGACATCCTCTGTTTTGACAAGGAGAAGTACTTGTGTTCAACCAACCCATAGAGATGTATTAACATTTGAAAAATTGAGTTTAAATGGCATGAGAGGCCTTATGAAAAACAAACAAAAAATAGTGAATGTGGATAACCTTAATGAGGTTGAAAGAGCAGCATTAAATGAATTATCTACCAACAGGAAGATTAGAATTATGAAACCTGATAAGGGTGGGGTTGTGGTCATTATATCTCAAATTGATTACAGAGCAAAAATGCATAATATTTTAGATGACCACACCACATACCAGAGGGCTTTTAAAAGTGAAATGAATATTGCTTACCATAAGATTGATGAATTTCTGTTGGATGCTTTACTTGAAGGGGCAATACAGGAAAGTGAGTTTATATTTTTGACAGTCAACTACCCAGTCACACCTATTGTGTTTGGTATCCCTAAAATCCACAAGAACATAAATGACCTTCCATTTAGACCAATTGTTGCCGCAAAGGGCTCTAAAACTGAGCCCTTGGTGGCATTTGTGGATAAAATACACAAGGGGTGTTGACCGGGAATAGTCATATATAAAAAGACTAAAGGCACTGTTTGCAATGTTTAAGTAGGTTGGATAAGGATGATATGAACTGGATATTTACCACAATAGATGTGGTAATTCTTTTTTCAACAATTCTACGTGATGAAGGGGTGGAATATTTTAGGGAAAGTCTCTAAAATAGTAAGCAAGTGGATGGTGTGAAGTTAAACATTATGGTCGCCTTTATGGAGTTGGTCTTAAAGAACAACTATTTGGGTTTTGAATGTGAAATTTTTCATCATGATTTCAGAAGTGGTGATGGGTGCCAAGTGTGCAACCATTTTTGCCAATATGGTACTTCTCCATTGGGAGGAGACTTTTCTCTTCCATTCACCCTTTTATGAACAGATTGCACTTTACAATCGGTTTTTGGATGACATACTAGTATTATGGAGAGGGGGTGAAGATGAAGCAAGAAACTTTGTTGAATATCTCAACTCCACTACCTCATTTCTTTCTTTCACATTCAAATGGAATAGTGAAACGATTGATTTTTTGGACGTGAAACTCACCAAGACATTGGAAGGGTTAGAAAATAACATTTACAGGAAGGAAACCTACAGCAATTGCCTTTTGCATTTTTCAAGTTGCCATTCCCCTTTCCAGCATAAAAGTGTGGTCAAGGGACAGATGGTCCGATTATCTCGTTTAATTAGTAATAATAATACCTATCAGGAAGAGATGTACAATTTGATAAGAATGTTCCTGGCCAGGGGGTATCCCTTGAAACTTTTGATAGCAGTTAGAAATGGGGTGATGGACAAAAGGGACACATCATTCACGCCCATTTGAATGGGATGGGTGAAACTTTTGGTAAACATATTGTGACCTCTGATTCTAGAGAACTTATCTTGAAATACAATCACCAGGCACCGCAGGTTATAGAGATCATTAGGAGAGCATGGGACTTGACCTTTGATACTGAAATAAAAAAATGAGTTAGGTCAGATGCCACGTGTAACATTTTCTAGAGGGAGAAACATTAAAAATTTATTAGAAGAACAGAAGGCAGAACATACATGCTCCCATATGTATAAATGTGAGGCATGTAGATTCTGCAAATTTATTAATTATGGACCCTATGTTACAGTTTGGAGGCACAATAGGTCAATCCCTTGCACAGGTAGATGTTGTAATTCCAAAATGGTGGTCTATTTGGCAACATGTACAACATGCTCAGGATTTTACGTAGGAAAAACCACTCGCAAGTTGAGAGAAAGGATTGCAGAACATCTAAGGGCCATCAAAAATAAAGACACTCATAAATGCCTTATATGTACACTCTACTAAATGTATTAATTTCAAAAAATTCATCTTTTTTGTGATTGATTTGGTACTAGAGACTGAAAGAGGGGGTGATGACAATGTCAAAACTGAGTCCCTAGAATACAAATGGCAAGTTATTTTTAATGTTACATCTTTTCCGGGGCTCAACGATCACATCTCAATTATGCCATTGGTTAAACATAGAGCTATGGCTATTTAATGCTATTTAGATAGCGTTTGAGTACATTGTTTAAGGTACTAATTCCAAGTAATTATTGTAATGCATTTTGACAATATTAAAGAAATAACATTTAGTCAAATGATGACTGTAATGGGTTGACCCTATAATGTGTATTTATTAATTCAGCTTGATTTATTTTATCTTATTTATATATTTGTTTTTTGCAATATGTTTTTACACAGTTTTTTTGTATTTGGAATGTATTGGCTTATTAGCATATTTAATTAATTAAGGTGTGTGATAGGAGGATTTGAATGTGTAAAATATAATAAGTGTTTGTGATGTAATGCTCCTTCTACTCTGAAGAAGCCATTGATTTATACATGGTGAAAGCACTTAGTATTTTGGAGCTGGTAGTGAGCTTTGTCAATAAACAGCAGTCGGTGCAGTTCGTTTTCATTTTGCAAAATAAACAGCCCTTGCAGATCTTGAACCCAGGACCATGTACACTATAGTCACAGTAGTGAACCAGTAAGTCATCACAGCAGTACACAAGATTGAGGTATCACCAAACAGATCCTCACTATAAGAATATTAAACTTAACATGTGAAAGGAATCTATATACAGTTTTATGTTGTATAACCTACTACATAACATAAATATGTGAACTGGAGTATTGTATTAAGTCCAGATGTGAGGTGTCATTGTAATAAAGTGTTGAAATCCCCTTATAAACACAAGGACCTCATACAGTGTACGTACACATGAATTATGGATACCAAACACATATATAACATGTAATGAATAATAAATCAATGCCAAACAGCAAATAGTATGCAAATAAAAAATTAAGCAATGCTAAGCTTTGCACAGCCCTGCTTACTAGGTGTAAGCAATGTGTAGGCCAGATAAATCAGTGTGCCCATTGATATACCACTTTAAGCAATGCCAACCTTAGTTAAGCAGGTTTGCCCATAGCTTAGCATTTTCAGAACCATCCAATCATGGCAAAGTGCGAGAAATCAGTCCTATTTAAACCTAACAGGTGGAAATACATCTCATAACTGGTTACATCTTCCTCCTGTAGGTACTATGACCAGTGTGGGAGAAGGAGTGCAGTTTTGGGCACAGAGCAGTGGCATCCAGGAGTCCAAAGTCATGGCAGGACTCCTTGTTAAAGACCATGACCAGAGACTTTGTCAGAGGCAGTACCAGGGTTCCCAATATAAAGCGGAAGCCTGGGACCATCTCGCCTGTGACCTTTAGTACATATGCATGCATCTATCAATATATATGTCTATCTATATCTATATTATAAAAAAAAAATATATATATATATATATATATATATATATATATATATATATATATATATATATATATATATATATATATATATATATATATATATATATATATATATAAAATGTGTGTGTGCATGTGTGTGTGTGTGTGTGTGTGTGTGTGTGTGTGTGTGTGTGTGTGTGTATATATATATATATATATATATATATATATATATATATATATATATATATATATATATATCTATATATACAGATATAGATCTATAGATATAAAATAAACATAACAAATAACATATATGACCAAAGGCACTATTAACAGGGGTGAGGGGGCCCAAGCTAAAGACATCTTGTAAGTATTGATATCACCCCTCCCCCACAGCCAAACAGATCTGCCCTGCAACACAGTACCCACTGTTGCAAGTACCATACCCAGGACACTACACAACATGGCCACAAGAAGTTAACAGTAATCCATCCCACTGGTATGATGTCAGATGGTATCAATAACATTAGTGGTACAGTCTGGCTACCATAGGGAATGTACAATGTGGAAGCAATAGACATTCCAAAGATACATATACACACACATTTATGCAGATATGTATATATATATATATATATATATATATATATATATATATATATATATATATATATATATATATATATATATATATATATATATATATATATATATATATATATATATATATATACATACATATATATGTAACTACACACACACACACACATAGCTATGTAAAGGAAGATACATATTTAGAGGGTGCACAGCATATTGAACAGCCAGTATTCCTACAGATGTCACCTTTTCAAATGGACAGTGCATGAGTCACTCATACAAAAGCCAATTGTTGCCTGAAACATATACATACGGGGAAGTCAAAGGATATGACACCACACACAGGTTTGCATACATACGAAAGTTTTATTTGTGTACTATTACAGTTGTATATGCCATGTCATATAGCTGTTAAGACTTTGAAATACATACTAACTGATTAATGCAACTCTCAAGTAGATCATTTTATACAGTAATCCGAAAGCATAACATGTGTTGCTGTCCAGGCCAAGGCCTTCAAGTAGTACAACAGTAAAGACAGACGAGGCCAGAGGATAACAATCAATCAACAGTAAGTAATGCAGATGTATAGTCCAGCAGCCTCTAATTACACTCTGTACTCAATCCCTAGGGGGGAAAGACTTAAGTTGACACAATGGGATGTATCTGTTACATAACAATGCATAACTGGAAACATCACAATCACACTGACAAACAAAACAGTCTGTATGGAAGTAAGCACTAGGCCACCAATGTTCCCAAGGTGAAATGTATGGTAATGTACAGCCATATACCTTAAGGACACATACTACTGATATCCCTCACATGTTGTAACAGCCTAGGTTATATATGGTGTATACCCCTCCCCCATAGACTGACGTACAGGGGCATATACACTTTTACATACACTGACCTCTGGACTTTAGAAGGGCACACATGGTTTGTGCAGCTGAAGCCCACATATGTATGGGCCCTACCCCACAATATGTGTGGGGGCCACAACAGCACTGGAATGATGGCAGGAATAGCAGCACAACCTAATCACAGGCCACTACATAACAACCCCTTACTGCATGTCATATGTACGAAGCCTGGTATGTACGTGGAGGACAGAGGCCGGAACACAGGCCCATATGTGAAATAGTGTTGTCATACACTGAGTAAGTTGCTGGTGTTACAGGATAGTCTGCAACATACCCTTAGTCAGGAATCTGAAGTCAGAAATACAAATGGATGTAGCCATGTACTGATAGCACTCAACACACACAATGCCAGTGATATATCTGACACAAGACCTGTGTGGTGGACAGACAAAACATAACAGGCACACCTCTACCCATCATGTGGATATGCCCACAGTTGAGAGCTATGCAGACAGAGTGCATTCCATGCTAAACTAGTATGTACACACAAACCCTGTAACACTTGTGCTATACAATGCATATAACAACACAACTCACACTGTCTGTAGTTCTGGAACCTTATACAATTATGTAGCTGGCCTGAGTCTGCAAGTCCTCTTGTAAGAGGTATTTCTACCTGCTGTCTGTAGCACAGCTGCCCACACACAGGAAGGATGTCCTCCATACAGTAAAGGTAAAGGGACCATACCTGTATGATGTAGGGATGTATAGTAATAGGTTGACATGACAGTGGTAACTGGAAGTATTTCACGGCATGCTGCATGCAGGTAGCAAGTGGAGGACACTGATTGGTGCAGAGGCCATCACCTGATCATGTGCATCACTCACAAATTCCATGCTGCAATCTATTCAAAGCAGCTCAATCCATTTACTGGAGAGAGACCAAGACAGAGAGAGAGAAAGAGAGTGAAAGCCAAAGCAAAAAAAAAAAACATAAAAAAGAAAAAAATAACATCCATCCAGCAAACTATCCAGAACAGACATCATTCACACAACAGATATGTGAAGTATATATGCATGTAATTGAATGTAGTACTTGGTCCATAATAATGGGACAGATGATGTGGAATGATTTATAAGTGCCATCAGGTGTTGTTGTACTAATGTCCAGCTGAACAACTGCTATAGCATCTGTCCATGTGGGTAGTGGGCCATACCCGTCAACTGTGCCAATCAGCACTGACTGACAAGATGCAAGCCATCATAGTGTGTGTTGTGTAATGCAAAACATGTATATTAGTGTGGCCAATAGCTGGTGGTGGAAGTAATGCCATTATGATGGACACGTGGGTTCCAGAGCCCACCACTTGCAGGACAGTCAAGTTAACATGTAATGTAGCATGCAGAAATGCCATAGGTGTGTAATAGGCTTACCTGCGATCTGTCCCTATATATACCCCCTAATATTAGGCTGTGTCCACATGTGGCACCTGTCTGTGTTGTAGCAAGGCAGAACAGTACAGATGTGCAGGAATGAGAGTTAGAGAGTGTGGACCTGATGTCTGAATGCACCCTACATATATATATATATATATATGTATATATATATATATATATATATATCTATATATAGAGAGATATTTATCTATCTATCTATCTATCTATCTATATATATATATATATGTGTGTGTGTGTGTGTGTGTGTGTGTGTGTGTGTGTGTGTGTATATATATATGTGTGTGTGTGTGTGTGTGTGTGTGTGTGTATATATATATATATATATGTATGTCTACAGATATACAGACACCTATATGTATTTATATGTATAAGTGGGTCTAAATTATATCATCGAATGCTTAAAAAAGTGAACGCTGATTGATTGACCTAATTTAAGCGAAAGCTTACAATCTCGACCTGTCAGATCAGCGATTTTTTTTCCCAGGGAAAAACATCGCTGATCCAAAACACATACACACAACACAAGCACACCAAACAAACAGAAATCCAAACACATACACCTAAAATCTGATACCTAACCCTACACTAAACTATGCACACACCACTAACTACCCACTTACCTTAACCCAAACCCTAACCATCTAACACACCTACCCCCAATGCATGCCATACATGTTCATGTATTGTTGCTGTTAACTGCATTGCATTACAGTAGTCACCATGATGGTGTGTCTGAAGGGTATGTCAGACTCCTGCAATATAACTAACATCCTGTCATTGCAAAATGTGTGCACAGAGATGAACATAATGGTGAGTCAAATGGCCTGCAGTAGGGACATGTTTAAAACCTCACCCTTATACAGTGCTACAACAGTGTATATACCAGTATTACAATGGCAACTGTTACAGATCTATACTACTGCATATTACAATACTGCGGTCCACAACCAGTGCAACCTGCAATTTGGTCCTAACATGAGCAATGAGTGTGTAATATGGAATCGTATGTTAGGACAGCAAATATGGGGAATACATACCTTCACAAACATTGGAAACATATGTGTGCACACACTCCAGATAGTGGAAGCAGCTGATGAGATACTGACTGCATGCATTTGTCATGGAAATGCACCTTCTAGCAAGTACAAGTCCCCAATGTCACATCAAGAACTGGTCTGCTGTCCAAGACATTTGGCCATCAATTGTGCACACTTACCTGCAACAGAGGCAGCTGTGGCTTGCACACATATTACATGCCATGGCATGGGCCCCATACTCAATAGATAGCACCCATGAGTTGGACATGTAGCCATACCTCACCATTTCATATACCATAGTAAACAGTGAAGACAGTTATGTATGTGGCGAGGATGCATGGGAAAGGAATAATGTAGGAAATAAACAGAAATAAACAGATGGCCATCCAAGACAGATGATGTCACATGTAGCAAACCGGTCATGCAGGCTGCCTAGTAACATGCCACAACACTGAGGGGGTTGCAGGAATGTTTATCAAATACTGGCTGTGCAGTACCCATGTCAGCAATTGCCAGGACTCTGCAAATGTGTGGTCCATGGGTTAGGGTAATCAGATGTGACAGATGTAGCACAGGAAACATCAGCCAGGCCTCTCTACAGGTAGCATATGCATAACAGAAGAGGTCCACAAAAGGCATGCATTGCATTGCGTACTGGTGTACCAAGACCACGTTAGAAACCTATAGACAGTATCATGTATGATACATGTGCTGCACAACAAACACCTCACCCTACTCAGGCCCACCATCCCCATCTGTACCATGCCATGCCGGTGCCAGTGTATACCTGCATATTTGCCATTCATTAGCTGGGACTAGGCTGTTACATGTAGTGTTCAGTGTTTGGGACATTGCAAACTGACACACATGTGTAGGCCATAGCTGTCAAGCATATGCAAAACGATGAAGGTGACTCATCATGACACAACACTGCACTGCAGCAGGGAACCAAAGGATGCTACAAATAGCTGTATCTGCACACAGTCAGGGTCATGAACTGTGGCGGACATAAGCCTGACTCCACATCAATAGTGACGGCAGTGTGTGAACACCAAGGGATGTGCACATGAGTTGACCTTGCTATCATGCAGAGTTGGGGGACATGTGTAGGGCAGACTGACCATATACTGGCAAATGCAGATGGCCCATGCTAGTATACCCCTGCCAGAAATAGTGACTGCTGTAGTACACATAACAGTAGGTGTAACAAACCATCATGATAAGGGCATGCACACATATGCACCCACAAAGTGTATGCATCTCAATCAGCATCAGCACAACTAACACATTTGTTTGACACTGCATTTGATTGTACAGGACATATGTCACATATCAGGCTCATGTAATGTTAACATATGCAGTAATGTGGTCCCATGGCATATCAAGGAAGAGGGCGTAATATCAATAAGGGTGTGTACACTCCCCATAGCTATGGTAAGGTTTGATGGTTGTCAGTGTAATTGTAATGTATTGGTCATACATGCACTGCTGATGATGACATCTGTAAATCAGACCGCAGGCATTCACAAATGACATACTTCCACATATATTCCCAGGTATGTGTCAGACAAACACATAGGGGCTGTGAGCAGCAGAGCAGACATAACTGACACAGTAA
This sequence comes from Protopterus annectens, assembly GCF_019279795.1. NCBI lineage: Eukaryota > Metazoa > Chordata > Ceratodontiformes > Protopteridae > Protopterus > Protopterus annectens. The sequence continues at coordinate 1,103,852,273 of NC_056739.1, forward strand.
TACACATTCAGCAATGGTGTGTGCACCTGTGAGGTATGGTGCACAGTACATGGCAGGGTGCTGAACAGGTGCACAGCAATACTGTGTATATGGCTGCAGTGTTTTCCAGGGAAAGAGGCATCACCTACTAACACAGCCCATGCACAACACACATGTATACTGTTGATAGCATGGATTGACTATAGCTGCACTGCATACTGTTGATTACCATATGTTATGCATGTTGACAGATGTGTAATGGGAGGTCTGTGTGTAATATCTTTGTGCAACCTCACCTGTAAGTGTGTGTGTGTGGGGGGTTATTCTGTCTGTAAGTGCAATCTGGTGGAGTGGAGGGGGTTGTTGCATGTAGGATGTGTGTGTGTATGTGTGTGTGTGTGTGTGTGTGTGTGTGTGTGTGTGTGTGTGTGTGTGTCCATGTATGCACATGTGTGAATATGGGGTTGTTCATACGTCTCGACTTTCCTTCGGAATCGTGCTGTACATGGACATGGACTGACACATGAGACACCAGGAATACTTGTCTGATATGTAATCTCAGGACAGCTGATAGTATAATAAGGTCTGTAGCATGGAACATGCATTGGGAGGTATACTGTTAAAACTGCAATCAGTAGAAAGATGAATGAATACCCACGTATGCAGCACTACAGATGCATTGGGGAATTACTAGACAACACCAGTGAGTGTATCCAAATATTATTGTTGTCCACATAATAAGTTAATAGAGCAACAGATCTTGCATCTACTGAGCTATAGTTACATATGACACTCCAGTGCGTGACATTATTGAGTGACTTAGTAGCCCCAAACATATGGGGGCCATGCTCACGATGTCTGGACAAACCCAGGGTGAACACTGGATGACAGCAGTGAGTCCTTGTAAAACCAACTCCAATAAAGTCAAAGAGGTAATGGAGTAACAGTTCATGTTTTGTGGTCACTTGTCTAGGCAATTAGAAGAATGATATGTTAATGACTGGTATTAATGAGTGTAAGTTTCCAAGTGTGATGCAGGATGGTGAAAGTAAGAGAATAAACTTGGGACAGTTTGTAAACTCAGGGACAGGTAGGTATTATGGTGGAATGTCAGTGTGTGTGTGTGTGTGTGTGTGTGTGTGTGTGTGTGTGTGTGTGTGTGTGTGTGTGTGTGTGTGTGTGTGTGTGTATGTGTTTACTGTTAAGCAAGTGTGTTTCTTGTTTCCCCTCACAGGTGGCGAGGTGGGTCAAGGTCCCTCCTGCATGCAATCTGATGTCGGTGTCCATACAGACACTGAAAATGATGATAGGTGTGTTGAGGCACAGACGGGGTTGTCAGAGGCCGAAACTGTGCCATCGTTTGACATCCCCCTATTATCAACCCCATCCCCACATGCAGTCACAGTGCATATAGATACCCCATCACCAGTGGCCATAACAGAGGGACAGTTGGCGGTTGGTGGCAGTGCACAGGACAGTGTGGTATCTATGGCTGCTGTGTCTGGACACAGCAGCCACAGCTGGATGTCCAGCAGGGTACCACATAGGCAGATGTACAGGGGTGCTCGTGGGAGGGCCGCTGGTTATAGTGCCGCTGGCAGAAGTGCCACATCTGGTACCACAAGATGCATGTTTCAGGCTGTCATGGAGGCACAGGCATGTATGGAACGGTACACCAAACAGGGTCTGAGGCTACAGAGGGCTGTTTTTTCAGCTGTGACAACATCCGTGATCTTGCAGGTGCCCTCCGTTATTATACAGAGGTCATGGATAGATGGTGGGGTGAGATGGTGGGCCTCCTTGACTGTGGATTGTCCATGCTTGAGCATGTGGTGGGAGTGGTGCGATGGCCACATGGACGTAGGCCAGCAACACCAATATCTGGAAGTTGACGTGGATGTGTAAGGACACCAAGCTACTCCTGTAGTGGCTGTTCCAGTCCTAGCACTGCAGGGGGTGCTGTCCACACCACAGCAGGCCACATGCATGTGGCCCTTGCCAGTCCAAGGAGGGACCTAGTTCCAGTGGACATATGTCATCATCAGGGAGAGTAGCATATCGAGGCTTGTACCTGGATGTGTCCGTGGAACTCCTGGCAAGCACAGTTCTCATGTCCGTGGCCAGAGGCGGTGAATTGCACACCCTGCCAGGTATGATCTGCCGCTGTCCAACAAACACCTGTATAGGGCAGCCGCATGGCAGAACTGTGTGCATGGATACCCACACACAATACAAACACACCTAGGGCAACCCCATACCTACACACACCACATCACCATGGCCTTATCAGTAATTTGAACCCCTCACTCACACACATGGTGTCAAATGTATGGCCCACCCTAGGTCTCTGACAAACCAACAACACACCCTGTGCATATGATGATACTTGTGCCACATCCCTGTCATCCATAACATCAATGCAGGGACAGGCTAATATGGTTCTGATGCACACAGTGTACCAATGTACTGCTGTGAAACATGTTGTCAGCAGTAATGTTTAATGCTTACATGTCAGGTAGTGTAGCTGTCCAGCCATGATGCATTATAGCCGAGTGATTGTGGTCCCCATAATGTTATCCATTTGTGTTGTAGGTGTCCATGTGTCAGCAAGAGGATGGTCTGCTGTCATATCTCACAAGGAGTATGGCACTGTGGTGACACCATGGCTGTGCCATATCCTGGGTAGAGTTGAAAACATGTCACAGGTCTGTATAACAGTTACTGCCTTTGCCACATGGCCGATAGGTCGGGGGTGGTGTATACAGGTGAGTGCATGGTGGATGCTGTTAGCAGCCCTTCTACAGTGAACAATGGTAGTTGGACTGGGTGGTACACACCACATGTTTGTGTATAACACACAAAGAGGCATAGGTGTTGATGCACTACACAGAGAATACTATACACATAGATGTATGTACCTGTGCAAGGAACCCATTGTAGCCTGTGTAATTCCACCAAGCCAGACTACTCAGAACAACACATTGTGAAATAAGTAGTCTGCTAGTTTGAGGTCATTGATGATTGTACCAACAGGGTATATGGCCCCTTCCCCAATGTAGTGCAATCCTCAACATGGTAAACATGTCTGCTGGTGTGGGTGGCACACCCTTATCCTTTGGAGGTGAGAGGTGATGTAGAACCACAGATAGTGTTATAGACAAATACATAACCTGTTAACATGAACTGTACAGTATTACGGCTAGCTACATGAGGGAATACACTCAACAGTAACCACAATGATGTTGGCTGTGTCCACAACAGCCACACCCAGCTATATATACCAACCCAAGTATTGCTGCACACCTATACAGAGGGGAAGAGGACATGTACACAGCTAACAGTAGTTGTGATGGAATGTATGTCCCCAGGATGATACCTGTGACATGTTAGAATTTGCCACACAGTTATTGGACAGATGACCCCCTGGAACATGTATATTCAGCAACCTGAAGTAGATCCCTCCACATACACACACACTCTTACTTGGCAACACTGGGACTAGACCCCCTACCTAGGTATGTAGTGCTACTGATGTGTGTGGCTGCAATTAAACATACCACACAGCTTTTAGGATGAGGTGTGTTCCAAGTTACATGTTACATGCAGAACATCCCCAGGCATGTACAGTATCGTAATGGGGGATGTAATGGTTGTATATGGACAATACATAGTGTAACATACCATCATATACACATTGACAAACACATAACAGTCAGACACACATCCGCGAGACCTGGGCCTATCAGTGCTAAATACTTTGTCAGTGTGTCCAATGTGTTACAGGTAGGGTGCACACAGCACATGCATAACTGGGCTGGATAGTGTTATCAGTTACCTGTATGGTTGATGGGGACAGTGATCACCATACAATGGTACATGGGACATGTACAGGGGGTACCATGGTGTAATGACAGTATACCCAGCACCCACACCCCACTGTGGATATTGTATGCACTGGAACCCATGATGACACTTGGACATACCCACCATCACACATTGACCAGGACTGCAATACAACCCCCTGTCCATCCCAAAAGTGCTAATACAGGGATATGCAGATAATGCACATGCCACAGGCATAGTAGGGTGATACATTGTCATGCCTCTCCTGTGAGCAGAAACATCACTATCCCTAATACTGTGTGACAATGCGTACTGTAATAAGAGTATGTGGCCTTGGAATGCTGTACCCTACATATATACACAAATGCACACATACACACACTTGCCAGAACTCAGTGGGTACCCCATGCCTATCAACCCATTTGTACAACAGTGTCATGGTGTTGTGCTAGTACTGCTAGGCCCAGGTATCCCATAGGGAGAAGCATGTAACAGGGTACATGTAATGTCCGATACAGTAGCAGCCACATCTAACTATGGCAATGGGTGGTTCGGTGGGTGTGAAGGGCCTCAGGGTATTCCCTAATACAGGTCTACTAACACACAGACACTGAGATTCTCAGTAATGCACACATACACATTTGTCAGTACTGGGGTGCATCAGTGCAGGTGTTCATAGAAGTGTACCTGGCTATTGTCCACGGAGAGATGGGAAGTGTAAGGAATATGTGTACAGTGGTATCCTGCCACCTGACGTGCCAGCAGGCCATCTATCTACAGACACCACTGTGGTGACACTCAGGGTGAGAGTGACATGTATCAGCCAATCCTCTGGGTGCCTCCTGCAGAGGGCCGGTGAGGTGCTCCAGTTGACATGTATGCAACATGCATTACATAACATGGTTAGTGTCTGTCTTGGAGACCTTTACCCAAGCATGTTCTGTTGACTGTGGTAGTGTAGTGGATTTATCCATGGCATGTGGTGCATACAAGGTGTTGAGTTCTATCTGTGCCATGTATAACACAGCTGGGCAAACATGTCAGTGTCAGTGAAGCATAGATTGCCTGTACGTATTCAAGATGGATACTTGACATCTACACATCTGTACAGGGACTGACAGACATCAGCTCGCCAACTAGCTATGCAGTAGGATGAATGTGTTGACAGACAGACGTCTGACACTGATAGGTATGCCATTACTACATGATGGCACCCCTCACTGACATATGCTATACAGACAGTAGTCTGCAGTTATTTTCCACATGTCAGATCATTATCCAGTAAGAAATATATAATGTAACACAGCTCACACACCAGGAACATAACAGGGAGGACTCAGAGTCCATCTATGTATGCAGGTGTGTTTGTTTCCAGTACTAAAATTAGCACTCTACTCTTGCTTGAGAAAGCACTGTCAACAGTAGTAACATAATGATACACTATATGCCAGTGTGACTGCATATAACCTGGGATACTACCCTTGTATGTAACACATTCACACAGATAAGACTGTTGTACAAGTCATATATACTCAAGTGTCCCAGACAGACGACTCACACCCCTTGCTACTGTAATGACATCAGATAGACACATGTTATGTACATGGCATTGCATACACTTATTACAGATGTCATTACCCTGCTATGTTATCAAACTGTGATGTGAGCACTGGTTACCAGGGCTGAGTCATGCTTAGCAGGTTTCAGCATTGCTGCAATATTACAGCTAAGCACATTTGTGCACTGGTAAGAGAAGTCTACACGGTGTAAGTGCCCGTACATTTAACCGTACGTTAGCACTGCTTAGCTTTGCGCAAACCCACACAATCACACTTAAAGCTGCTCAAAACTGCCTTAACCACTCTGTATTCAACAGCCCTTGTTCTGCCCAGCAACAAAATAAACAGCCCTTGAACCCAGGACACTGTACACTACAGTCACAACAGTTAACCACTACACCATAACAGCTGTAACAACAGTTGTTGTTTTTCCAATATATCTGTCAGTACACATATTGAATAGTATTGAACAATTGTTGTGACTTCTACAATTGTATAGTACTTGTTAGTGATATTACTGTTGCATCACATATGTTGTTATATCTAAATATACATATATCCGATACATATGGTGTGATACATCTGGGAAGGTATACACAACAGTAATGTTTACACGTGATAATGATATGGATATATATATATATATATATATATATATACATATACATATGTAGATATATGTCTACATGTACATACACATATATTCATATATATGTATTTATACACATCTGTATAGTGCATCATATATATGGCTATATATAGATTTATATATATATATATATATATATATATATATATATATATATATATATATATATGTGTGTGTGTGTGTATGTATATATATGTATACATATATATATATATATATATATATATATATATATATATATATATGCATATATATCTATATATGTATATGTGTGCATATATATATGTGTATGTATGTATATATATGTGTGTATATATATATATATATATATATGTGTGTGTGTGTGTGTGTGTGTGTGTGTGTGTGTGTGTGTGTGTGTGTGTGTGTATATATATATATGTATATATATATATATATATATATATATATATATATATATCTATATATATATATATATATATATATATATATATATGTATATATATTTATATATTTACATATATATGTATGTATGTAGATATGTATATGTATATATATATATATATATATATATATATATATATATATATATATATATATATAGATATAGATATACATATATGTTTACCATATGTCCAGAACATGGAGTGGAGTCATACCTCAGCACCAATAGTCTCAACCTCTTTGTGCAAGGGGATGTCATCTATGTATTGCAGGTATATATATATATATATATATATATATATATATATATATATATATATATATATGTAGACTGTTGCTACTGTAACAGGGGTTGTCTTAACAGAAATGTTGTGTGTGGCAGGTCACATCTGCTATTGACATGTACGCCATCAGTTACTGACAGACGTCCTAAGGACATCATAGTACAGTACCATTGATAGCACAGTAATGATCCTGTGGACTACACCAGAGATATGACCAATATATGTGGACAGTCTGGCACACTCTGGTCAGTCCAGAGGTATACACAGATCCCCTTAGTGCAAGACATGTGGACCAAGCCTGACAATGTGGATGTTAACAGCTATGTACATGGGTATAGCACATAAATACTGGACTACATATGCCCACACAGTTTATGCATTCACACCCTCCTATCTGTCCTGACACATAATAACTGGTGGTGCAGAAGTCACATGGCCACATACTACCCAGTAGTTAGTGACATACAACTGTACAGCATCCCACTGCTTTGTCAGAAATGCACAACAGTTATGGTGGCCCAGCAGCAGTACATCATGCAAATATCTGGACATAACATCACTTTGGGTAATTACACTAAGCTGCTAGGTATGTAACAAAGCACTGTGCAAACTACAGGCAGACTGCCACAACACTGGCCTACATTTTGTAGGGGTAATACACATGTACCTGCAAATATAGCATGGTCTACAGGCATGTCACAGCACAGAGTAACAGACACCTGTGTGAAAGTGCATGCCCACAACCAATGTAAACACAGCCACATATGGTATGCAAGCTTAATATTACACTATATGGACTTTCTGATCAACACCATCCTCATAAGTGCCACTCACACACTAACTCTAGATATACTGGGTCACAACACAGTGTGGTCTGGTGGCTGTCTGTGGTATGGGACACATGTGTGTTTGTCCCTACAAACACGTGAGCCAATAGGGTACCATACACTGGAGCAGAAAGCAACATCAGATAGAACAGGACCAAGAGGAATGACATCTATGACAGTCAGTAAACAGACCAAGGTACGTATTCACAATAATGCAATAAACATACTGTCAAAAATCACCATAAGTACACAGACCCCACTACTGTACACACAACCACAGAATGCCCAGGTTATGTCCTCAGAAATAACCCCTACTATATATAACATGTCTAGCAGTCTGATATTTGACTGGCTTATCAGGTATGATGTCAATAAATAATGGTGTACAGAACATATGCACCTCTTACTGCATAACATATGTACAAGGGTTGACAGAGTTGTGGCTGGAGCCACAAACACTGGGCCAATATTGGCATGTTGCTGTAATACCCTCATACATTTACTGTTGCATCAGGGTTTGTTGTGACATATGTCCTATGAGGGATATGAAGTCAGTAACTCAAATGTCTGTCACCATATACTGACTGCAATCCTCAGACTATGTTTCTGCAGTTCTAAGATAGGTGATCTGTGAGTAACACAAGAAACATAAGACTCCCAACACTGGCCAGTCTGCAGATAACCCTACTGGTGGGAGTTTCCTCAAACATATAACATTGTCATGACAGGTATTAAATCATGTAGACCAGCCATATCCACACTAACCCTGTTAAACCAACATTACTCCAAATGCAGAAGAGCAACACTTACATTCTGTAGTGATGTCTGGAACATCTCCCTCCTGTTTGTTGGCCTGTCTCCACAGTGTATGTTGTTAGAGGTATATCCCACTACCATCTGTGATGCTGTTTTCCAAACACCGACATGAAGTGCTGCTTACAGTGAATGAAAAGGGCCAACACTCACATAATGTTCCAAGTTATAGGACTGCGTTTTCATGTATTTGGCTATGGGAATGTTACCACAGCTGTTCCACATGCAATTAGGTAGTGTGGGACTGCAATTCATGCAGAGGCCATTAGCTGATCATGAGCACCACTTACAAAACCCAAGCTGCTGCCTAAGTAAAGCAGGTGTACTTCTCCACATCCACCAGAGAGGGAGTGAGAGAGACAGACAGAGACAAAGTAAGACAGGGAGGGGTTTCAAACCCTTGCCTAACTATGTTTTGCTATCACATGTCTATGCAATTATTGCATGTGCCACAGAGCTTACATGTTGGGGAACTGTCCAAAGGTATATTCAATGGTGAGTGACATCTGCAACAGTGATAAGGGAGGGATAATGTAGGTGTACTACACGTGCCTGTCAACATGAACAGGTATCAAGGTCGACACAGCCACACTCTCTCAGGGACTCACACACATTATCACAGTTGGCAGGGTCAGGATTAGACTTCCTAACTAGCTAGTTTGCCACAATACAGTAATACACAGGTATCACATGCACCACAGGGGCTATCAGGATGATATATGGCAAAGGGTATGTCTAGGTGTCTGACATCAGAAGGCATGCTTCAGTAGGCCAATGGGAGTTGTAGTGAGTGTGAATGGTGTCCAAATCATTATACTCCACACACAGACACAGGCTGCCAGTATTGACATGCATGGGTGCATTACTTCACAAGTGTGTAGTGGTTGACTGTGCCAGAAGGCTGTACAAGGCTAGGTAAAGGGTATACCTTGGCAACAGATTACATGACAATGGTCTGCAGTGTGGCTCAGGGGTGTATTGTCTGGATTGGCTCACACAGGTGGGTATTGTATTCACCATCCAGTCATCTGGATTACTATTGTGGGTGGCCAGTGCTGTGCAATGCTTGCCATGTATATGTTCTATAGTCCATCACATGGATGGTGTCTTGGATGTGCACACGTCCCACATGCATGTTCTGTGACATGTGGAAGTGTACCTAGGGTGTCTGGGGCATGTTGTGTAGACATATTGGTTGTCCCTGCACCTACATTGACAGCATGATACAGGTATTCACTGGTGTCAGTGGCATCTGTCCATACAGAGCATGTGTATAAGGCATGGTATGTCCTTTGTGGGTTACATTTTCTGGCTCTACAGTTGTTGAAGTTGTCCAGTGGGGAACATAGTAAAGTAGCACTGTATGCAATGATTTGCCTATTGTAGGGATGGGACAGGGTGCCATGCCCTCTGTAGTCCACTGCAATCATACCATGGTTACTATCTGTGGACAATATGAAGGGAACTACCAACATAGTGGTTGTTGCCTAGCCAAGTGTGTTTGTCTATAAGTATTCTCTGGGTAATACAAAGTCTGCCTGTATTGTTTGCCAACCCTTGATGTCACATGTAGGGGTATGGATTGTCTACCCCAGCCTCTCTGCTGTTTGACATCTGTTATCCTTGTAAGGTGGACATTGTGACATATAATTGGCCCGCCATATAAGAAATTAGCAAAACACACTCCACAATGAGTCCAGTTGTTACACACTCACAGCTACCTCCCCAAAGTATGCAAATGACAAACACACACACACACCACAACTCACACAGTTGCCATGTCTGGGATTAAAACTCCTACCTAACTAGTACATCACACTACAGCATTATGCTGTTATAGCAGGCACCATGGAGAATGCTGGGTTACTTTATCCTCAAAGGTGTATTTCAAAGTGAATGACATCAGTAGGCTTGCCAAAGTAAGGCAATGGAAGTTGTAGTGACTGTGAATAGCCTCAAAAGCATTGATCCCTACACAGACAAACATACAAACTTTTACACTTGCCATGTCTGGGAAGAGAACTTTTATCTAAATAGTATATCACACTACAGCATTACGCAGTTATAGGACATGCCATGGAGCTTATTGCACTACCCCTTCCCCAAAGGTGTATTTCAAAGTGAATGACAACAGCAGGCTTGCCAAAGTAGGGCAATGGAATTTGTAGTGACTGTGAATTGCCTCAAAAGCATTGATCCATACACAGGCAAACACACACACAAATGTTTACACTTGCCATGTCTGGGAATAGAACTCCTATCTAACTAGTACATCACACAACAGCATTATGCTGTTATAGCATGCACCATGGAGAATGCTGGGTTACTTTATCCTCAAAGGTGTATTTCAAAGTGAATGACATCAGTAGGCTTGCCAAAGTAAGGCAATGGAAGTTGTAGTGACTGTGAATAGCCTCAAAAGCATTGATCCCTACACAGACAAACATACAAACTTTTACACTTGCCATGTCTGGGAAGAGAACTTTTATCTAAATAGTATATCACACTACAGCATTACGCAGTTATAGGACATGCCATGGAGCTTATTGCACTACCCCTTCCCCAAAGGTGTATTTCAAAGTGAATGACAACAGCAGGCTTGCCAAAGTAGGGCAATGGAATTTGTAGTGACTGTGAATTGCCTCAAAAGCATTGATCCATACACAGGCAAACACACACACAAACGTTTACACTTGCCATGTCTGGGAACAGAACTCCTATCTAAGTAGTATATCACACTACAGCATTACACAGTTATAGCATGCGCCACAGAGCTTACTGGATTACTCTTTCCCCAAAGGTGTATTTCAAAGTGAATGACATCAGCAGCCCTGCCAAAGTAGGGCATTTGAAATTGTAGTGAGTGTGAATGGCCTCAAAAGTATTGATCCCTACACAGACAAGCACACACACACACGCACACACACACACACACACACACACACACACACACACACACACACACACACACACACACACACACACACAGCTGCCATGTCTGGGATTAGAACTCCTACCTAACTAGTGCATCATACTATAGCATTATGTAGTTATAGGACACACCAAGAAGATTACTGGGATACTCCTTCCCCAAAGGTGGATTTCAAAGTGAATGACATCAGCAGCCCTGGTAAAGTAGGGCATTTAAAACTGTAGTGAGTGTGAATGGCCTCAAACGCATTGATCCCTACACAGACAAACACACACACAGTTACCATGTCTGGGATTAAAACTCCTACCTAACTAGTACATCACACTACAGCATTACGCAGTTATAGGATGCACCACAGTGATTACTGGGCTAATACTTCCCCAAAGGTGTATTTCAAGGTGAAGACATCAGCAGGCTTGCCATAGTAGGGCAATGTGGAGTGCAGTGTGTGTGTGCATGGGCCATAACCCATTCATCTAGAGACAGACACACAACTCTCAGGCACACACAGGTTTATATTCCACAGGTACGTGTATACAACTACTAGATGACTACTGACTTGTACAGTCATGTTACACAGTTAGCACAAGCACCACAGACACTATAGTGCTGAGGGATACCAGAGGCTAATGTCTACAGTGATTGACATTTGCACATCATGTGGTTTTAGCTAATTGGATGTGTGCTGGGTGGGATGGGCCTCATGACGGGAGGCTCTTTGTCACTGTCTGTCACTCTCTTCCGCACATCTATGTATGTGTAATTTTGGCCTATTATAGTGTGTTGTCCTTGGATATATGTGTGCATCCCTATCCAATATGTGTGCAAAGCATGACTGGTGTGTACTGAGGAGTGTGTGCACTAACATCTGCGACTGTCAGATATGTATGGTTCACTGTTGTTGCCAGACATGGGCTTCATTTCTGTAAATGTGTGAGCATGCCCAGTATGATCTTTCAGTATTTTCTTGTCTGACATGGCCTTCATTTCTCTAAGTGTGGGAGCATGCCTAGTATGATCTTCTCTATTGAATGTGTGAATCCATTCCAAGTAGATTGTACTCCAGTACAGGCTTTTGTGTTCTACACCTACAGCTAGCAACCTGTTTCTGTGGAATATCTGTAGATTGGTTGACAATATGCGGTCAAAATGGTCAAAGGATATTGGGTTACTGTAGGTCATTGTGTCTGTGCTGCTTCTGCTACATGGTCTTGGTGTTAGCAGAGATATTCAGACATATGTACTCTTTTACACTGTGATGTTTTATGTCATCAAATACTGTTGGGTATACATATTTGCTTGCAGTGATGTCCTGGGGAACACAGTATTGTGGTCAGCAGTCTGCATAGTCTTACACAATCATGCCATTCTGGAGGGAAAGCTGCAGATACTTGCTGCTGGGTCTGTGTAAATGGTTCAGCACCTTGGTACAGTGATGGCTGATGATCCCATGCTTCTACATCCATTGACATAACAGTATGGCCATATCCTGCGGTGGCAGTACCTCACAGCTGTACATATTCACACAGGTTACTCAGAGGCAGGGGTCATAATTCTGGACATTATCCCTTCACATTGTCATTTACAAGCAGGTTTGTAGCCACCCATTCTTGTGCTTGCAGCCAGGGATAGTATGTACATATGGCTGAGTTTTGGACTTCACACACTCCATGCCGCCCATGTTCCTACCCCCCCCTTTCCTATTATTATATCCTCTTTCAAACATTATGCAAACATTAACTGATTTGTTCCCTATAGTTATCACCTCATCCCAGCAGTAATTTGGTGTTGGTCCACAGTTCATGCAGTAGGACATGGTGGACATGTTACTGGGATTTGTCCACATGGCCTTGCATTTGGGTAGTGTGGACTGTGTTATGTTGTTATTTGGGAGTCCATGACATAACTTTCATTGGCAGTACGGGTGAGACACAGGCCTTTTTCAGAGTAATATAGGCCATTTGGTAGTGATGCAGGCCAGCTGTACCAGGCCGTTGCATTCTGTCACACCTACAGTCCCAGACTGCAATACACTATATTCCCCTGGGGTGACAGGGTAGGTGTGCAAGGTGTTCATGCCAACATTTTCTGTCATTATTGATCCAGTGGTGTGGATGCTGGCAGGGTGCTGCTTACAGCTAGGAATACACCTGCATGGGACACCTGTTCTGCATGCTGCATTCTTTAGCTATTGCCATACAGCGGTGGGGGTCATATTGTACTCATTCCCAACAGCAGGGGTAAGACCGGAGAGGTACCAGTGGGTAATGGTCGGGTGATCTGGGTGCATGTGTGCTATGGACACTACTTGCATCTGACTCACAGATATGCATGGGGCATGCCACTTATGCTGGCTTGTGCAGGGACATCAGCTGTTTCTCAATATTTCATACCTGTGACCTTTGTGGTCTGCCAGTGTTTGGCCAGATGACATCGGTATTCCCTACTACAAGCCCAAATAATGTACTGCTAACCTGTATGTACAATTCCAAGGGTGTGTCCATTTGACAGTTACATATTATACACTGTCTGTCTGAGGTACTTCCCCCTGTGTACTGCTTGTATGTCTGGGCCCACCATCTTTTAGATGGTGACACATATTACTTCCAAATATTTACTATGGCTTACTGCTGGAATGTGTTTTGCTGGGAAGCATTGTTTTTGGCACTGCAGTTGTGAGAACTTGGCTCTGTCACCAGCAGTACTAGCCAATGGCCACCAGGACAAACCTCACCATGCATACATACTGACCACTCTCATACAATATACAACACACACCAACCTAACTCACACAGCCCTGCATATTGTACACATGCTACAATCTATCCTGCTACCTTGGCCAGTTCAGGTAATCTGTGGTCTACTGTTATTATACTTACACATACATGTTACTACATTTCTACATAGGATTGGGGCCCACCTGACTGTTACTACATTTCTACATAGGAATGGGTGGGGCACACCTGACTGTTACTACATTTCTACATAGGATTGGGGCGGCACACCTGACACTTTTACACATTTGCTATGACTGTATTGGTATTTCAGGTACTCCATTTCATTCTGTATTCTGACCTATCATGTTGACTACAGGCATATCAGTGTACTACAGTTCTTAGGTTTGATTGACCTACATTTCAGTTTCTGACTTCTTACCCTTCAGAACTAACATCCCACTGCCTGACCCGTTGTAGTCTGTCTATGTAGGTGTGGAGGGGGACTGTTCTCCATAGCCATCAGTCAGAGGCCTTGGCACAGCCTTTGTTTGTGTTTGTCTATGCCTGTCCTGCAGGCTGAGACTGTTGTTGAGTATGTCAGCCTCCATAACTGGCATGTGTGTGTCCTATGGACACAGATGTGGCCCACCACATTTCCTGCAGTGAGTTTTGTCACCTTTTCTAATACTGGCTATTATGGTGACACCAGTATTTGTTACATCTGTCATGCTGTCACTATAGGTATCTACTATCTGCTGGCATCCCATTCAGCCACCCAATTCCCTTGCTTGCTCACATCCATATCATAGATACAAGTACCAAACATACTACTCCATTCAGTAACTGATAGGGAGACTGACTTACCTTGTGGTTGTGCCAGTATTGAGGATGGTGCTGGAGGGCTGACTATGTTGCATGCACATAGTACTCTCCCTATACATGGTTAAGGGCTGGTAGTGTCATGTTTGGCATCCCTTTTACTGGATGTGTGAGTCAGAGAGAGGTGTCATTCCCTGGGTTCCAATCGTGTCAGTGTATGTGCTATGCGTTGCCTCTTTGCCATGGCCTGGGCATACTGGGCATGCCTCCTTCTGCCTACTGGGACAGGCTCAGGTTGTTCCTCCTCGAGTCACTCTGTGCCTGTGCAGGCCTTGGCAATGATGGGGGGCCTTGTAGCCCTGCCCTGTGCTGTTCCTACTGCAGCTGTTTCCACAGGATCATATTGTGTAGCATGGCACATACGATGACAATTTAGGTACATGTAGCTGGTGAGTACTGCAAGCCTCCACCTGATGTGCCCAGGCACCAGAACTGTGACTTGAGCATTCCAAACACATGCTCTATTATTATTCTGGTCTATGCATGTGCCTCATTATGGAGTTCTTGTTTGGGTGTGTGTGCATTTCTGATGGGTGTCATCAGCCATGGCTCCAGTATGTAACCAGCATCCCCTACTAGGTGGAAGTAAGGGATATCCCCACTGGCAAATCTCTAGTACAGCTGCATCATATGCCAGATGTGGGAGTCATGATAGCTTCCAGGGCAGCCAGCACACACATTCATTATAATGCCCTGGGCATCGCACACAACCTGGCAGTTGATGAGGGGAAGCCCTTGCTGTTGATGTAGACCCTACCCTGCTCACCAGGTGGTGCTTTGATGCATATCTGTGTGCAGTTTATAGCACCCACTACCTCAGGGTATTCTGCTATTTGGTGGAAGAGATGCATATTGCTGTTCAATGCCTCATGGCGGTTGTGGAAATATACGTGCTCACCAGCATGTGATGAGATGGCATCCAGGAACTGGTGGAGTACCCTGGATGCTGATGCCTCTGAGATCCCCATGATATCCCCAGTTGGCCTTTGGAATGTACCTGTGGCTAGTATTCTTAGACCTACACATACCTTGGTATCCACTGGGATGGGTTCCCCTCTGTTGGTTCTGTGTATGAGACATGGCTGGCACAGCTCAACAATTTGCTGTAAGAGGTCCCTGTCTACCCTATATTGCTCCACTATCTCCAGCTCATGTAGCCCCTGGTAGGTAACGCTGGGTCTGTACACTCTTCTCCTGTGGGTTGGTCATCAGTATTCTCATCCTCACCACCCTCAGCCTCTTCCACATGTTGATTTATGATAGCTGCTGCAGCCCCTATCATTTTGTTGGTTTTGTTTGGTAAAATCTCCCTGCTTGTGTACACCGGTGGTGTAGAGTTTGTGGGAAAAACTAGAGGGCAAGGTTTTTGCATAGTTTATAATGATGTTATGGGCTGGGTTGGGCTGCTGCCTGTGTAATTGGCTGATTCTGATACATTTCACCTGCCAGCTATGCTAGGTCTCCTAGATTACCTTCCTACTGCAGTTTTTCCTTCCCATTGCCTTCCTGTTTAAGCCCAGAGGTGTGCCGTGCAAACATAGTGCTCAGATGTGCATGGAGTTGCTATTTCCTGATTTACTTTTTTTTCCTTTAAAACATGGTGCATGGTGCGTACACCCATTTAGGCAATGTAAAGAGTGCTAGGCAGCCTCATACACACCCCTTTGCTTAGCTCTGCTAAGCTAAGGGCAAGCCCGAGCCACAGGGCTCCAATAAGCTTACAATATGCCTGACACACCCCTCTATGATGTCAGCTAGCTCATAGGCTTGCACCATGGTCTTCCTGCACCAACACAGTTGGGTGCAGGCTAGCCATGAGGGGGGATCTAGGATTCAGTATCATTCCCCTCATTTGCATAGGATTGCCTGCTAATTCCTAGTTATAAGTCTGACACTGAACCTTCCCCCTTAGCAACCACTGTTCACTGGCCATGTTGTCTTCTGCCTGCCATTGAGTATAATGGCAAAAATTTTGATTTTTGGATAGAATGCTTATTTCCAGTTTTTTTATATATTTTCAGCCCGATCCCATTTGTGCGCTGCTGCCCTACATTTAAACGGCCAAAATCAGCTAAAAAAATAACATTTTTTTTCCAACTGTTTTCCATGCCAATGGCCATATATTTGGCCATTGTCATGCTTTCCATATTATATACACCCTTTATTTGGAGCTGTCATGGCTCCGTTTTGTAGTTTGCAGAAATGTAATGTAATGTAACCCTTGCCCCGACCCTAGTTTAACAGACTTGGAACTGAGCTCTCACTTTAACACTTTCTTTACTGAATCCATAGCTAAGCTCACTAAAACTTTCCCTAAAAACAATCCTCCCAACTTTCCCTCCCTTTTTCCCAATAACACTAACAACTGCCCCCTTAACTTCCAAATCAAACCAGTTTCAACAATTTTTATAAAAAGGCTCTTATCTAAACTAAAGCCTTGCTCCAATGCCCCCTACAATATACCCTCCTCCTTCCTCAAATGTGCAGCAGAAGGCATAGCTCTCCCTATCAGTATCCTCATTAACAGATCCTTAAAAAGAGTCTTATGTACCCAAACTCTGGTGCTCAGCCTACATCCTACCTCTTCACAAAGGTGGCAAAAACACAAACATTTCCAATTTTCGTCCAGTCGCCCTTTTCTCCCCAATATCCAAAATATTAGAAAAATGTGTTCACCACCAACTTATGCCGTTCTTAATCCAGAATCACCTCCTAACACCCACCCAACATGGCTTTCGCCCTGGCCATAGCACCATAACTGCTTTAATATCCTTCCTAGAAACTGTCAATCGAGCTCGAGATTCTGGATTACTAGTATCCACACTACTGCTAGATCTATCTAAAGCTTTTGACACCATCTCCCATAAACACCTTCTCTCACATCTCACTAACCTTAATCTCTCCCCCACTACTCTAGCCTGGTTCTCCAGTTACCTATCTGACAGATCTCAAGCCGTCAGATGGAAGAACTCTACCTCCTCCTTCTTGCCAACACCAGCTGGCGTTCCCCAGGGGGTCTATCTTTGGACCCTTAATTTTCAACATCTTTATTAATAACCTCCACTCTGCCATCCCCGATACAACAGTCATCCAATGCACTGACGACTCTTCCCTAATCTGTGCCGCCTCTAACCTACCCGAACTACTAACCAAAACCCAAATAGCATTCTCTACTACAGAGAACTGGATGCAACAAAAACATCTCTCCCTCCACTCTAACAAATCTAAAATTCTACTCTTCCCCCCACTAGGGCTTTCTCCTTTGACAAAAACGCTTTCATAGTCCTAAGTCAAACCAACACTGCTATAGAAGTCGTCCTCTCCGCAAAACTTCTTGGCATTACTTTAGACGAAAATCTTAAATTTGACATCCACATTCACCACAACATAAAGAAAACCCACCAAAAGTTAGTTATGCTCTATGGGAATAACCGCTTTCTCACCAACTCCTCTAGACATACCCTGGCAACTACTTACCTTCTACCTACACTACTTTATGGTGCCCCCGTCTTAACTAATCTATCCTCTTCTAACATCTCTAAACTTGAAACTTGCTATAATAAGATCTCTAAATTTGCCACTAATTCTAAAACCTCAACTCACCACTGCCTTTCCCTACAATCTCTGAACTGGCTAGAACTCTCTAACCACCTAGACTACCTCCAACTAACTACAGCTCATAAATTAATATTCTACCCTGAAAAATGCCCAGCCTTAACAAATATCCTTCCTCCATACATCCCAAATAGATCTCTGAGATCCAAACACCAAAACTTAGTCTCCATCCACAAACCAAAACGTCCCGCTGGCCAACTACTTCTCTCCTTCTCACTAGGTAAGAAATGGAACTCTCTTCCTCCTTCTCTCAGGACTACACCCAACTCAGAATCCTTCAACACCCAACTATTCCTATATCTAACATCCAAATGGAACTGCTCCTGCTTCCACCCTACATAAATTCTAGTGAATACCCCCACCAACTATTCTACATTGCTTGCATTTCTCTACTATTCTCCTAAAATAGACTTAGCAGTCTTTCTCTGACTATGGAATTTCTTCCTCGATACTACATATTGTAAATACTGTATATATCTGTACCACCAATGTAAAAAAAAAAAAAAATTCCTATTGCTACAGACATTAGTATCATGTTGTTTTGAATTTGAAACTCCTGTAAAAGGTGTTCTCTATTACCTATTAGCTGCGTTGTTTGATTTACATCTTATGCATTTGCATTTCTGATTGTATGAATTTTATTCTTGTATTTTTCTTTAACATTTTGTAACCTTTAATGCAGGGGTGTCCAACCGTTTGGCTTGCTGGGGCCTCATTGAGTAAACAGAAATGGTCTTGGGGCCGCATATAAAATATATCATATAGTTAACTCTTTCGTTGTTCCAGAAGACCACAGTCGACCTCCTGGCTGTACTGTAGGTGCATTTGAACAATGAATAAATGTAATAAATGCCTAATATTTGCCTTAAAATTCAAATTCTCATTCTAATTCTAATTCTTTAATCTAACAGTTAACTCTAACATCTTAGTTAATATATCTGTGTATATATATATATATATATATATATATATATATATTTTTTTTTTTTACAAATAAACAGATATTCACTACAGCACTAGCATTTCTCACTAGGAAAACCATTCCAGTGGTCAAACTACGTAAAATGTAAACATCATCAGTCCTACAATATGATAATTCACAAAAATAACCCAACAAATTTGCAATAAAGTAAATAATTCACATTACTGACTTAATAAAACAATTCTGAATAAGCTACAGGAGGGTCTCACCAAAACAAATAACTGGTGCAGAAATATGGCCTCAAGCTAAATGTCAAAAAATGCATGATCATCCCCTTTGAGGAGAGTGATGTCCCCACAAATGATCACATTAATAACAATGTTGTAAGCACGCAGTAAGTCGTATGGTACTTGAGCACCCAGGTTGATAGAAACCTGGCTTGTGACCACCACGTTGTTTCCGTTGTAAGGAAAGCTTTTTACATGGCCGACTTCATTAGTAAGGGTACCTCATCCGGAGACAAGGAGGTCATAACATCCCTGTATTCTTCCTTTACAAGAGCCATTATTGAGTGCAATGCCCCTTTTGGCATGTGCCTCAGCAAAACACCCTGCCAAAAGAAAGACTACAACCATTTCTGACAAAAAAGGTCAAAGGACTAAGTTCACTTAGTTATCCAAACAGACTAAAAAGCTTCTTGCTTTCCTCTGTCTCTCACTGGCCCCTATAAATGTCATCATTGGCTTGCTTTCCAGGCTAAGAAAGATCCTGCCTTAAGAGACTTCCTCTACCTCAGAAATACTGGTTATACTTAAAACGCTCACTACAAAGACCACAGCCTTCACTGCAACATAAACAAGCCACTTTTTATGGACAGGTTCTTGACACAAAAACCTTCAACTTCTGTAAAAAGCTTCTCTCAATATCAAACAATGTAGTTCAGCAACACGATGGCTGGATGGATAGCCATAAATGTAGTCCTTGGGTAAGTAGCATAGCCTTCATCAAACTAGATGGAAAATCCACATACTAACCTTTCCCAGCTGGATGGCTAAGATCTAATATTGGTTACTCAAGTCTAGTTGCTCAAGAAGAGGGGCATGTTTAGCTAAGAATTCCATTTGCAAAATTATATTCAGTATACATATTAAATCTCTCTCTCTCTGTTTTACACACACACACACACACACACACACACACACACACACACACACACACACACACACACACACACACACACACAAAGCCCCTACTTGTAAAATAGGCAACCTCAGTAATCACATGACACCCACTCACTGAATTAAATTGTCTGGAAGTCAAAATATCTGAAAAAAAATCATAATAGAGATTCATCCATGTAATTTCCCACCATCAAAAGGACCATCAATAAATCAACAAACAACTGCTCGGCAAAAAGTAAATCAACAAGAAAACCATAAACTATAATGCTACATACTGGTGTAAACATAACTTGTGTCAATCCCCAGGTTAATCCATACCAAAAGATTGTTTCAGAGCTTCAGCTATGTACAAACAGCTTTCTCCTAAAAACTTTACTCATTGATATTTGCCTTGCTGTAATTATAACTGTAAAAAAAAAATGTTTTTAAGTTTATTCTGTACCTCAGTGATTCTCACTGTTGCGAGATGTAATCTCTGCCATATTGTATGAGTACTACATCCATAATTTGCTGTCTCTCTCTCTCATGTATTGTATTATATTGTTTTGTGTTATTTCTGGAGCTTTTCTCCCCAGGCCTCCACTGAAAATGGACCCGTGTCCAGTCGGACTTTCCTGGTAAACAAATGTAAAATAAAATAAAATAAATAAAAATAAACTTCCCTCCAATCTAATGCCATTTGACATTCAGACATTTTAATTTGTGCAGAAGTTACTCACAGATTGATAGTTTACTGAGCTGTAATGCTGACCTTCGCTTTTGAAAAAACAAATTCCCAGACTTTGCCAATAGCTCAAAGTGTAGAGAGGATTATTTATTTATTATATATTTATTTATTTTTGGAAATCATCTTTAAAACTGTTAAACAGATTACACACCCGAAACACAGAAAAGTTATTGTGATTATGTAAACCACAGACTGCTCCAAGAAATCAAAGTCACATTAGCACTCTATGCTTATGTCCAAACAGATGAATCATACCTGTCAATTCCAAAAGAAGTAAAGTAGCTTAATAAGAAGGTTATTTGCAAGGTTACATGGCAGTTTATATTGGAAATAAGCAGAGATATTAAAAAAGCTCTGTTTTTCATAATTATGCCGAAAAGTCTTCCAAGGTAAATACAACTTCTGATTTAGTATGGAACCATACCTCTCAACCTTAGAGAAAGAAATCTGGACAAAGCAAAAAATAAAAGTGGGACACAGGCCCAAAAATAGTTATTCATCACAGAAACCATTGAAACAATTGTAGCTGCAAACATTATACATCACTTATAATCTTTCTATCCCATCATTGTCAGTTAAGCATTATATGGCTCATTCAGTCCTGCCTTCTTTTGCATCAAGGAAAACCATGCTTTGAAATGACAAATGCATTAAAAATAATAAATAAAACACATTGCATCAACATCCTGCAACTTCCTACCTGCAAGCAACCACAGAGCTTTCACTGAAACTATGGCTACTTGTTTCCCCAGAATGACAGCTCTCCCTAATTAAGTCTAAAGGTATACAATCTACCAGTATCTGGACTACCTGAAATAAATTAAATTATGGCCTGTAAATTGAAAGTATACTTTGTTTAATTAAACTATATTTCTAAGCCCACTTACAATATTTTTTCAGTAACATCCCAATATCTATTTCCAGGTCACTTTACAAGACATTGGCAGTGGTAGACTTGGCATCCTTCAGAACCCCACAGGCCCACGCTAATACATTGCCCATTAAATGTAAGTATCCATCCACTGTAAATGGCAAGAAGCTAGGTCTTAAAAAATCTACTTCTGGCATGCGTACCCAAGTATTAGGTTTTAAAACAAAGAAACATATTCTCAACAGTCCGTAGGTCTCTGTCTTTAATAATCATCTACTGTTGCAGCACTCCCAACACATAAGCACTCACATACACACTAAAATCCCCAACATTTAAAAAATGACATTGTGCCCACTTGATTTGCCAGTATTGATGATCCGCCAAAGCTATGCTTACTGTTGTCTACCACTGCTTAGAACCCACCAATGAAAAAACAGTACTAGGTGCTTTTTTTGTTTGTCTGAAAAAACAATACAACTTTATATGCTACAGTCCCACATAGTCAGTCCACTACTGACCCATTAACCCTAGGCTGCTGTCTCATTCTTACTCCATGGAACTGAATTACCTTGGATGACTACTTTTATTTCCTAAGCAAAAGACACACATTGGAAGATGAGGCAAAAATCGAGACATTCTTTGAAAATCCATACAGTTAAGAGGTATGAGTTCATGTTCAATACAACACTCTCCCTGTCAGGAAAAGCCGCAATTTAATGAAAGCGTACTCTTAATGTATGATATATTTGTGAGCTAACTTGTTTGTGTTCAGTAGGCAGACTGATCATTGTTAGCCTCTTTGTGTATGCGTCTCTCTCAGTCATGCACACATATACACACATACACACACACACACTCTTCTTCTACTTTCACGCACACAATTCTGTTTTCATGCATGCAATCACTCACTCCATATTTACCTATTAACACATGTAATTGTTGTCCCTTTCAAAGGCAACAGCGGCAAATCCATACGAGTCCCTCTTCAGCGAGAACACACACACACACACACACACACACACACACACACACACACACACACACACACACACACACACACACACACACACACACACACTGATTGTTCGGCATAAAATAATGGCGTAAACACACTGACCCTTTTTTGGCTCAAAAACAAAACTAGAAGGGTGCTTTGGCGCATGCACACACTGACATTCGCATTACAGGTCACGGGAGCGAAAAACACAACAAAAAAAGTGTTTTGGGGCATGCGTGCATTGATATTGCAGTTAGAGGTTGAGGGCCGCATGGAGAGCTCTGAGGGGTTGGACACGTCTACTTTAATGTATTTGTATTGCTTATGGAGCTTTTCTCCCTGGGCCTCCACTGAAAACGGGCACTTTTAGGCCCACTGGACTTTCCTGGTAATCAAACTGAAAATAAAATAAATAAAATAAAATGTACTCTGTTACTAACCGTTTACATTTCTGCAGACTATACTAGTCCTGCATGGTCGGCTGCTGGCTTCCTGCATTGCAAATTCACCTCATTTGCATTGTTTTCACCTGCAAATGGGGTCATTTGCATACAGGAGCTGTGCCCGTGCAGGAATAGTGCAGGAGCGCTCATGCACATCCCAGGAACTTATTCCTGGATCGCACGAAGTCCATATTGGTTCCAGCAGCTCCTGCACTATTCCTGCACACCTTGCAGAGCTTGCTGAATCCTGTGAACAGTCTTTTTAAAAAGTAGAATTTTATGAGTTTCAGGTCTTGTCTTTCTCCCACCTTCCTTCTCTTAGTCAGTAAGTGAGTGCATCATATTTCCTAGCTGTCATCTAAGTTGTGTGTCACTGCAATTGGTTTCTTTACCTTCAGACTACAGAAGGTACAATACATTTATAACCACAGAGGAAGGAAACAATACAACTCTAAATGAGAATCCACGGCTTCATTACTCCAGTGGGGGGGGGGGTAAAATGATAAGAGCTATTAGTACTTTTCCTATGTGGGCCTTCCTTGGCAAGATATTTTAAAATACGTTAGCTGAAAATGATGTAAGAGCAAAGGAGCCAAATTCGTGAAGAAAATGTTATAAGATTGCATTCAGCCCCATGTCCCCAACAGGGACTGAACTGAGAAAGCTGAACACAAAAGAAATGTCTCTTGGGGGAAAGAAACATTGCTCAGTCATACTTTTTAATGTGTGGAAATATTATTTATTTATTTATTTATTTCAATTTGGTGACTGGGGAGGTCCACTGGGCTAAAGAGCCCATTTTCAGTGGAGGCCCGGGAAGAAAAGCTCCATAGTACAATGTTACAAGACATAGTGATCATACAAGTAAGAAGTACAAATAAAATACAAAGATAAAATTGATTTACATACAAAGGGTTGAATTTCCAAACAGTAGATAGAATGCATTCAAGTAGGTAGTCCTTCAATTAAGCAACTCGGAAGTTAGAGAAAAGTGTCCTGGAGGATGATCAGCAATAAGCATGGGGTTGGGAGTAGTTATTAGTTACATTAACAATGTATGACTATGAGAGAAATTTGGAAGGTATGAAGGTTAGCCAGGAGAGAAGGAAGAGGGGAGCTTGGGAGGTATAGAGTGAAGTATGCAGTTACATTTTCGGTGAGTATGCGGGTAGGAGTAGAGCTGTGTTTTGAAGGAGTGTAGGTTGTCACAGGTCCTCAGGGTAGAGGGAAGGGCATTCCATTTTTTAGCAAGGGAAAAGGAGAGTAAAAGCTGACCAGCTGGGCACTTGGGTTTGTGGATGGAAATAAGGTTTGATGTCATTCATATGAGGGTCATTCACTAGGAAGTAAGTACACTATGGGGAAAGGAAATGTTGTACTTAGGACATAGTTATACTTTAGTGAGAAAAAAATGAAATTTAGTAGTATAGTGATTGCATGTCAATAGTTTTTAGTGCAATAAGAGTAAGTAGTAACTGGAAGTATGAAAGTATAGAATTATGTCATGAGTGGTCAATAAAACCAAGTGCAGGCAGCTCTTTCCTTAAGGTAAACAATAGATTTGATTCAAAGCTTTATGACAGTATCATTGTTTTTAACATTCAAAGAGAAGGACTCCCAGATTTTGGGACCTAAAACTAAGAAGGCAAGATCAAGGAAGACAAGAATGTGTTGGTCTTTGTAGCATAAGTACTCCATCAGAATGAGCTGAGTATGTAGAGTGCTGGCTGTCCTTAGGTGTAGGTGAAACAGGAAGTTGCATACATTGATATCATTTTGGAGGGCAGATACTGTGTCTTTTCATAGATTATTTATTTAATTTTCATTTACTTCTTTTTTTAATGTTTTTAATCTGTTGTTGGTACCATTGTAACACATCTGCATTTGTAGTGGATCAGTCAGCACTACACAATGTATTACACCAACAGTGGGGTAGTGCCACTAAGTTTTGGTTAACATTGCAATTATGTGTCACAGCCCTTTATGATTTCAGTGACTTCCAATTTGCTCATTCACAAGTCACTGAGGTATGCCTACTTTCCTGCAAGTATACCTTCTCAGCTATGAATGATTTTCCCATATGATCCTGCCTTATATATTGCCTGAAAGTCTATTTAGCTTTTACTTCAAGGCTAGGACTTCCAGTTTCTTCCCTGTTGTGGTTGTGCATGGATAAGAAAGATACCCATTTTTGCAGCGTTTGCTGAGCTTGAATAGTATAAATATTTGAAAACAGGACAGAAGTAGGCAGATTTCTGATTACTTATGACCTTGGCAGTTAATCTGTAATTGTTTTCTTGGTTTCAGGTGGACTGATGTGAAACCTAAGACTGGGTATTTTTGTAATCTAGTCTATGCAGTTCAAGAGAAGGTTTGCCTAACGAGGTGTACATCTCTGTCTCTAGGATGTGTTGTTCAGGTTTCTGTATCTTCTTTGTTTCAACTGCTTACATTTTTGGGATTGCAAAGACTACTAAATGTTATAGCAGTGACTGATACATTAAAAGAAGGTGCTGTATGGCTTTGACAAAACCAGACACGGTACATGGCCAGATTTTGAGTCTGCTGTATATCAGATTTTCCCTGAACTAAGTTACTCTGTGCCAATAAGCATAGCCATGTTTATGATCACTTATCTGTACACTGGTGACTTTAATATATGGGTTCAAAGGTATAACTTAATGGCCAAGGCAAATACTTCCTTTTTCATGATATGGTTTGCTAACACCCTGGACTAGTAGCACAAGCAAACAGTGTATTAGTGGTGACCAAAAATCAAACTAAATAAGAAGTAACACTCTGGACTTGCACGTTGAGATGCATATGAGTCTGTAATCACAGCTGAACACAAGTATGGTGCTGCACTGTGTAGTTTGCATTTCTATGAGTCCCATGTACATGCACTGGGGACCTCACAACAATGGACAACATGTGTGCATGGAATTAACAAGCTGCATGATAAGCTGCATATGATGATCCAGAGTTTAAGTGCATTGATGTCACTGCAGTCAGATACTATCTGCCAGTAGAATCCTCTGTTTTACATTACCAGAGGAGGAATACAGTACCATCATCCCATATATCTAGTGTGTTTCCAGCATCCATCACATATCATGACACCCTCAGCATATGAACAGATAGGAACACCAAAGGGAAGTACATTCTCTTATCTTCACAGAAAGAAATGTGCTTCCCTTACTCTTTTCAAATGTAATCTGGTTGTATGGAGGGGAAACTACAAATTCACCTTGGGTTTAGTGCCCTTGTCGCTTATGGATAGGGGTAACATGTAAATATTCTCCCTGGCTCTGGATGAGTTATTCATAAATTACAAATGGTTAAAAACATAATGGGAATGCAAGGCTAGGCTTCTAAAGATCTTCATGGATCAATAGTCTAGTATGTACCTATGAAACTATTCACCTATGAGTCTTCTCTCAAGGCATGCTGCCATGTATAAACTCTTGCGTTAGGTAGCAGGAGATGGAGAGGTATACCAGCTTCTCTGACACAGATAGGGAAACCAGGGGACGTACGTATGAGACATATGCCTGTTGAAGATGTAGATGCCTAGTCCATGTGCTTTTAACTTGGACATAATGACAGCTATGTTCTCATTCTTTACTTTAATTACTATACAATATTGCAGTTTTTATATGACATAATAAATTTATACTGTAATTAACATAGTTTTGTCCATTGCAGATGTTTCACTTGACCTTCATCCAAAGACTTATCCAGTGATGTTATCCAGTAGCGTAGCTAGGGTGGGGCAAAGGGGCAACTGCCTCTGGTGCAATATCTAAGGGAGTAAGATGGGCCCATCTGATTTATCCCATTCACTCTTTAGTGCATACTGGCTTTTAGAAGACAGTATTGCATCCATGGTCAAACCTGAGTGCCGGTGCACTGTGAATATGGTCCACTCTAAACTGTAGTGACTGTTTGCTACTTTGTATTAAGCAGTTTTTGCAGTTTAAAAGTAAAAAAAAAAAATATATATATATATATATATATATATATATATATATATATATATTTTTTTTTTTTTTTTTTAACTGAAACCTGAGCTCTCTCACTTTCTGTGTGGGGTATAAACTGTAGCAACTCCTTGCTGCATTTGGAGCAAGCAGTTTGCTGCAGTTTAAAGAAAAAAAATATTTCTTTATTTTTACTAACATTCGAGAAAGGAGGGGCAGAGGGTGGATAAATGGAACCTAATTGGTTCCTGCATTTTAAGAGCCCCAGGTACCTTTTCACAGACTTTTTTCTTCTTTTTCTTAGCTCTTCCATTGAGTAGCTGGAACAGGTGGGAGGAGGAGGGTGTATCTGGCCACCTGTTTGGTGTGCCAATAAAAGAACTGGCCCTTTTTTTTGCTCTTCCTTTGAAAAGTTGGTAGGGACACATGGATTTTGTACCACCTGGATGATCACATATAACTGTGCTTTGCAGCAGTACTGGCCTACCTGTGCCATCTGATACTTCTACACGCCAGCCCAAATAGCGCAGTTGATCGACCATGTGGGTATCCATTAAGATCTTGTCTTCTTTTCTAGGTGGATTAGTGTACAGGACATTAGTGTACAGGACTTATGGCCTAAAGTGCATCCTGGCATCGCCAGGTCAGAAAAATGGGTACCAGGGGGCTTTGACTACTGCAGCAGCATCTGCAGCAAGTATGTGGAAGATATTAAATGCATATCATCCATTTCATTTAATATATATCAATATGAGTGATAATACATGATAGATCATCCATTTTTGTTTAATGCTTGTGGTGCTACTATCATCATCTGTATGTTACTACATATATAGGCTCAAATGCTATTGTGTATGCTGTTGTGTATAATTATCTTGATCTAGGAATCACATATACCATGGTAGACTCATTTGCATACTGTTATCATGTTTTTTCTGTTTATACAGCACCTACATTCCATGGTTCCTTTATCTATGTTTATGAATCACATGCAAGCTTTGTAGGCATTATTTGTGTGTACACTTATTATACCATGACCCCCATTAATATTCCAAAATGTGCACGCTGATTGGTCAGCGTGCACATTGTAAATCGACTTATACTAATGGAAAAAGGTCCGATCGCCCGGACTCCAATAGTATAAGTCTTTTTTAAAACACTGTCTCGCTATGTTAAAGGAGTTTAACATAGCGAGACAGGTTTAAAAAAAGCAACGGAGATCTCCGTTACTTTTTTTAAAGCTGTCTCGCTATGTTAACCTCCTTTAACATAGCGACACAGTGTGTAAAAAGCAACGGAGATCAAAAAGCAACGGAGATCTTGCTTTCTCTGTTGCTTTTTTTTTTAAACCTGTCTCACTATGTTAAATGGGTTTAACATAGCGAGACAGCTTTAAAATAAGCAACGGAGATTCTCCGTTGCTTATTTTAAAGCTGTCTCACTATGTTAAACCCATTTAACATAGTGAAACAGTAAAAAGCAATGGAGATCTTGCTTTCTCTGTTGCTTTTGCCCACAGCTCTGATGTACTGCGAGGCATGCGCGCAGTACACCAGAACTGCCGCAGAATACCAGACAGCTGCGGAAGGGCAGCAAGGAGGCATTATACAATGCCATTATTTAAGAAAATTAATTTTTTTTTTCTTAAATAATGTCATTGTATAATAGCAATAACCCACTTCTGGGTGTGGGTAATGCTGGATTTTCCCATGGTTGGCTTAGTTTGGTCCCTCGGGCTTTGCCCTCGTGACCAAACCACGCCAACCATGGGTAAATCCAGCATTACCCACACCCAGGCATGGATTATTGCTATAATATTGCACAGAGTGGTTATCAGTTTATGAATATTATCCATAGCTCCAGTACAACTGTTTGCACTATGTACTATGAACCAAAAAATGTAAAAACTGACTGTGTTGATGGTATATGCCTTGAAAAGAGATAATGCTTTTGAATTCAATGCAATTGAATTGACTGTACCATCCCCCAATGAAAAAATTGAGGCATAATATTGGTATTAGTTGAAGGAGGCTTTAATATTATTATTTATTTTTGCCATAAGCTTAACCCTGTTACCACCTCTGCATCATGAAACAAAGCATGGGTTTGAAAAATGTGATGAAACAGCATTAGTGTTGGTAAATTTTGGGAAGCCCTCAACTACTTTAGGACAGGAATTCACCACTAGATCATGATGGGATACTCAGTAGAAATCCCATGTGTGTGCTTCATTCTTATTAGACCTTGGTGGCTACCTATTACATTTGTGACTACCAAATTTATGTTTGTTGAAACAATGAAACAAAAGCAGTGAATACATAAATATGTACTTTGCCGGAACTGGAATAAAATTTAAGCATCATTTTTCTCCATGTTTTTTTCACCATAGAGGTGGTATATATAAGCAAGAAGGCACCCAGATGTGAGATATAAGGGGCTTATTCCCCCTGGAAAAATACTTTTTGAATGTGATGGAAGCTTTGACCAGTTTGCTTCATCTGTTTGAATTCTGAACCAGTTTTGTATTAGACAGTTTACGTACATAAATTTATGTTGTGTATACATTCACAAGAACACACTAGTCATATTCCATGTGAGTTGCATATCTAATTCATAGTTACCCATTTTAAGAGTTTGGGTACTTTTGAAACTTGCAGTATATTACTTACTGATTTTTATTTATATGAAATGAGCATTTATATCTCTTAATGTGTATTTTTTTTAAATAATGTTACACTCAGTCTTATAATTCAACAAAGTTACCCTCAGTCTTATATAAGTGCTGAACATTGTTTATCCTATCAGTGAAGAAATTTTAACATCAGTTATTCAATGGTAAAAACAAGACAGTAGTGTTTTTTTTTCTCCCTCCATTCCTCCATTGACATTCAGCTCTCCCTCCTTCAGCCATCTCATTGATCCATTCATTCCCCTGAGCCCTGGGTGATACAGAGATCTGGTGAACCAGAGTGGGGCCGTCATCCTTGCAGAGGAGCAGTGTTTTCTACTTAAGTCTTTCTGTCTGACTGTGCATGTAAATTAGCATCCAAGGGATCCCTTGCTTGTGATGCACATCCATGATTTTGAGTGCTATTGTATTAAATGGCCTGCTTCTTTGTAGCTAGCATGTTTATGTGATTCCAGTATACATTAGAGAGTCTACAACAGGAACTGTGCCACAAGCACATACCCTCACCATAAAGACTGCTGAGCAAGATGACCTTCTTCATTCATCTTATCCCACCTTACAGCTCCAGCAGGTACCTCAGTCACTAGTCAGATTCAGGTCACAGGGTAGTAGTCATAGCTTTATCCCTTCTGTGCCAGTTGAGGTGGCTAGCATGACACAAAGTACTGCTGGCAAAGTGGTCATTCAAGACTTACAACATGACATTACAGGATTCAATTGCGACATCACATTTATGATAATATCTATCTCAGCTTTTCCTTATCTTCAAATGGGGATGAATAGGAACTGTCTCCACTATCATTTTTCTACTAGCAGTCGTCAGGTTACAATGGAGCTCATTGACATGTCTAAAAATGTTCAAGTTCCTGATTCCAAGTTTAGAAAGAATTTCAAAAATGTCTCCATCTATGGGAAATTCCTCATATCATCTCATATTTGTTGCTTGAGTCAAGGCAAAGCACCTAGATAAAATAAATTCATTGCAGATTCAAGTTGCACAGTTGTCAAATTAAAAGTTTCATAATAAATGTATGTGCTTAAGTCTTCCACAATGATTCCTCCAGCAAACTTTTAACTCTAATTAGTAATTCATAGACTAAATCTCAAGACTACTAGAATAAGTCATCTAGTTCCTGTTATTTTTGTATGTCATATCCTTTTCACTATTCTTCATCCTTGCCTTGAAAAAATATTTGCTCGATTATACACCCCCTAATAACTTAACATCCATCCTGGAAAATCTGGCTGAATTAAAACGCAAGTCCTAAATCTAGAATAGCATGCAGTGCAAATGTTTCCAATGTACTACCCACTGGCTTTTAAAAAGACATCTACGCTGCGGTGTTGGAAGTATATTCGAGACATTATTTCAACTATATGGAATAAAAAGAATGTTCAGCAAATCTCTAAAATACACTCTCCACAAGGCCTCTCTTAGAACTAAATCCCATGTTTTCTTTCCTCTATAGTTTCTGCCATATTGGGGTATACTCCAAACACAGCTGTGTTTATTGCCACTAAGGGACCTCTTGACAGACTGCCTCAGACTGTTAACAAAATCTGTTTGTCCTGATGTATCTCACAAAGTGCTGGCATATGCAAATATCATCATCATCACCAACGAAAACTGTAAATTACAAGTTATCAATGGAATCAACATAGTGAATAAATTTGGATTACTATTCCTGATTATTATAATTAAAAGTAACCTCCTTTCCCTACTAAGCTACTATATCTGTTATTAGTGTTTATATATTTATTGGTCAATTGCGTAAGAGTACGTTTTCTATGGGAAATGCTAGTCAGTTAGCAAACGATGTGTACAGATATAACATAAAGGTGTCTTTTTCCAGCTGCCTTAGACAAACTAAAAGTAAGAAAAGCAGAGAAACTGACAGAACCACTTGAAAGCATATTGTTTGTTCAAGCCCTGTTAGTAACACACACCATGGTTTTACATTGCTTTGTAGCACTATATCCCTCTGCCTGTCAGCTTTAATGAACTAACTTCACAACAGATAATTACTTTTTGACTAAACCTGTCTAAGGCTATCAGCAGCACCTCATTGCTTTGCAGGTCATTAATGCTGTTGGCTGAAGCGGCTCATCCTGCAGAATGAAACAGACATTTCATTTCAAGCTAAAACTCAGCTGATGCTAAATGATAAATTAGGCCATGCAGCTAATTAGGCCTTCCTCTAGTGAGAGGCAGATGGGTGAAGATAAACAACAGCTGAGCTACCAGGAAGCAGATTTACTTGTGTTACATGTCATAGAAGACATGCTGTTAGGACAGTAAACCTGATGTAATACATTTAGGAGAATGATGCTGTCAGGTAATTTAACTGGCATTCAGATAATATTTATATTTTGCACCTGACACCACCGTACTTAGATTATCATCACTGAGGTTGTTGATGCATATGGTAAAGTATTGTTAAATTCCATTTCAAAGATAATAAAGTCTACTTGCTTAATCTTATGACACTCTCAGTGCTGCCTGCTTTATTTCTTATATAATATTTAAATTATATAAGTGAAGTTCAGTTCATGGTAATTTAGCTATAGCAAATGATTCTTGTCCATAATGTAAAGATATGGTAAATTAATTATTAATTAGATTACCTCTCTTGATAGAAAATTTTACTGAGAAGGACACTTGGGAATATATTTATGATGTATCAAAGATCACATTCTAGAAATGTACAACTTAATTCAAGTGGCAAAAATGTATTCAGTAACAGTAAACATGACCCAGTTATATCACATTACAAATACAGAAGCTGTACCAACTATTTGAACATTGATGTGATATATAGACTTGCAGCACCTTCTTCTTAGAGAAGCACTGTAGCCTTGTCTTTTGGCTTTTCCTAGTTAGGGGTCGCCACAGCAGAACTTCGGTCCGCTAATGATTGTCAGTGGATTTTTACAGTGCCAAGGTGCCGGCCCATGCCCACCCTTCTAAGAAGGCACACCCATTCATGCACGCACCTACCTGCATCTCTTTAAATGTCACTTGACCACAGGGAGGACATGCAGACTCCACACAGAAGGTGCTCCAGCCGAGAATCAAATGGGAGAACCTCTTGCTGTGAGGCGACAACGCTAACTGCTGCACCACTGTGGCCTCAGAGAAGCACTGTAGCAATATTCCTTAATACTAGAAATATAACTAATATTTTCGGAGATGAGAGTGGTAACATTAATCTTTGTGTTATCATAGCAAAATAAGAGACACAGTCTAAATCATGCTGCTATACTGACCAAGGTCAATTAGGAAACATGAGTATAACATGGATCGGCTTGTAAATACCCTAGGACCATTAGCCTAGTAACCTCCTATGAACCTATGAACCTATATCCTTGCAAGATAAAACAGAATCTTAGTTTGCCAGTTGTCATTGTTTTCTCTGATGCCAACAATGCATGCATTTATTTATTCATGCTGTTACTGTTTTTATATGTAGTATTCAGGACAAATGCATTGGTAAACCTGTATACCGGTGATCTAGCTTTGAGACCAGATGACTGACAAAGGAAGGGCAGAAAGAAAGGCTTATTAATGATCATTTGCAAGTTTTGTCACACCTAGGCAATTTTAAGAGAATGCAATAAAATAGCCTGGCAGTTACTGCAGAAGAATAAGCAAATGAAATGTTAATGAGTTGCTTCCTGTAGTCTAGTGTTTACGTCCTTTAATCACCATTTGTTAAGTATGATTCTGAGCAAGTCATTTAACCTGGCAATATATAGTTTAGGAGTTGTGATATAGAGACTGACAAGTTATACTGTACAACGGACATATTAAAAAAATACAGGGATACAACACACTCAGTATACATGTATGTATCGATTTTTATATCCATTTATATATATATATATATATATATATATATATATTTATATATATATATATATATATATATATATATATATATATATATATATATATATATATATATATATATATATATATATATATATATATATATATAGCTATCTAAATACATAGAATCTCAAATTCTCCTCTCCTTGTCAAGAAAGTTTACATGGAGTTTTCAAGTTTTCAATTAGACGTGCTAAAACATAAAAAAGTATATATATATATATATATATATATATATATATATATATATATATATATACATACATACATAC
Source organism: Protopterus annectens (assembly GCF_019279795.1). Lineage (NCBI taxonomy): Eukaryota > Metazoa > Chordata > Ceratodontiformes > Protopteridae > Protopterus > Protopterus annectens. The sequence goes on from NC_056739.1 coordinate 1,103,886,764, forward strand.
ATAGGTTCATAGGTTCATAGGTTCATACTAGGCTATCTGCCCGAGGGCATTTACAAGCCTAGCCCATAGTTTTGTGGCTTACGCCACCCCTTTAGTATGGGGAACTATACCCATTATTTTGCTGTGCCTCTGTTGAGCAGTGACACTGAAGTAATCCCTGGGGTATATCTGCGATCTCCCATCCATTGGTCAAGATTTCTCTTGAACAAGGCCAGCGAGGTGCTCTGCCTCACATATACCGATTTTATTCCACAGCATAGAGTCTTTGGGTGATGAATCTATCCCTCCAGCATGTCCTATTAATAGCCGTGTCGAGGTTTAAGTCTCCCGCCCTTGTGGCTCTGACGGATCTAGATTTTTTGAGGTGAAGCATAGGTTCATAGGTTCGTACATAGATATAAGGGCCCTGAAAGAGAAGTACAATAAGTATCTGGATGTCTGACTAAATCTGTTTAGTTTCCTCTGAAAACCATTTCCTCTGTGAAGCAGTGACGTACACACTTGCTCAAAGATGGCTCTGGTAACAAATACCATATTACTTGCATCACTTTGCAAATAGAAATTATAGTGTGCTAGTATAAACCGTGACATTCATGCATCTTTCTCTGTAAACATGGCCACCATTTTGTATATTTTTGTCTGCAACCTTTTTTGCTTTATTCACATCTTTAATGAGGAAAAAGCAGTGTTGGGAATTAGATTTTACTCTAAACCCGGACTGTATAAAATGGTACAGGAACCTCATTTATCTGATAGGGTTGAGCCACGGTAATTATTTGGCTGGTTATTGTTTTTTTTAGAAAGGAGATTCAAGTCTTAACTCATTACATTCGAGTGACACCTCCAGGTGCATCTGTAGTTAACTCCTACTGATGCCTCTAGGCGTCAAATATTGCTTGTTTATATTTGCATCAATAATACCAAAACCATGCTATAGACAAGGTTTTATAAGATTTTGTCTTAAAATTTACACAGTGGCAAACTCAACTGTAATAATATTTGACCTCTGCCTAGTGCAGATAAAGAGATATTAACTGTTGCTTTTACGATACAATTTATACAGATATAATTTTCACATTTGTCTAAATATCTCAATAACCATGTAACACAGGCAAAACTCCTTAGTCTCATATGAAAGCTCTCAGCTAGATGAATAAAATGCTGCTGACAGTATGTGCGTAACTTGAGTGGTTGTTGAGGTATTGCAAGTTGTTTACAAAATATTACAAATGTAATAATTACTGTGTTTACTGTGATTTATAAAATTCAGTTTAAGGCCTTAAACCTAAAGAATACTACCACTGTAAAAATAGTTTCTGCTGAAGAGTTTGCCATTTCTACTTCTTCCATAATCCCTATGGTTCCAGAGATATGAACATTTGTTTGAAATGTGAGGACATAATTTGATTCTGTCATAGGTTCATAGGTTCATAGGTAGGTACTAGGCTATCTGTCCGAGGGCATTTATAAGCCTAGCCAGAGTGTGTCAACTTTCGCCGCCCCATTGATTAATTAATTGAGCCTCTGTCAAGCAGAGCCAATGAAGTGATCCCAGGGGGTGTACTTTCTGTTACCCATCCACTCATCAAGGCTTCTCTTCAAGAGTGTTAGTGAGGGGCTCTGCCTAATGTAGTTAGGAATTTTGTTCCAAAGCATGGGGAGTCTCTGTGACAGGAATCTATCCCTCCATCACGTTCTATTTATTGTTGTGGCAAGGTTTAGCTCACTAGAGCTCGTGCTCACAGTGACTTGGATTTCTTTAGGTGGAGCCGTGGAGCATGTCCATCAATTCTGAGTTGGACATGGCTTTCTAAGTCAGGCAGAGATCACCTCTGAGTAAATGATATGCCACTGAGTACAGCCAGAGTTTTTTCAGTCAGGCTGCATAAGACATATGTTTGAGGCCAGTAATCCTCTTGGTGAGGTGCTTTTGTGGTCTTTCAAGCTGATGGAAATGTCTTGTGAGGTACATCCCAAATGGGGCATTGTACTCTATGATGGGTCTGATTAGTGAAGAGTAGAGGGGCACTATAACCTCTTTATTTCTAGATGCAAACCCCTTAGAAATTAGATGGGCCACATAGAAAGATTTCCTAACTACTTTGGCAATATGATTGTCAAAGGAGAGATTACTATCTACCTGGGTCCCCAGATCTCTTATTACCTCTTCTGTATTAAGGGCGCTGCCGCCAATGTGGTAATTTGTGGGTGTTTTGTTTTTCCCAAACGGGATGACTATGCATTTTTTGGCATTTAGCTTGAGGCCATGACTTTGACACCAGGTGTCTGTCTCAGTAAGGCCTTTTTGGAGGATGTCCGTGTCAGCCAGAGAGTCAATTATGGCTCCCAGTTTGCAGTCATCGGCGAACTTGGTTAGCCATAGTCATCCTGTGTTTGCCTGTACTTCTGAGAAATATATGCCGAACAGTAGGGGTCCCAGAACTGAGCCTTGTGGGGCTCCACTTGTGACTGGTTTAGAGTCAGACCTGGAGCCCGCTATTCTTACCATGTGAGTTCTGTCTGTAAGCCAGCTGGCAACCTATCTTGTGATGTAGGGGTTTATGTTTAGGCTGGTGAGTTTTTCTATAATACCTTTGTGAGGAATGGTGTTGAATGCCTTGGCAAGATCAAGGTAGGCTGTGTGAACCACCTTTCCCTCATCTATAGCCTTGGTAACTGTCTCAAAGAAGTCAACCAGGTTTAGTATGCATGATCTGCCCTTAACAAAGCCGAACTGGGTCAGGTCAAGTGTTTGGAGGTTCCCAATGTCTTTGTTAATGAGTTCCATGATGATGCGCTCCATAGCCTTGCAGACCAGGCTAGTCAGGCTTATGGGGCAATAGTTACCAGGGTCAGTTGTGGCCCCTCCTTTGTGGAGCGGAATAACCATTGCTGTGCACCATTCTATGGGCATATAGCCTGTGGAGAGGCTGAGGTTGAACAGCGTGTTTAGGTGGGGAGTTAGTTCATTCTGTAGTTCATGCAAGACACAGCCTGGGACACCATCTGGTCCCACTGATGCTGTGTTTCTGGCTTTTGAAAGGGCTGTTTTCACCTGTGCTTCTGTGATTTCTGGGACACTCCACTTTTCCGGTATTGTTGTGGGCCCTTTTGAAGGTGAGAGGGAGGTGAAGATTACAATGAATCTATCTGCCAGTATGTTGGCAATATCAATAGGTTCAGTATATTTTGTGCTATTTTGCACTATCTCAGAGCATATATGTGAGTTGCCACTTAGATTCTTGACATAGCTAAAGAAGGCTTTGTGGTTATCGTTCGAATCCTTGGCTATTTTTCTTTAGAAGTTAGCCTTGGATGATTTTATGAGGGACCTTAGTTTCTTACTGATACTGATCAGGGATGTCTTTCCTTCTTGGGATTTGCTTTTTTTTCTGAACTAGTTTCCTCCTTTTGTTGTATAACCTGTTTATGGCAGGGGTCCACCATACTAGTTTCCTTCTCTTAGGGGAGTGAGTCTTGGTTTTGCTAGGGGATGGCACGATCCATGCATCCTTGTAGGTGCTCATAGAGTACAAGTGTAAAGGATTCTGCATCTTGGGTAGTGTTATCCTTTAGCATGGGGGCTGTGAAACTTACCACCTCTGCCTTAAGTAAGGTAAAGTTTGCTTTAGAAAAGTTTTTCACTGTGGTTTCCTTGGTTGGAGGTGGTGGTGGGGTGTGGACATCCAGGGTGATTAGTTTATGGTCTGATCTAACCAGTGATGGGTTGACCTCCGGTACAGAGCACCTGTCACCCATGTTGATGATGACCAGGTCCAATATGTATTGACCTCTGGTAGTGGAGTTTACCAGCTGATCCAGGGCATTTGAGATGATAAATTCCAGGAAGCGCTGAGCCTGGGAGTTTGTACTCAAGTAGTTTTCCCAGTTAATGGTAGTGTAATTGAAATCTCCCAAGATCAGGGTGTTCAGTAGGAACTTCATGTTTTCCAGTGTCTCCAGAAAGGTGGAGTGGTGGTCCTGGGTCATGGAGGGTGATCTTTAGCAGGCCACAATTTGCATTGCACATTTGCCCAATGTTAGTTGCACATGGATGATCTCAGTGGTATCATGCTGCGCCACTAACCTGGAGGTGTGGGTATCCTTGATGAATATGGATACACCTCCTCCTTTTGTGTTTTGGTCCGTGTTCTGTGGCCGAAATGTGTGGTATGAGTTGTAGCCCAGTTGTGCTGGAGTGCTCTCTGGAGCCTTGAACCAGGTTTCAGTTACTGCACAGATGTCAACGTTCTCCATACTTAGGAGTGCTTCGAGCGCATGCATTTTGAGATTTAAACTCCTGGCATTGAGTAGCATAACCCTCAATTTTTTACTTGTGCTGTTTAAATTGGTGGGTTTGAATTTTGAGCCTTGCCTAAAAAAGGCACTATGGGGAGAGAAAGAGCTTTGGACAGTATTTGAAAGCCAAGGGGTGACAGGTGCAAGCCATCTCTTGCGAAGCAACGTGGCTTGTCAAGCATGTCATCCCATGCTGACAGACACTGGATCCCCTTTGAATGACACCAGAAGCTTAGCCAATTGTTGAACTTGATCATTTTTTTCTTTATACTGAGGTATCATTCTTGGTGAGGGCAGGATGCTACTCAGGGTCAGGGTCATACCCACTTGGGCTACATGATCAGAGAGCTCTTCCATGTCTCTTTTCATGTAGTCCAGGGAGGTATGGCTCAGGTCATTTACACCAACATGAACAATGACAGAGTCATATTTGTACTTGTTCTGGAGTGACCTGAGTGCTTGTGTTATGTGGCGGATTCTGGCTCCCGACAGGCAGCTAACAGTAACCTTCTCCTTGTCCAGCCTAGTGAGTGGGGCGTCAGTATGCCTGACTATTGGGTCACCTATTACTAGTGTGTTAGGTATGTTATTTCGCCTTAAGGGCTGTGATTGTGCGGCACATTGATTTTGTGTTTTATGTGTTGTCTGGTTTGTGACGGAAGGTGCAGGTTTTGTGGGTGTCTGCCTTTGGAGCTCTCTGATGCTTTTGCAGGGTTTTATTTAGAGCCTCTGAGTATGATTTTGTGTATTTATGTGTATTTTTTGCCAGTGCTGGTTTAATAGGTCTGTGTGAGGCTGGAGGTGTGGTGCAAGTGTTAACCTTCTCCTCATGACTGTCTGTTCCAGTCTTGGGTGGAGATACCTTAGCCTCCAGTTTGGCTGTATAATTGCATCTCTCACATATGTTAGTGTTTTGTGGTAGGAGGAGAGGGCTGTCTGTGTACATGAGGCAGTTGTAACTTTGCCTCAGGATACCCAGATTCACCAGTTGGACTGGAGAGTACACCTGAAGTTGCCCTTTGGTCATGCCTGAATAGTAGGGTGAGCTGCTTAGTCACTTGGTTGGTGAGGGGTGGATAAAGAGCCTTGCCCTGCTGGGCAGTCAAGTGTCGGGGTATATTAGTGCTTTCTATTAGGTCTGAGCAAGTGCTGGACTGTAGGATGCTTTTTAAGTGCTTAGGTTGAGAGTTAGACTAGTTTCAAGTGAAAAACTGAAGAGGAGACTTAGTGGAGCCGGGAATAATTTAACCCTAGCTAACCGGTGCTGCCCGGTGCACAAAACCATGCAACACATTTTTTAAACTACTAACTTCTGGGCTGGAACCACTCCTCCAGGGACAGATGGCTGCTCAAAGTTCTCCTCTCTCACAGGTGAACAGAGAAACTTCCCTCTATCCAAGTAAGGTATGGGCAACTCAGAAACTTGTAACACAGCCCTGAATTCAGCACTAGCCTGAAAACTGGACTATACTGGCTTAGAAAGGCAGGAAACAAGACATTTATTTATTTATTTTTATAAGATAAGGCCAAAACAGTAAAAAGTACACTTAAAACAGCTTTAAACGACTACAAGTGATCAGAAAAGTCTATCACACTTTAGTGTGTAGCCTACAACATTTAAACAATTTACTTAAACAAAAAACAACTTTTTAAAAGTGCAGGCAGTCAAATAAGTACAATATGTGAAAAAAACAAGCTTTTAAATCACAATAAGTGCTGGAAAATCAGCATTTAGGCAGAAAATGGTTAAGTACAGCAAGAAAATACAGAAAACTGATACTTAATCAGTCCAAAGTCTCTCTTTTAAGCTAGAAGGCTTATATCATTTTAAGGCTTTCTAGTGCTTTCCAGTAGGTTAGTTACAGGAAAGATGGGAAACAAGTGCATATGTGGTCTTTTAAACCAGAAAGTTGAAAGAGATGGACAACTTCCCGAATGATCAATAAACTACAATTCCTGGGCCAAGAACCACTCCTCTTGTGGTAGACAGGCTACCTAGTACTTAACACTCCCACTGATAAGCTAGAAGGCTGCACTCCAACACAAAGGCTTGGGGGACTCAGAAGCTTACAAACAGTCCTGAATACAGCAAATCTGTACCTGGACTAGACTAGTTACAAGAAAGGTGGGGATCAAGCACAAACACGGGCTTTAAAACCAGAAAGTTGAGAGAGATGGAAAGAACTGCCCAAACGGCCAATAAACTACAGTTTCTGGGCCAGAACCACTCTTCTTGTGGTAGATAGGCTACCTAGTGCTTACCACTCCCACTGATAAGCTAGAAGGCTTCCCTCCAACACAGAAAGGCTTGTGGGGCTCAGAAGCTTACCAACAGTCCTGGATACAGCAACTCTGTATCTGGACTAGGCTAGTAACAGGAAAGGCAGGAAACAAGCACAAACACAGTCTTTTGAATCAGAAGGTTGAAAGAGATGGAAGAGCTTCCCAAACGGCCAATAAAATATAATTTCTGGGCCAGAATCTTCTTCTCCTGTGGTAGATAGGCTACTTAGTGCTTACCACTCCCACTGATAAGCTAGAAGGCTTCCCTCCAACACAGAAAGCCTTGGGGGGCTCAGGAGCTTACAAACAGTCCTGGATACAGCAAGTCTGTATCTGGACTAGATAATTTACAGGAAATGCAGGAAACAAGCTAGGAATTTTTTTTTTTTTTTTACAGAAAAGCAGCTAAAACAGCAGTAAATACAATTCAAATGCAGTGCAGTCTAGCACACGTATATCAATATTATGGCAAATACAGTTTAATTAAATGCAATTAAATTAACAAATGACTAAAAACAAGTGCAGAAGACATTAAATTAGAAGGCTACTAACAAGCAGTAATAAGTGCAGAGTAAGAACAACTGAACAGATAACAGTCTGCAGAACAGCAACTAAGACAGTTACAGTAAGAGCAGCTGAATATATATATATATATATATATATATATATATATATATATATATATATATATTTTTTTTTTTTTTTTTTTGAGGGAGGGAACACAGCAGGATTAAGAGGCTACAGGGATTGTCCTTCTCAAATGCTCTCGGCGGGCAGTTTCAAAGCCACCAAGATTAACACCAAGACAAGAACAGGGGGGAGGGTGGGAGAAACAGTGGAGACACAAGAGATAGAAACATAAACAATACAGCACCACTATAAATAATAGGCAAGCGTATAAATACAACACAGTGCAAGTTAAAGTGGCAAAATCTGTACTTATCAGTTTGAAATAGATTCCAATTCTTCACAACAAGTCTATCAGCTTTCCAACATTTCACCAAAATGCAATCTCTATTGGAATTACAATGAAATACACCTCAGGCGATGACTAACAGCTAGGATGTGGGCTGGCTCAACAACCCCCTCCCTGAAACTAGCCTGAGCTACCTGAGAAAAAAACACAGTGGAGACAAAAGAGACAGAAACAGAAACAATACAGCACCACTATAAATAATAGACAAGTGTATAAATACAACACAGTGTAAGTTAAAGTGTCAAAAGGCTTAGGCTCCGCCCATTGGAAGTTACAGTGCAAACTTCCTGAGCTCCACTGGAGTGAATGAGTTAATAGATTTATTTTGCTTCAGAGCAACCTCTTCTAATTCTATCTTAAAATAATCTGCATAATATCATAAAGTCCTGTAAGAATGTATCTACACTCGCCCTCCCTCTCTAGCCAAATCTGCCATTGATTGGCAACCTAAATGGGCCACGATGTGTACCAAAATGTCTGATTCAGTTTTGCATCAATATGGATGATTTCTGGTAGTCTCTGATCCTATAACAGTTTACAGCAAACATGGAAAACATTTATTTGATGCTTTCCAGGAATATTTTTTGACACAATTCCTTTCAAAAGATAATTTTTTTCTGATTCAGCCAACAAACCACATCAAATATCAAAGGACATACGACTTGAAAATGTCAACTTACAAGAATGGTTTCTCAATGACCTTAGTGTTTCACAAGCTAAAAGTTTTGATAATTAGCTGTTAATGCATACAACCTCATGAAATTAAACAGTTGTTAGTACAGGAGCAATATCTATCTGTCTATCTATCTATCTATCTATCTATCTATCTATCTATCTATCTATCTATCTATCTATCTCTATCTGTCTGACTCTATCAATCAGCCTGGATGTCACATTATTGCAATCATTAATTTGAACTCTTTTCTGTTCCAGCAGAAGAATGATTAATAGAAAATACTGAAAACCAGGAAAACAGACCAAAGAGGACAAATGCCAGAATCATTGCAATACAATAGAAAGCAAGGGATAACAATATGATATTGTTCCTGACTATCTTGGACCACAGAGTGGCAAAATCACCACAAGCTTTATCTTGTAAAACTGAAAATGTATACATAGCTCGTGTGTTAAGACAACTTTTCATCACTAAAAACCAAAGCCAATAATTGTAAAATTACTTTTATTTATATACCGAGGTAGTAGCCCTTAGTCCAGATAACAATGGAGGTTATTTTACTTTACTAAGAAAAGTTGCTTTTTACATAGAAAGTCATCCCACTGCTCACTAGCAGGGATCAGTGTTGTACTTGATGGAAGAGTGGTGTTTTTTGACATTAAATAATAGGTTGATTGGAATGTAAAAATAGAGTATAAAACTACGGTGCTACAATGGAAGAGATTATCAATATGAACACGCTGCTAAGTAAAAGGAACTGAGGAAGGAAACCTATTTATACATGAACAAGTTTGATAACAAACTTACCAAATTTACATGATAGGAATATACCATTAAAAGGAAGGAAGGAAAATAGAGAGGTTTGGATAAGAGGGTCAGGACTATAAACAAAACAAAATATAATAATAATCACCCTGGTCAATGGTTACTAGAAAGAACAAATTGTATACAAGTTAAAACTGGTTTCCATATATGGGATAATGAAACTGATATGGGCAGCAGTGTTCATAGGTGGTTCATTGGTGTGTACTAGGCTAATGGCCCTGGGGCCTTTATAAACCTAACCATAGGATTACCCTGCCATCGTGCCACCTGACCTTAGTTCCCAGTGCCTCTGTCGAGTATGAGATTAGGAAAAGGAAAAGGTGAAAAAAGAAAAACACAGCTGGAGTAGAAAACAATAGGCAATTTTTTGTTCTTCTTTCTAAACATATGGGACAGGAAATAGAACAAAAGATAGTTCTTATTAATGAAACTGGGGAATCTAAAGATGCACAGCAGATACAAGAGTCTTGTGACTTAATATCACTGGTGTACCTTTAGATATGCAGCAAAGTACTAGGAGAGTTTTGGATTCATTTTCAGTACTGACTCAGCAGGCTAAAATACTGTGTTCATTCAACGTCTGAGAAGAAATGCAGTGAAAGAAGTGAAGTACTACCTCACTGCATTAGCCAGATAGATGCTATTTTAAAGCCAAAAAAGGTAGCTGACCAGAAAGTTTAATAAATGTCGTACTAAAAGAATTGAGACAGTCTTGGGCATTTCTTTATCTGTTTAATAGCAAATTAAAGGAATATACAGTAAAATACACACTGAAAAAAACACCAATAATTCTGTTCTGTAGAGGAATAGGGCCTAATCATTCCTGCTTTTCTAAAGGCTTATATGCTTAGTGTTTGACTTATCTAAAATAATAGAGAAAATTCCATATGGTTGGACAACTGATCAACTGAAACAAATGGTAGAATAACATGGTACAGTAGGCTTATAGGAAAGGTCTCTCAGTAGAAATTAGTAACTTAGATTTGGGGGATTAATTACCCAGGGTAGCTGAAGACAAATTGCAAATTGCAAATTAACATTGTTTTTAAAGGCATTAGTCATACTTCTATTATGCATAATTGTGTTTCATTAAATTCTTTTAATCAGCATGTCATTACTCAAATGCAAAAATAAAAAACTTTGGGAGGTTACTAATCAAAAGAGCAACATTGAATAGATTGCAACTCTCCATCCTCCTAGTGTGTGTGTGTGTGTGTGTGTGTGTGTGTGTGTGTGTGTGTGTGTGTGTATATGTATATATATATATATATATATATATATATATATATATATATATACATATAAATAATAATATATATATATATATATATATATTCTGTATAAGACATTGAATTCATGCATATTAATTAGGTGAAATTGTCGAACTTGATGAATAAATTCAGCAGATTCGACATTTTCGCTGAATATAGAATGTGATGTCCATATAGGTACAAAGATAAGTGAACTTTTGCATAAGTGCACTTCACCGAAAACACCGCAGCACAGTGGAGGAAATAAAAAACAAGCTATGTCCTCTACTATGGTGCGATAGTCACGGACCTTAGGGTTAGGGCACGGGTTAGGGTAAGGGGATAGTTAGTAAAGCTATCCCTTACCTACATGCTAACCCTAAGGTTCGTGACTATCACACCATAGTGGAGGACATTGCTATGTCCTTCACTGCGCTGCAGTCATCACGGACCTTAGGGTTAGGGCACAGGTCATGGCTATCCCCTTACACATACACACACACACACACACACACACACACACACACACACACACACACATACAAACATACTAACTCTGTAATTGCACAATCCTTGGAGAAAGGGAATAGTCTCCTACTGACTGCCTTAAAAAACTCCAGTTATACTCTGTCGCATATCGTCTACTCAGAGGCAATCTCTGCTTAACATACAAGGCCATGTCAAACCCAGAGCTGCTGGACATGCTACACTTAATAGTCAATCTGGTGTACATGTCGGTCATCTTCATGACCAAATGGCAGACAAGATGGAGAAATCAATTACAATGCAACACTGCAACATTCACCTGATCACTCTTCCTCAAGTCTAGCCATTATGACTGGATACTGGCAATCTTTCAGGTTTGATATTTTAAATACATATCAGCTGGCTAGTGACAAACACTAGGGCTCCCATTGTCTAGCTTTTCATTATATGAAGTATGTTCCTTTGGTACAGAATTACAGGAGCTAAGATTAAGACAGGACATGGTAGCTTGTGCCAATGGTTGACTTGTAACCAAAGGTTGGAGATCTTATTTAGAGAACTATGCAGATACTGCATATAAATTTGTCATGGGTCTTGTGTTCTGTGCTACTGTTCACTGTATGTCTAGTTTAACTGCTCTCAAAGAACTTTTTGATTTGCGTGTATACAGATAACATAAAATTGGCAAAGCTATTATCAGAGCAAGAGGATACAGTATGTAATTACACAAATTCTGTTTTTAGTCTAGGTGAATGGATGGATTAAAATAATTTAAACCCTTATATTCACGAGTCTGTCAAAAAGATATTAAGATATCTGAAATGTGATGGTAAATACTGGATGAATGTCAGTCCATTTAAGTTAATAATAAACATTTGTATCTGGTTGTAGAGGTGGATAAAAAACTTGAAATGTTAGATGCATATGGAGCATTTCTGTGTTATGATGAATAAATCACTTGGGATGGTATTAAAACCATTCCACCAACGCATGACAACAGTACTATTTCTACTCTTTATTGGCTTGATTAGATTGGTTTTCGAAATATTCAGGCACATCATAATCCCTACATAAAAGATTCTTAATAAACTTACCTAAGGTAATTCAGAATGAAGCAATGCGGTTGGAGGATTCCAACATCTATTCTACTGGCTTAAAATGATTCACCTGGACTGTATTTCTTCTCTTACTGAAAATGAGAGAATCCTATACTGGCCTTCAGAGCTGTAAAAGGTCTACATTTATCAGTTGGTTGAACTTGATGAGAAGGGATACAAATTTACATCTATGGAGTTTCAAGTGAGACTTAAGAAATTAAGCAAAATCACCTGTAGAGAAAATTATGTTATTGTGCAGATTGTTAAAACATAGAACAGCTGCTAGGTTGGTTTATCAACCTATATAAAGCTAAGAGATTAAGTAAGGCTTGCTTTATTATTTTGACAAAAGGACATGTTGCATGTAATGATTATCAGACTTTTTAAAGTGATTTGATACATTTCCAGAAACAATTTCCACTGGAAAAATGCCACTGTAATGTTGTAACACAATGGTAGACAAATCATGAACCTAGTCACTATAGCGTCATTAGTCTCACTAGCCTCATATGTAATTCTATAGAGCATATTATCTCAGACCTAATTAATCTGGACATTGAAAATCTCAACCCTGGCTATCATCACTTTGGCTTTGTCACAAGCAGGCCTTGCCTCCTTAAAGTTAATTTCTTTGAAAAGGTCAGTAAAACAGTTGCTAAAGGTTATACAGTCCATACAACATATCAACATATCGCACTGTATGCATCCCTCATTAGACCCATTATAGAATACAACGCCCCATTTGGTATGTACCTCTCAAGACATCTGCAACAACTGGAAAGGCCGCAGAAATACCTCACTAAAAGAATCACAGGCCTAAAGCAGATTCCCTACGCTGACCGCCTTAAAAAACTCCAGTTATACTCTGTCACATATCGTCTACTCAGAGGCAATCTCTGCTTAACATACAAGGCCATGTCAAATCCAGAGCTGCTGGACATGCTACACTTAAAGAAATCCCTATCCCTCAGAGCCACATGCTCCAGGGATCTAAACCTTGTCATCGCAATAAACAAAACATGCTAGAGGGATAGGTTCCTGACCCAAAGACTCCCCAGACTCTGGAATAGATTACCCATACATGTCAAGCAGAGTACCTCTTTGGCCCTCTTCAAAAGGAACCTTGATGATTGGATGGGAGAAAGAAAATTCACCCCGGTGATCACGTCAGTCACCCTGCTAGACAGGGGTCCAGGGAAGTAAATAGTGTGGGAAGAAATAACCAGGGAATTGTTATGGCTAGGCTTGTATAGGCCCTAGGGCTGATAGCCTAGTACCAACCTATGAACCTATAAACCTAAGACCTGGCTAAGACCTTGACACAATTTCTCATTTAGGCATTACAGACAGACTTGAAATCTGAATATAAATCCATATGCTGTGTGGTGGATAGCCAACTGGTTGCCCAACAAGATCCACTTGGTTAGAGTTGCATTTGTCACTTCTGAAAGCAAAATTTAGCATATGTTAAGATTCTGTAAATGTTGCTAATTATTTTTATTTTTATATAGTGTGAAGATTATTAAAAGGTTTATGCTGACATTGCCGATATTGGCTTTAATTATTATAGTCACCTTTATATACATGGGAAAATTACTTCAAAAAGATATTTAGTAAAGTTCATTGATGAAAGGTGACCATCCTTGTGTTGAATGGGCTAAGATACATAATTGAAAAGCTCAGTTTCATATAGGTGCTCCGTATACGAAGGCACATGTTATTGTCACAGAACTTTGTAAATATGACAACACTGCAGTATTCTCAAAGATGCCACTATGGTAAGCTTATGCAAAAAAAAAAGGCAACATCTATTAGTGTTACTACAATGGCAACCATATAAAGGAAATGTGCATTATAATACTTCAATTTTTGAAGTAATGCTTAAGTTATCAAACACATGAGCCCATTATATTGACTTTTCTGTATGCCTTGGACTTATTTCAATGTTGTTATATTTTCAACTGTTTAGGTGGAAAGGCGAAATATTTTTATTGTCTCTTGGCAAGAAATTAAAAACATTCATAATAACAATGGCACTCCTTTACTTATTAGGATCGCATATCTGAATTAAAGTTGTTTTATGAGTACAATAGTAATATGCCTTTGGATTCACTGATAATTTATGAGAATAAACTTCTGTAGTTTTTTAAACATTAGAAAATGGGCTTACTGTACATCAGTACCCTGATTGGAGAACAAACGTTCCCCAGCAGGCTATTAATGTACAAGTAAAGCCCAGTGAAAAACGAGTCCACCACTTCATGGCAGCTTATCAAGCCACCATGGGGCTTGGACTGAGATAAAACGAAATCGCCACCAATATTTTATATTCGCTAAGCAGCACTTCTGCTGTTTAGTGGGTTTAAAATATCAAAAAAGAAGACAAAAAAAGAGGTGTGTGTATGTGTGTGTGTGTGTGTGTGTGTGTGTGTGTGTGTGTGTGTGTGTGTGTGTGTGTGTGTGTGTGTGTCTGTGTGTGTGTGTGTGTGTGTGTGTGTGTGTGTGTGTGTGTGTGTGTGAGAGAGTGACTGAGTGAAGTGCGAAAGTGAACCAACAATCCCCTGGTAGCATGTATGAGAGAGAGTGAAGAGAGAATGATCTCTGCCAGCCCTTAGAGAATCGTCTCTCTGTAAAATTGTTGTGTTTTACTTACTTATATATTTTTTTAAATACTGTTTTATTTTTTAATATATTTTGGATGTAAAATGCTTTCTCCAACAGCATTAACATATACTACAGCAAGTATGAAACATTAGGCGGAGGAACTATTTTAGATCAAAAATATATTAAAAAACTAATGTAGAACTAAAAAATAATACATAAGTAAGTAAAACACAGCAATTTTACAGACCCCATTCTCTAAGCACAGGGTGTGTGTGCCCTTCCAGGGGTGTAGAGGCCCTCCGCCTACAGCGTTGGGCCTCACAACACCCCTGTGCAGGCATTAATTACACATTAACACACACCTTGTTGAACATTATTGCTTGCTTAAAACAGTTTCAGCCTATGGTCATATGCCCTGCTAAATCTTTGTGAGATAATAGTTTTTCTTACTTTTTATTAATATTTGGATTCCATAGTATAAAAGTCTTTATGTTAGTTATATGTCATTGTATAACACATCTATTCAGATTATACTATGTTTACAACAATTTAACTCCACCAACAAGCTGTGGGAGATGGGAGTTAAAATTAATTATTACTGTAGATATTGTAGAAACAGCAGACTGACATGTTCTGCTGTTAACGAGCCTTTTTCCAACATAAAACTCAGGTAGAGGTGAACACTTGGGCTAAATTAACTGTGTAGGGATATTCAAGTACCAGTTTATCTGTTATGTTTATTATTAGGTTATTATCAACATAAAAAAAACAATAAATCACAGTATGTATATTTGGCATATGTGGCAACTAAATAACTTGTATAACAACTGGAGAGCATCTTAGGTTCATAGGTAGGTACTAGGCTATCTGCCCAAGGGCATTTATAAGCCTAGCCAGAGTGTGTCGGCTTTCGCTGCCCCCATTGATTAATTAACTGATCCTGTCAAGCAGAGCCAATGAAGTGATCCCAGGGGTGTATTTTCTGTTGCACATCCACTCGTCAAGGTTTCTCTTGAAGAGTGTTAGTGAGGGGCTCTGCCTGATGCAATTTGGAATTTTGTTCCAAAGCATGGGGAGTCTCTGTAACAGGAATCTATCCCTCCAGCATGTTCTATTTATTGTTGTGGTGAGGTTTAGCTCACTAGAGCGCGTGGCTCGCAGTGACTTGGATTTCTTTAGGTGGAGCATGTCCATCAATTCAGAGTTGGATATGGCTTTGTAAGTCAGGCAGAGATCACCTCTGAGTAAGCGATATGCCACTGAGTACAGCCGGAGTTTTTCCAGTCGGGCTGCATAGGACATATGTTTGAGGCCAGTAATCCTCTTGGTGAGGTACTTTTGTGGTCTTTCCAGCTGTTGGAAGTGTCTTGTGGGGTACATCCCAAATGGGGCATTGTACTCTATGATGGGTCTAATGAGTGATGAGTAAAGGGGCACTATAACCTCTTTATTTCTAGATGCAAACCCTTTAGTAATTAGATGGGCCACATAGAAGGATTTCCTAGCTACTTTTAACTACTATTATCTTGATTTTTTTTAAAGCGAGCAATTAAAAAGAGGAATTTCCAGGTGTGATATTGTTCTGGTGTACAAAGACTTCCTACTTATACTTAATAAATCTGGTATAAGATAATCTAATTTTATTTAACTTATTGTCATCCTATTTCTTCCCAGGCAATGTTTTTTGTTTCTATTATATCCTTCTATTTCTATGTTTATTGGTTATAATTACTAAGGATAGATTGCTTTTGGTCTTATTTTGTTGGTTAAATTATATTTCGGATACATTGTAATTAATAAAATGAGAAAAAAGAAAACAAAACTCAAACTTTCTAGTTTCATCCATAAACAAATACAACATAATACGCATAATCTAATCTGGGCTGTTTCAATAAAATACAAATGTTTTGTTTCATAACAACTTCAAAGATTCATCATTTTCAGTGATGCATCAAACCTTTACATGTCTCTCTCACACACACACACACACACACACACACACACACACACACACACACACACACACACACACACACACACACAAACACACACACACACACACACATACACACACACACACACACACACACACACACACACACACACACACACACACACACACACACTAACAGCACAAGAAATGGTACAAATCACACTTCTATCCTGTTCATAATACTGCTTTTGGGAGTATGGGGGAAGAGATGTTTTTTCTTTTCTTTTAGCGATCGCAAATGTAATCTTTTGATTTACATTTCAACTTACTTTCTTTACATGATTTATATGGTGATTAAGCAAGCAATAATGCCCGACAGGGTGTGTGTTAATATGTAATTAATGCCCACCCAGGGGTGCTATGAGGCATCTACATCCCTGGAAGGGGGTTAATTACACATTAACACACACCCTGGAGGGCATTATTGTGATTGGAGAATGGGCTGTCTGTAAAATTGTTTTACTTACATAAATATTTTTATTACTATATTTTTAGTACATTTTTGATGTAAAATAATTCATTGCCTAATTTTTCAAACTTGCTGTAGTATATGTTAATGGTGTTGGAGGAAGCATTTTACATCCAAAATATAACATTTAAAAATAACAAGGTATTTACTTTAGTTTTTGGTCCCTTACTCCTAAATCATTTGGTTGGCAGTCGTTGGAAATTTAAATTATTAAATAATGACATACATTTCAGCTTCAGACTCTTATTTCCTTCAGAAAATTCCTGCTAACATAAATCCTTTAATTAAGCAACTTTGTAATTTTATAAGAGTAATAATTAAGTCTGTTTCTGATTTAGAGTCTTTGTTCCCTTTTTGTTTTAGGCTTTATCCTGCTGCTGCCAGTAGTCATCTCATTCACTCACTCACTGTCACACACACACACACACACACACACACACACACACACACACACACACACACACACACACACACACACACACACACACACACACATTTTTTTCTGATTCATTTATTTTATATTCTATATTCGGCGAAAATGTTGAATCTGCTGAATTTGTTCATCAAGTTCGACAATTTCACCTACTTAATATGCATGAATTCAATGTCTTATATATAATATATGTATATAGTTTATATATACTTTCGCTGAAGTGGGCATCTATTTTTTTTTTTTTTTGAAGTAATGAAATTTCAATGAAGAAAAGTAGATCTATATATATATATATATATGTGTGTGTGTGTGTGTGTGTGTGTGTGTGTGTGTGTGTGTGTGTGTGTCTATGTGTGTGTACGTATAGATAGAGATTTTTGTATGTGTATATGCAACCCCTAAATTAATGCAGTTCCTTGACCCTGGTAAAATATAATCTTATGAAAATCATAAAACTGACTCTATCCAACTAGTAAATATCCAATGACCAAATGCTGAATTATATAACTAGGAATTTTAGACCAATTAATAATTTTGTAAGTTTAACTGCTAATGAAATATAGTGCTTGAAATCTCATTAAATAACAAATCAAATAACTGTATACCTCAAACTACAGGTGTTATGTCTAATTCCTACAGCTTATATAAAAATTATACATTTCTAAGGCTAGCCATTTTCCATGTAGAAACCTCCTATTAAACTATTTTGCCCCTTTTTAATAACCTTATCTTGACAATGCCACCAAGAGAAAAAAAAACTGAAACAGACATTCAGATTTCCTATATTTTTAAATGCACTTTAGTAATGGTCATACTTTATTTATTAATTTATTTTTTATTTATGAATATAAACTTAACCATCACAAAGAAAAATTACATCTATTTAGAAGGCAGGCAAAACTACAACGAAAGTTTTGTATGACAGTGATGAGATAAACAACATCTTTCCATACACATTCATCCTTACACAACTAGATACCAATCTGTGATTGTAAATATATTGTGTGATGTTAAGAACATCTCTTAAAAATCACACATACTCAGGTTTTGGCAAACCATTCAGTTTCTTCCTTTCTATTATATTATTCGTCAACCTTTTTTATTTTTTAATTTGTTAATTAATATGGAATGAGTCAAGTGCCTTTTATTATTAAATCTCCATATCCACCTCCATTCTAATCTGAAGGAGGCAATATTCATGTCATTTCAAAATACAAATATCCTAGCACTTTTTTGTATTACAATTTCAAAACCTTAATGCAACTACATTGGAAACCACACCTCATAATCTCCACATTCAGAATAACTTTATGTTACATATACGTTTCTTCATATACCTACCTACAGTCACCAAAGTCATGTCAACATTATTATGAACATTTGCAAGGAATATTCTAAATAAAAAATCATTAAAATTCAGTGCAGGCACACCTATGCTATGTGTTAAAGAGAAAGAGAGGAATAAAGTGTTTTGGTCAGGTATTAATGTCAGAAATTAAAGTGGAGGTAATCTTGGTCATTTCAAACAGTGCAAGCAACTGTAACTGTAACCCCATGTAGGTATTTGATATCATACATTGCTATTTGCATTTTTATGATTTCTTATATGGTGATTATATGCAGCTAAGCAAGTAAGCTATACGGTGTACCACTACATACTGTGCTATGTTCTATAATTTGTGCATAGTGGGAGGATGGCTTAATGGTTAAGGTGGCTGACTTACAGACGCAAGGTACAGAGTGTAATTCTCACAGAGGGTAGCTAGCTAGCCTTAAAAATGTCCCATAAGGGCAGTTAGGCTAGTGCTAGTCTATATTATAAATGCATTTTGGACATGGTAGGCATCTTCTGTTTAACCCCCCACCCCACCACACACACAACTTGGGAAACTCCTATCCATAACTATCAACTGTCCAGATTTTCGCAAAATGTCCATATTTTTGCCTCATATTTTTGGTCTATTCCTCATTAAATTTGTGGTTTTCTGGCAAATCACTGGAATGATCTGAGGACTGAAGTCACTAAATAATGACATACATTTGAGTTGCAGACTTTGAATCCTTCAGAAAATTTATATTAACACAAATTTTGTTACTCTAGAAACCTTCTTAGTTTATAACAGCAGTATTTAAAGTATCTATTTTTGGGCCTTTGACCCCCCCCCCTCATTTTATCAGGCTTTGTCCAGATTGCTTGCACAAAGAGGTTGAGAGGTATGCTCCTATCTAGAAGTGAGTAGAGGCTTCATGGAAGTTTTTATGAAAGATTTTTGTTCCCTGGTACCAATGCTGTCTCTTACACTCTAAAGCCAGAGATTCCAAAGAGATTCAAGAAAAGTAAACAGAAAGAAAAATAATTGAACTGATAATGTGGTAATTTCCAGGAAGACCTTCTGTGGTTCTGACACTTCTACCATCTACAGCCAACTCTCAGTGTTGGAAAAACAGAGGGGACGTCTTCTTCCTAACAGCATGTATTATCACCACAAAAATCCCGGAGGTGCAACTAATGTAGGACACTGAACCACTGTGGACGCTGGGAGAGTAAAGGAAGTGAAACCAAGGAGATACTATTTAAATATTTCTGAAAGTTTTATTCTGTCCAAGTACAGAATGGGGATCTGGAAAGTATCACAAGTGGAGACTAATCATATTTCTGATACCCTTCACATGGGAAAACCACAAGATGGTGACTGGTACTTCCATGGGACTAGAAAGGATCTTCTTCAGAGGAATTCAGTCATTAGAAGTATAGAACTACAATACAGCATGAGACTTAGTGATAAGGTGTATGTTTGTTGAAAACCTTTGCACTCTAAAGTGAAGAGGTTAACTAAGGACATACATTTTGATGATGTTGTCTATGTAGTGACATCTGGCTACAAAATAGGCAAAAGCAGAGAACACTTAACTATATAATACTTTTTTCTATCTGAAAATATTCTCCATGTGATACATATGACTCGCGATGAATGAATTAAATATATGTCAGAAGCCAGTATATATAAATCCTTACTACAAACAAAAGATAATTGTTGACAACAGTTAGCTTAAGTATTCATGTCATTCTAAGAGGGACCAATATGTGTCAGCCTGGAATGAGATGGCTGACAACTCTACCTGCCTCATAAGGCATTTTGGAAATGTCAGTCAACTTTATTAACCATCCTAGAATATCAAATCATGATAGCATGGAAGGAGCATCTCAAGGAATTGCTCTACCAAGAAACTATCTTGACTGTAGAAAATATTGACATCTGCATTATTACTGAAACTTGGTTCAAGTTCAATGATAATACACCCTCCCTACCAGGATTCATTGCATACCACTTATTCAGACCCTCTACTAAAGGTGTCTCTGTCACTGGTGGTGGCTTGTCTATATTTCTTTCGAATTCCATCACATCTAGACTTATATAGCAAAAAAAGGGAAGGACCTTAAACTCCTCCATATACTATAACTATCAATAAGGTCACTTATTATATCCTTCTCAACTATAAAACCCCTTCTATGACACCAACAACAAACAAGGCATACCTTAACAAGCTTGAATCTTTAACAACTGAATCAAGCAATAATATTCATAGGGATTTCAAAAATCCATCTATAAATAAGAAGCCCAACACAAACACAAATAAATAAAAAGTGATTCTTGGATTTTATCAATGCAAACTCTTTAAATTGGGTAGTTTACTCCCATACCAGGGGCTCAAATTTGCTAGACCTGGTCAGCTCAAATATTGCACCATTAAACTCTATGACCACAGTTTCCCTATCACTTGACAAATCTGACCACCATTCAGTATTTTCAGTATTCAAACACAGTTCAAGTTGCCCACAACCCATACTATAGGAATTTTTCTAAAGCATACTTGCTGAAATGTAGCTGTTGACTTGGCTGGATTAAGAGGCTCCCCTCCCTCCCCTTGCTAAACCACTTGCTAATGTCACTGCATTTGCAGAGAATTTGTATGTTCACTTTACTTCCTGCACTGAAACATTGACCTTGGCCTGCCACAAATACGTTACCAACTATAGAAATAAACTGTGATTGTGAAACTACTGTAGACAAGCTATGTAACAAAAGAAACTACTTATCCTTAAGAATAAAGCAAAAATTCCATGTTCCAAAACTAAACTCAGAAAGTTAAGCAAAAAACTGAAGAATAAAATAAAAATTAACAAGGATAGCTATGAACTGAAAATCACATACTTTATCAAAGACAGCTAACAATGTTTTCTCAACAATGTTAGAAACATTAGGAGCCACTCAGCATTGCACTGAAGTGGTACATTATAATAACTGCCATTCTGCCCCTGAGGGCTTAGGCAATAGATTAGCAGATAAATTCAGTTTATATTTTCCAACCCATCTTGCCAGCCTGCCATTGTATTAAACCATATTCATAATCTGCTGGCTCATGTCGGAATCTAGTCAGTCTCAGATGCATGAAGAGCAGTTATGGTCATTCCCCTACATAAGAGTGAAAATAAAAAATGGCTTCAGAGTAAAAACAAATGGCACTTTATTCATAATTCAGTATTCAGTAAGCACCTTCATCTTGTACCACAAGACTTTTTCAGACAGAGACCTGGTTCAAAGCTCCAGAGAGCACCCCTGCATTACCAGGCTTCAATTCATACCACACCTTTCCGCCACCTAACCCAGAAAGAAGCACTAAAGGCGGAGGCATGCCCATATTCATTAAGGATATCCACACCACCAGGCTAGTTGCACAGCATAATGCATCCTAGATTATCCAAGTGCAACTAACTCTGGGCAAGACCGCAATCCAAATTGTAGCTTGCTACAGACCCCCCCCCACCATGCCCCAGGATTCACACTCCTCATTTATTGATACACTGGAAAGTATTAGGGTACAACCCAACACCCTAATAATGGTCAATTTCAACTACCCCACCATTAACTGGGAAAACTACTCATGTACCAACTCTTTTGCTCAAAGTTTTCTAGAATTCATAAATTCCAATGCCTTGGATCAACTTATTCATACCCCAACCAGGGGCAGCAATATCCTAGACCTGGTCATCACCAACATGGGAAACCGGTGTTCCACACCAGAGGTCAATTCCTCGTTGGTCAGATCTGACCACAAGCTAATCAGCCTAGACATCCACATCCCAACCCAGCCCCAATTAGGGAAACCATCATAAAAAACTTCTCAAAAGCCAACTTCACACTTCTTAAGACAGAAGTGGCAAACTTCATGACACCCATGCAGACAGACAATAGAGGTTACACAAATGCAATTTATAAGCACTTACACGAGTGCATGGATCATGCTATCCCTAATAGAACCAAGATGTTATCCTCCAAAAAAAGGAAGCCAATCTGGTGGTCCTCTGCCATAAACAAACTGTACAACAGAAGAAAGAAACTGTTGCAAAAAAGAGTAAAATCCCATGACTGGAGGAACTCCCTGGTCAACCTCAGTAAGAAGTTGAGATCCCTCATAAAATCCTCCAAAGCTAGTTATGAAAACAAAATTGCCACTGACTCTAAAGACAACCACAAAGCATTCTATAGCTATGTCAAGAATCTAAATGGGAACACTCAGATCTGCTCTGAGTTACAACATAATGGCACTAAATATACAGAACCAACTGATATTGCCAACATCCTAGCAGATAGTTTCAGTACTAACTTTACCCCCCTCTCACCCCCTAGAGGGCCCATCTCTATACCGGAAGAATGCAAAGTTCCTATAATCACGGCTGCACAGGTAAAAAACACACTCTCCAAAGCCAAGAACACAGCATCCATGGGACCTGACAATATCCCAGGCTGCGTTCTACACGAACTACAGAATGAACTGGCACCCTACCTAAGTACCATGTTCAATCATAGCCTCACCTCAGGCTTTGTACCCACTGAATGGTGCACCGTGACAGTTATCCCACTCCACAAAGGGGGAGCCATGACAGACCCCAGGAACTACCGCCCCATTAGCCTGACGAGCCTGGTCTGCAAGGCCATGGAACGTATCATCATGGAACTCATAAACAAAGACATTGGTAATCTCCAAACTCTGGACCCTACTCAGTTTGGATTTGTAAAAGGCAGATCATGTCTCCTAAACCTGAATGACTTCTTTGAAGCAGTCACCAAAGCCATAGATGATGGTAAAATGGTTCACACAGCTTATCTAGACCACGCCAAGGCTTTCAACACCATCCCCCACTCTGGAATTATAGATAAGCTCACTAAACTAGGTATAAATCCCTATGTCATAAGATGGGTTGCCAACTAGCTCACGGACAGAACCCACACTGTGAAAGTAGCAGATTCCAAATCCGACATCAGACCAGTGACAAGTGGAGTACCACAGGGTTCAGTCCTGGGTCCTCTCCTGTTTGGTATCTACTTCTCTGAAGTGCAGGCCAACACAGAAGGTCTTTGGCTAACAAAGTTTGCAGATGACTGCAAACTAGGAGCCATAATCAAAACTCCTAACGATGTGGACAAACTACAAAAGGGCCTCACTGAGACAGATTCCTGGTGTCAAAGCCATGGCCTGAAGCTCAATGCCAAAAAGTGTATTGTCATCCCCTTTGGTAAAAACTCTGTACCCATGAACTACCACATAGCTGGTAGTCTACTTAATGCTGAAAATGTGATAAGAGACCTTGGGACACAGGTGGACAGTAGTCTCTCCTTTGATAATCACATCGCCACAGTGGTCAGGAAATCCTTCTAAGTGGCTCATTTCATCACAAAAGGATTCTCATCCAGAAAAAAAGAGGTCATTGTTCCCCTCTACTCATCACTCATTAGACCTATTATAGAGTACAATGCCCCTTTTGGTATGTACCTCACAAGACATCTACAACAACTGGAAAGACCACAGAAATACCTCACAAAGAGGATTACTGGCCTCAAATAGATGCCTTATGCAGACCGTCTCAAAAAACTACAGCTTTACTCCATCGCATATCACCTACTCAGGGGCGATCTCTGCCTAACATACAAAGCTATGTCAAACCCAGAGCTGTTGGACATGCTCCACTTAAAGAAATCCCAATCTCTCTGAGCTACACGCTCTAGGGACCTTAACCTTGTCACCACAATAAACAGAACATGCTGGAGGGATAGATTCCTGTCCCAGAGACTTCCCATACTCTGGAACAGACTACCTATCTATGTCAAACAGAGCTCCTCATTAGCACTATTCAAGAAAAATCTTGATAATTGGATGGGAAATGGGAAATTCACCCCGGGGATCACTTCTGTGGCTCTGCTCGACAGGGGCATAAGAAAATAATTTTCTTGGGTGGAGAAAGCCAGGGTACATATTTTGGCTAGGCTTCTATGGGCCCTAGGGCCGATAGCCTAGTACCTACCTATGAACCTATGAATAAACCAACTATAGAACCACATTAAATACTTTCATAATCACATAAATAAATTAACCAATTGATAAATTAGTGTTTCAACCCTTTCCTTTTTAGGTATGCTGTGAACTCTTCTGTATTATTCAAGCCAGGTGGATAGCAAGCATTTAACTTAACCTACCACAGATATTTTCTCCAACTTAACTCATCTTGAGCATTAAATATCTTTTCACAATCTTCTATTTCATCTAAGACTATGAATTTAAAATCTCCTTGAACTTATTATTCTTATAAAGCTTATTAAGCACATTTCCTTCATCACAATTTGATACTGCATATTTGTGTTGATATAGTCTTCTATACAACTCCCTAGTGGTGTAGCCAACATAAAAAGAAGTGCAAGAATTACATATTACTAAATATGGTCTTTAGAAGATCCTTTTTTGTAGCATTGCTAATGTAGCCCAACTGCAGGAATAACTGAAAATATATGGGTTCCTTTCTACCTGACTCTGGTGACACCCCTATTAGGCCTAACACACCAAGGTGGCAAGAGGGACATATTTTATTCTAGGTGACACATCTAGTTTAAAAAGGCAATAGCACAACCATAAACAAATTATTTCAACAGTGCGCCAGTTAGCAATAAGGCAAGTTGAGAATATGCATGCAATGAAAACATACAGTCACCCTCTTCTCCAGAACTCAACAGAAGAAGGTCTTGACATTCAAACATGCACAAGGAAAGCAATATCAATGAGCAGTAAAGCTTTATATTGCAGCAATACAGACACAGGGAAAATGCAATGTCATTAAGCAATAAAAGAGTCATAATACAACAATACAGATATGAGAAAATGCAATGTCATTGAGTAGCAAAATTCTTGAAGGCAGCAGTACTAACACGAACAAAATGCAATGTCATTGAACAATGAGGATTTATAATGCAACAATACAAATATGAAAAAATGCAATGTCATTGAGCAGTAAAGATTCTTTAAGGCAGCAGTACTAACATGGCAAAATGCATTATCATTGAACAATAAAGATTTATAGTGCCACAATAAAAACATGAGAGAATGCAATGTCATTCAGCAGTACTAACATCCTCTACCACCTTGATCAATTCTAAACAGACCAACTATGAAACACTCTATTATACCTTGTTCACTGGCCAGTGACTACTTACAGTCTTGCTGCCGGCATGATGGGCACAAGTTGGAGCTCATATGGATCCAGTCATTTGTAATCCACAAAGCATTAAAAGGGGGGACCACAATCTTATAAAAATATAAAATGACAGCCAGAGCCTCTCACCACTCCATCGAGAATATCTTAGTGACCAGGCACCATGGTTCCTCTGATGAGAAAAGTAGAAAATCACCTACCAGAACTCTGGTAATCATCAATGGCTTCTCGGTACTAGGCCTAAGGGAACTCCTTTTCTTGTTGAATCATAGCAGGTGTGGAACTACTGGTTTCAGACTTCTCTCCTGATTCCACAAAATAAGATATCCAGGATTTCAGCAAGAGACAGACACAATCTGCTACTTCACTTCCCTGTCCCAAAACACTAGAAAAGAAAATCCAGTCATGCTGCAAGGCCTTTTTCCCTTCAGCTACATGTTTCAGTCTTCCCTCTTTCAGATAGTCTTCCAGGCTCCTCTTTCACTTTCGAAATTGTCTTTTATATTCCTGAAAAGGAGCTCCACCTTGTGGTGTAACAGAAAACTGCAGTCTATTACTTCTACATGAAATATAGTGGGAGCTACACTCTCCCCCACTTGAAAATCCTGGGTCCCCCCCCAAGTCAAAGGTAGATTAGCAAAAAATATTTAAAAAGACTAATGCACCATCAACTGAACAATATTTTTGCATTCAAAAGGTACATTCCTCCATGGGTAATCAGCCTTATGCTTAACTTGGGATGAGGTGTCACCACTGGAGTAGAAGGCATAGGGATTATGAACACAGATCCTTCGATGAGCTGTGGTCACAGGTTCCTGTGTACTATGTCCCAAACTGTTATAGGCAAGTCTCTGAGGGGGCCAAATCTGTCTCTGCAGTTTTGGATCGGAAGAGACAGTTAAGGAATTTTGTTTGGAAGGTTTGTCACTCACATCACATTCAATGTCTAGTTCTTCAGTAGGCATATTGTCTACTTCTAAGATCTCCTCTTGTATAACTTCACTTCGTTTTCCATAACAGTATGACTATCCTCAGCACTATTTTCTGAAGTTTGCATAGCAGGGCGTCCATCAGCATCAGGTTCTGCAAGAGGCACAATACATTACTTAGTCTATTATTAGGTCTGGGCTGCTCAAAATGACAAGGAATGAATTATGGTGTATTTACACTGTGATTACAGCCCATGAGGCCTTGAACATCTTCATAAAAAAGCCCATTGAAACCCCAGTCATCATCACTGTCTTCCTCGCCTTCAGCAGGAGGAACATAGGTTCTCGAATATTGGAGAGGATAGTTCCTCTCCACCTTAGCCTTCTGGATTGCCTTGAGTTAGGCTTCCGCTGATCCATTCTGGGTTCCGGATTCATGAGTCTCACTGATTTTGCCAAAGGCATTAAGTTGTTTTGGTGCCAGGTTTTTATGGGTCCTTCTTTCCCCTCATGGCAAACTTGGTAGACAGGGATATTGGGTAGCTGAGAACAAATTATGTAAATCTCAGATCCCCAGTGGTCAGCTAGTTTATGTTTTCCTTGTAGTCCCAAATTTCTCAAAAGAACTCTGTCCCCTGGCTGCAAGTCATGCATCTTTACTTTTATGTCATAGTGAGCCTTGTTTCACTGATATCTTTGTCCTGTTGATTTTTCAGCAAGCTCGTAAGCCTATCTGAGGTTCTTCTTGAGTCTCTTCACATAACTGCTATGAGATCGCACTGGTGTATCATCAGCTGTGACTCCAAAGGTGACATCAACAGGAAGACGAGCTTCTCTTCCAAACATTAGGAAGTAAGGCAAGAATCCTGTAGCATCATTTTTAGTATTGTTGTAAGCATGCACCACTGTGGCTACATGTCTAATCCATTGACTCTTCTTCTCAGCCGATAGTGTCCCCAACATGTCTAGTAAAGTTCTGTTGAAACGCTCTGGCTGAGGATCCCCTTGAGGATGATAAGGAGTGGTGTGGCTTTTTTGGACTCCAACAGAGTGAGTAGCTCATGGACAAGCTTGCTCTCAAAATCACATCCTTGATCGGAGTGTATCCTTTTTGGCAGGCCATAGTGTACAAAGAACTTCTAAACTAGTAGTTTCGCCACTGCAATAGCTTTCTGATCGTGAGTGGGAAATGCTTGAGCATACCTGGTACAGTGGTCTGTCACCACCAGAACATTACTGATCTCACCTTCATCTGGTTCAATGCACAGAAAACCTATACAGACCAGTTCCGTGGGTCCACTACTTTACATTTGACCCAATGAGGCATCTCTGGTTGGCAGAGTCTTTCTCTGAATGCAACAAAGACATGTACAACAATAATCCTCAACATCTTGCTTCATGCATGGCCAGTAGAACCTGTCTTGTACCAGACCAATAGTTCTGTCATAACCAAGATGACCATGTTCATCATGCAATGACCAGATTACTACTTCTCTATATTTCTAAGGAAGCATCAATTGCTATTTTTCACTGCCGAGTGCACTAGGAGATCTCCTATACACTAGTCCATTCTGTATCTGGAGTCTGTCCCATTCCTGGCCAAAATCTTGCCAGAGGATGAATATCTGTGCGAAGCATATTAACTTGTTTCTTCTCTAAAGCAGCAACCACCAGCTGACCTAAGGGGTCTTCTCTTTGATCTCTCCTGAGGTCACTATTACTCAAAGCTGGTAGCAATGAAGCCTGCAAAGTGACCAGATTATAGTAAGCTTGGGGTATGCTTGCTGCAGACAGACCCCAACTTCTGGGTCCAACATTCAGTGCATTGATAGCAGGTTGCAATTTGACACATAGCTCTCACCCCTGGTGCTGGAATTTCCACCCATTCATTGTCAGGGTATAACTCTCCCTGAGGTCTTCTGGACAGACCATCAACATCTCCATTTTCATGTCCTGGGCAGCATTTCAAACTGAAGTTATAGTTGCATAGAGCTGCCATCCATCTGTGGCCAGTAGCATCTAGCTTTGCAGTGGTTTGGATATATGTCAGAGGATTGTTGTCAGTCTGCACTTCTAATTCAGCCCCATAGAGATAGTCATGCAGCTTGTCCATTACCACCCACTTTAAGGCAAGGAATTACAACTTATGTGCAGGGTAGTTTCTTTCTGTGGGGGATAAACTCCAACTGATAAAAGCCACAGGTCTCAGCTTCTTGTCATACACCTGGTAAAGGACTCCTCCTAAGCCATCCCTGCTAGTATCCACATGTAAAGTGTATGGTTTAGTAGAGTCAGCATATGCCAGCACAGGGGCATGTGTGAGACAATACTTAAGATGTTCAAATGACTCTTCGCACTCAGAAGCCCAATGACTCTTGATGAGTTCTTTAGAACCTCTAGGTCCCTTAAGCTTTTTCACAAGGATATCTTCATCTGTTTCATCTACTTTCTCATGATTTCAGAGCAAATGGTTGAGGGGTCTTGCTATCATTGAAAATCCTTCCACAAACCTTCTATAGTAACTGCAGAACCCCAGGAAAGATTACAGCTCTGTGATAGTTTTGGGTCTGGGCCAAGATGTGACCTCTTCAACTTTGCTGGGATCTGTGGATATTCCATTTGCAGACACTACATGTCTCACATGGGTCACTGAAGGTTGGAAAAACTTGCATTTGTCCAATGACAGCTTCAGGACTTCCTTCTCAATCCTGTCCAATACCTTCATCAGTCTTTCATCGTGCTCCTCTAGGGTCCTCCCAAAGGCAATGATGTCATCCAGGTAGACTAAGACTTCCAGGAGATGCATGTCTCCAACTGTTCTTTCCATGATTCTCTGGAAAGTTGCCGGTGCATTTGATAAACCTTGAGGTAAGTGATCAAACTCAAAAAATCTCAAAGGGGTGATGAAAACAGTCTTCTATTTATCTTCTGGGTGCATAGGGATTTGATAGTATCCACTCCTTAAGTCTAGCACACTTTATCACTTACTGCCCACCAGGCAATTTGGAGCATCTTCAATCCGAGAAGTTGTGTACTGGTCTGGAATGGTTTACTGATTCAGAGTACAATAGTCAACACACATGCAAATTGACCCATTCTTTTTCCTGATAACTACAATGGTAGAGGCATATGGACTTCTTGACTCTCAAATTATCGCTGCGGCTTTTAGTTCTTCCAAATGTGTTCTTAAGTCCTGCAGGTCTCCTGGGGCTACTCTTCTGGAATGTTCCCTGAAGGGCCGGTCCTCTTTTACTCTTATTCGGTGTTCTGCACTTTTTGCACAGCCCATATCTAGATCACTAGTAGAAAAACAATTTTTATTTTTCATTAGTAGCTCTTTAACTCTGGTTAGCCACTCAGGAGGCAAGAGACCACCTCCTATCTCAATACCTTCCAGCTTCAACTCATTGGCTCTGCTCTCATTCCTTGTCAACACAGAAGAAGGTAAGGGAGTGGCAGCATAAACATTTCCCAAACACACTTGTAAACACAGGACAATGGGAGCACTTCCTTTATTTTTCAACCCCACAGGCAAAGTGTCATAAGGATGCTTTAACTTGTCTGCAGGCCAAACTTCTGGGACTAGTTGCAGCCCCAGTAACAAGTCACTTTTTGGATCCATTTCCATCATGAGATGGGAGGAAACTGTTTGTCCACACATCCTCACTTTGGGTCTCAAGCAGGTGACCTGACCAGGAAGAATTATATGCTCTTTCCCAGACAGGGTCCACACATGACCAGTTTCATCTTTCTTACTATCCTTCTCCCTTTGAGGGGCACAGAAAACTGGTCTCAGGAGAGGATATAGTGTTGGATGTTCCTGGGTCAACTGAGGCATTAGCATTCTTCTGACGAGGTCAGTATTAATTTGTCCCCACTAAAATAGATGCTGAATCCTTTCCTTTTGGCCTTGTGCAGACAACAGTGAGTGTTTCAAAAACTTCTGTTGACCTAACAACTGAAGTGGAAAATTCTAACTTGAGCAAGCCATAACCATTATAAGGGAACTTTGTGTCACCAAATCTTCTAACTTTTCAAGTGGCAAATGCTTTAAGTATTTTTGGTAGAAGTCTCCGTACAGAATGGTAATTTGTGCACCAGTATCCAACAGTGCTTTACTATACACTCCTTCTATTTTTGCTAACACGACAGGGGACGGTCCTAGTAGGTCATCGGGTAGTTTCTATTTCCGGTTTTGTTCAGCTGTACGGCAGTCAGCATGCTGTTGAGGTACCACTGGTTGACCTCGCCATTTTAATGGATAAGACTCCTTCTTAGTAATGCTTTACAGTCTGAGATACTGAGATTTTGGCTGAGATGGCTTTCCAATTTGGTTGTTCACCTCAGATGAGCTAGAAGTGTGCATAGTAGGTAGTCTCTCTCCCCTATTACAAGGGTTAGTGTGGAAAGGAGATCCAGGATGCTGTCTCTTGATGTTAGATTTTATGGAGCTCTTTGTAACTGGGCACTCAGCTGGCTACTTCACTGAGGCCCCTTGAAGTTTCCCTGCGTTGCACTAGCCAATAATAGTTTGTTCACTCTTTTCAAGTTCTCTGCATTAGGACACTGTCGCTTTATATGCCCTGCATCTCCACAGCAAAAACAAAATCCAGTAGGAACTCTGAGCATTGGCTGATTTGGTTCTTCCCTGAGTCCTTTCATGGAGATCCTAGCTGATGTATTCCTCCCTCCAGCTAAAGTTACCATGGCTTTCTGCAATTCTGCAACTGTCTTGGTGAATTGAGCTATGGTGTCGGTCAGGGAAGACACCTACACCTCCACATTGCGGACACTCTGGGCCACGACTCCTGTTTGAGTAGTGAGCATGGCTATAGGCTCCTGTTGGTTTTCACTCACTGTTTTAGTTGCTGTTGAACACTGAGATTTGGCTTCCAACAGGGCTTTCTCTTCCCTCACCTCTTTAACCAACTGAGAATAAGTTAGAGTCTCTTCCCTATTTCTCACCCTCATTTTCCACACAATGGGGTCCATAGCTTGAGCTACCTGCAAAATTTGTCCAATTCATACTTGGTCAGCTGCTTTCAGATCCACCCCATTCTTTAGGATGATCTGGTGGAGCATTTTATCTAACCGCTTAATGTAATCAGATAGTTTCTCACCAACTTCTTGGTATGTATGTTCAAATTGATACAGTAGGTCAGCAGCCCTCTCGGTCCTTCCAAACACATCCTGCAGTACTCCTAAATAATCCTTGGCCATGCAATCTTGCTTTCCCATCCTTAGGTTGCGTATGGTATCTGCAGCTAATCCCTTTAGACTTTCAGCTATCCGCTGCTTCTTCTGAGATTCTGTGATATCCCACTCCTCTAGGGCTTGTGAAGCCTGATCCATCCAGGATTCAAAATCTTCCACTCCCTGAGGTGTGGGTTGTTTACAATTTGCAGTAGCCAAACCCAGTGAATGGCTGTGTAGGCTTTAAGCATTTTTCTACAATACTTCCCAAAGCATTCAAAACTTCAGGTCCTATAGTATTTATGGGCAGTGAAGCTGCAGCTTCTAGTGTAAGGTTCTGACCTACTTGGATAACTTCCACAGGTATTTTCTCTGTTGCTGAGGTAGTGCTCTTCTCAGGGATTACCACATGGACTACACTCTCACCTGAAATTTGTACACTCAAAGGTATGTGCTCATACACTAAAGGACTTTTCCATTCTAATAAGGCCAATGTGCTCTGCTCGGTAGGGTCCACAGTGCTGTCAAACAAAAATCCATGCCCCACAACTGGCAAGGATCTTGTGACTTGATGTATTTGCTTATCAGTCCATGTGACCCCTGGCAACACCAGAACTAAGCAATGCTCTGACTGAGCATTGTGCTTTTTGCACCACTTAGCGGCTACTTCTGGGTTCATGTTTCTGCTGGATTTGCTTTCCACACATATAGGGGAATAGGGAGGAGTCCAAGGCAGTACAGAAATCCTGGATGAGCCCCCAAATGTAGCACACCCACCGGTGTAGTTGAAGAGATATGGGTTCATTCCTACCTGACTCTGGTGACCCCTATTAGGCCTAACACACCAAGGTGGCAAGAGGGACATATTTTATTCTAGGTGACACATCTAGTTTAAAAAGGCAGTAGCACAACCATAAACAAATTATTTCAACAGTGCACCAGTTAGCAATAAGGCAAGGTGAGAATATGCATGTAATGAAAACATACATTCACCATCTTCCCCAGAACTCAACACAAGAAGGTCTTGACATTCAAACATGCAAAAATAAAGCAATATCAATGAGCAGTAAAGCTTTATATTGCAGCAATACAGACATGGGAAAAATACAATGTCATTAAGCAATAAAAGAGTCATAATACAACAATACAGATATGAGAAAATGCAATGTCATTGAGCAGCAAAATTCTTGAAGGCAGCACTACTAACACGATCAAAATGCAATGTCATTGAACAATGAGGATTTATAATACAACAATACAAATATGAGAAAATGCAATGTCATTGAGCAATAAAGATTCTTTAAGGCAGCAGTACTTAAATGGAAAAATGCATTATCATTGAACAATAAAAATTTATAGTACCACAATACAAATATGAGAGAATACAATATCATTCAGCAGTACTAACACCCTCTACCCCATTGATCAATTCTAAACAGACCAGCTATGAAACACTCTATTATACCTTGTTCACTGCCCAGTGACTACTTACAGTCTTGCTGCTGGCATGATGGGGCCCATGTTGGAGCTCATATGGATCCAGTCATTTGTAATCCACAAAGCATTAAAGGGGGGAACACAATCTTATAAAAATATAAAATGACAGCCACAGCCTCTCATCACTCTGTTGAGAATATCCTAGTGACCAGGCACTATGGTTCCTCTGATGAGAAAAGAAAAAATCACCTACCAGAACTCTGGTAATCATCTATGGCTTCTTGGTACTAGGCCCAAAGGAACTCCTTTTCTTGCTGAATCATAGTAGGTGTGGAACTACTGGTTTCAGACTTGTCTCCTGATTCCACAAAATACCATATCCAGGATTTCAACAAGAGACAGACACAATCTGCTACTTCACTTCCCTGTCCCAAAACACTAGAAAAGAAAATCCAGTCATGCTGCAAGGCCCTTTTTCTCTTCAGCTACATGTTTCAGTCTTCCCTCCTTCAGCTAGTCTTCCAGAATCCTCTTTAACTTTCGAAATTGTCTTTTATATTCCTGAAAAGGCGCGCCACCTTGTGGTGTAATGGAAAACTACAGTCTATTACTTCTACATGAAATACAGTGGGAGCTACACTAATTAACAAAGGTATAGAAGTCCAAAAATATTATCATCCTGCTCTACTTATATCTCTTATTAGACTCATAATTAAATATAACACCCATTTCAAGATTTCAACATATATATGTCTAGATAAATGATACAACCTGAAAATCCCCAATGCATGCTCACTAGGAAAATCAAGGGTTTGTGTTTCATGTGTTAAGCAGAATGACTTTAAGCTCTATCTCATTTTCTTTTTTTTACAGGCTCCTTTGGGGTGACATCCACCTAGCATATAAGTTCTCAAATGACTCTACCTTGCCCGATCTCTTTCATATATGCAAAACCAATAACACCACAAGTCCCCATGCAAGAGATGTATACCTCCATTGTGATATAAACAGAACTTGCTGGCACCTCTCAAAAATAAATTTTCACCTCTGAAAAAGGACTTTTCATCCTAAACAAAGTAGTTCTTTAACCCTCTTCAAAGACAACCTGGTGAATAGGTGGGAATAATAAATGCATCCAAGGTTTGGCCCTACAATCCCTTATGGGAAGAGATAACAAGTAATGGGAACCGCTCATGCTAGGTTGCAAATGATCTATCTAATCAACTGCCTAGTAATAACCAATGAACACATCACCATATAGGCCTTTTGGAAATTGCATGCACCAATTTATAGTAGTGATTATTGACCACAGTAGTAGGGAAACTTTTCTTCCCTTGTCGTTTCAATATTTATGGAAAAATTGCTTGAAAATAATGTAAGAAGAGTTCAGTGGAAATAAGAATACCCTTTCTTCCATGGAAAGAAACAAAAGAAATAATTGAATATGTTAATTTCTGCCCTATAATAAATGTATGTATCTTGAATATATTTAGCACAACTAGCTCATGCAAGAGTTCATGATGGAAATTATGTGGTCTGGTATCCCTTAACTACTTATTAGTATGCAGTATATGTTGATGAGCTTGGCCATATGTAAATAGCACTTGTTTCATTGTTCAGATCAACTTGAATTCTTCAGAAATAAAAAAACAAATAAATACAAAATAACTGGATTTGACTTTTCTTTGAGAAATGAACTGCCACCATTTAGAGACTTCTACTTAGAGTGTTTTTTCTGAGAATTGGCTAGTGTGGATCAAGACATTTGATTTATTCCTGACTGCAGTTGGACAGACTGAGAGGCTAGAAAGAATATAATGTTTTGGAATTGAAAAGTTTGTAGAAAGTATGAGAAGAAAGAGAAACATGGCACAGTAAGCCTCATGTAGCAAGTGTGTCAGTATGCATAATAAAAGGACATTTCCTACTAACTAGTTATGCTAAACTGTGTAAAATTAAAAACAAATGTTTCTTTTCAGACAAATATATTTCATGTATTAGGCAATAGAAAATGAATTGCTTAAGGGAATGATTCATGTTGAGAATGTGCATAGAGTATTGTTCTTGACCAAAATATAGAAAAGCCACAACTAAAAACATGAGCAGAAATCTGTGAAGAAAATTTAAAATTAATAAAGGAGTAGTGGCATTTAAACTAAACACTTGTGCAGACTATTATGTAGTGTTTGCTAATATGTACAATGCACCAGGCATCAAAAGCAGTTTCAAGCAGTTCTTCAGTGAATTGTTTATTTATTCTAGTCATAATATAACGGGTCCAACAGTATTTGGATGTGAAAATAAGTACATAAAATATAAGACTCATTTCTACATTGTTGATATATGATGATGTACTTAATGTATTTGGATGTTTGCAATGTGGTTATTGTATTCACACAGTTCCTACAGTGCTACCAGTAGTGCATGTTTCAAGAATATCTCCAGTAGCTTTGTAGAGAAGAAAATAAAAGAAGTTAAATTGAATTGAGAAAAAATGTGTGATTAAAAGAAAGGCTAGTTCTTTGGTATGGGACAGCATCATGGTTACTGCTGTAACTGAAGATAAAAAAAATACATATATTTCAAAGAACAAAAACAAATTGTTATTAAAGCAATGGAAGAGAGATCTGTCTACTTTATAAAACTGAAAATGTGATACCTGCTGTGAAGAAATTAGATACTGTCATCTGTGCTAGCATGTCTGGCTGAAGTTTTTGTATATAATTTCAGATTAACCTGTGTGTTATATGCCAGGATTACTAGCTATGATATTGTAAATAAGTTCTTCCATGTTGATTTATAATCTGTTTGTACAGAATGTTTTAAAGACTTGAACAGTCTTCCTTTAATCTATAACTGTGAATATTTGTGAAGAAGGTTCTATATGCAGACTGTCTCAGAATCAGCTGATCTGCAGATGATGTCATCAGAATGTTGACAGTAGCTATGTGTTACTGTCAAGGGCTGAAAGGCAGGAAGGAACTTTAGTAAACAGATGGCTGATTTTCAAATTATGAAATGAAAATTAGAACTGGAAGAGTTGTGACAGTTAAGCCAGTCTATAAAAGAAAATATGAAAAACTAATAAATGGATGAAAGCTGGTTAAAACAAACACCAGATAAAATGAAAATAAATATAACCAGCTAGACATGACAGGAAAACTAAACACACTATAATAAAAATAAAAGTACATAGATAAACGTATAAATCAACCGTAAGCGTTTTCACACTATAACAATGCTTCCTCAGGCCTACAATAAAGCTTAGAAATCCAACTTACATAGCTTATCAATTAGTGCTTCAAGGGTCTAGATTTCAATTTATCCCTTAAAGAAACATTGTCATTCATTCCTGGTTTACTATGTGCTTACAGCTTAAATATCTTGTCAAGTCGTGAACCCAGGACCCTATACACCATAGTCAGAGAAATGCACCACTACACCATCTGAGCTGTCAGTCACAATATTCTTAGTCCATGCCCTTATATCACCACATCTCTTGCTCTAATTACACAATTGTAAAACAATTTTATGTGCACTTTGTGGATGACATTTTTATAATTTGGCAGGGTTCCAATGATATGTTTTCGGACTTTGTCACTTATCTGCACAACGCATCAATTTTTTTAAGTTTACCATCCACTGGAAAAGATGGAATTTTTAGATGCTTGTATCACTGATAGTGACGGTATTCTCTGTAATAGCTTATATAAGAAGCCACTAAGAAGAACAGTGTTAGTTAATATGCATCCAAGATATATACATAATAATGTGTTAAAGAACCAGTTTTATAGGGCTGTAAGACTTTGTGACAAGGACTCTAATATGTTCAATATGTTTAATAAGTTAAATAATAACTTTTTGAGCAGAGGTGACCATGAGGCTGACATTAGATCTGCTATTGATGAGGTTCTTGTCCATAGGGGAAATACAGCTAAACCATTTTTTCTGATAGTTGTGTACATTGTTCTAGAAGTGTTCCACAGATTGTGATAAGGATGACTTTTTCATATTCAAACAATGTCCATCTGATCTGTGATGTTATAAAAAGTAATTGGGCCATTTTGATGGCTGATCAGAGATGTGAGACCTTACTAGACACTCTTCCTCCTTTTACTTATGGAAATTATTTATCATTGCAGAAGAAGCTCTGTTATGATGCCTATGGGGTGACTAGACATGGCTCTGATAACTTAGGCTCTGTCCTGTGTAGATATTTTGCTATGTGCAGATGTATTTCTACCAATAAGTCCTTTGTTCATCCTGTGACTTGATTTGAATGTCTACTTAGCCCTATGTGAGTCTTGTACCTGCTTCTATGTAGGTAAGAATAATAGGTCTTTAAATGAACAAACCAGAGAGCACAGTAATGATATTAGGAAAAGTAATACCAAGAGTGCTCTGTTTAAACCTGTGATGGCAACCAGTAGTGAGCACACCTTTAGTTTTCTTGTTTTACAATTGTATAATGAGAGCAAGAGATGTGGTGATATAAGGCTATGGACTGATAATCTTAAGATTGACTTGATATCTAAGATGCAAGCACACAGGAAACCAGGACTGAATGGCAATGTTCTTTTAAGGCCTAAATTTAAATTTAGACCCTCGAAGGACTAATTGATGAGCTATATAAGTTGGATTTCTATGTTTTATTGTAGGTCTGAGGAAGAACTGTTATAGTGTTAAATCACCGACTGTTGTTTTACACATGTATATGTGTACTTTTATTTTACTTTTATTTTTATTAAAGCATGTTCAGTTTTTTGCAGTGTCTAGCTGGTTATATTTATTTTCATTCAGTCTATAAAAGAGCCAGCTGAAGACAGTTGAAATCAGGTGTTGTCAGTTAACAGTCAGTTACAGTTGCCAGTTGCATCTGTCAGTTGTTCACAGTTGTAGTGTGCAGTGGATCCCCAAAAGAACTCACCAAGAACTGTAAGTCTGTCTTAGCTCTGTTGTAATAATTTAGTTTAGATCAGGGACAGTGTTATTTAGTCAGATAGGGAAATTATAACTAATCCATTAGAGTTTTTCTAAATATTGGATTTCTGTCCTACAGTATTGATTTCATTTCCTGGTGTCCAAGTTCTGTTTGTTTATTGGAAATTACTGTTGTATATTTTTAATAATTTTGTTCATTATTAAATATTTTTATTAAATTACATTGTGGTTGGTCAATCATTTTTTTTTGTGTGATTTGAGAATGCTTATATCTGCTTTGATAACTTTCTGGACCACTCTAAAAGCCGGGCTGCTTTAGATCATTTGCTATCATTTGTTCTAATATCTAATTTTCATAATTGAATACCCTTTAAAAGGGCATTTAGGCTTTCTGATTGGTGGCAGTGCATTACCGTATTATTTTGGGGAAGGGGCACAACTGGAAATCTGTATCAGGCTTTCCCCGAAGTGTTTGGATATGTGCAATTTAATTTATTTAAGTGTGAGTGTATTAGAGGTCTTAAACTGGGACACATTGCTCTGAAGTGTGTAATAAGGAGTTACATTTGGGGTGGACAGAAGTATACAGCCCAGTCCTAGGTTATAGAGCATGTTCCTGTTGTGCTCTTAGAGGAACTTGTGAAATATTATTCCTGTTTGCGACAGTCTCCTATTGGAGTCAGTAGTGAGGATTGAAACTCCTTAATTACTGACCAAGGATAGTAAGGGACATCATATATTCTTGGCAGTCCAGTGAGATATTATCTGGGCATCACAGTATTTGGTGGCAGCACTGTGAGATTTTTAATTAGACTTTAGTAGCCCATAGGTAGTTGTCATTAAGGTGTGCACTATTGACAGCCACAAAGTAAACATACAGGATCTCAGTCCACACCAGTTTTATTTATTTTTAGTTAGTTAGTCAGGGACAACAGGCAAAGATGTCAGCAGAAGACTATAATAAGCTGACAAAGAACCAGCTAGCAGAAGAGTGTGAAGACAGTTCAAGAGAAATTGAGGGCCCCCTCCCCCCATACTACTGCAGAGGTGTTAAAACTGTCACTGCACTGAGAGACTCTTGCAGAATCAGTTCCTCTTGGACGACAAAAGAAAACAATGAACAAAGACCAGCAATTTAGGTACTTTTCTGGCTGTAGCCGGATACCTTCGAAGTATAGTGTAAAAAAAGGTCTGGGACAAACATAAATGAGGGTGATTAGAGACAGAAAAGAAGTAGTCCTTTTACAAAAGGCAAATAAAATAACAGTGACCCACCCAAATCCCCTTATATGTCAATGGCATGATAATTCAAAGTTACTTCCTTATGTCTGGCATGAGTCATACAAAGTATTATGGGAAAGAGAAAGGGTTTAGGGAAAACAAGATCACATTGATACATCAAGCCCCATTGATAGCCATGTTGTGAAAAACAGGAAAACAAACTAAAATTACAAGTAAAGCACTTAGAATGATTTTGAGGTGTTAAAATAGATCAGGAAACAAATATAGAGTGATTTTTTTTAGTTCTAGGGTGGAGTTTTCTTTTAAAGAGACTGCACCTGGAGACATCTGGAGGCTGAGGAGAAACATTGTCAATACTAACGACATGTCTGGAGTCTGAAGAGAGACTGTACCTGGAAGCCAAATGACTAGAGGCTAAGGAAAGGGAGACACAGCATCAATATGAACTGGAGGCTGAAGAGAAGCGGTTTCTGGAATTGGAAGACAAATATCTGGAAACTGAGGAGAGACTGAGATGTTTAGAAGCAAAGGAAAATAAGAAACAGCACCAGGAAACAGTGGAGGGTTTACCCTTTGAGAGTGTCATGGAGATAAAGGGGAAGGGAATAACTGGACCCCAGAAGCTGTAAAGGTCAATAAACATTTTCCACAATACAGGAATGGAGATGACTTTGATAATTTTATTCATGTATTTGAGAGGGCATGTAGATAGTATGATGTTGACCATCATCCCTGGGTTCAACTCCTGACTTTCTTACTCCATGGTAAAGCAGTTCAGGCTATGTCAGAATTGTCTGATGTAGATTGTTTGAATTATGTTAAAGTTAAAAACTGTCTTCTTAATTGTTTTAAACTAACACCTGAAGCTTATGGAAAATGTTTCATGAACATAGACACAAGGCAGATTAAAGTGTACATGATTATATTGCTGATTTAAGTACTTACTTTCACAGATGAGTGAGTGGGTATCAGGTCACCACTTCTGAGGGACTGGCAGACCTTTTGGTGAGGAAACAAGCCCTCAGTACTTTGCCTGATGTCATAACAATCTGGTTAGCAGACAGGGGGTGCAACTCTATGGAGGAGTTAGGGAGAAAAGGGGATCTCTACTAAGCAAGCAGAGCACCAATGCATAAGAAAGGGATACCCAATGCTGTACATGGACATAAGGGAAACCATAGGGGCAGTCTAAACCACTCCAACAGAGTACACCAGTAACAGGGGAAACTACTAGTCCAAGTACATTGTTAGTTATTAGATGTTTCAAATGTAATCAAAGGGGCCACATAGCAGCCAAATGTCCATCACGGCAAGGTGAGAAACAAAAGGTGAGGCTGCCAGCAAGTGGGCATGACAAACTGCCAGTGGTAAGTTGTTTGGAAACAACAGGGGTGCCAATCTATCACCAAATTGTATATCCTATCTTAGTAGATGGTAAACAGGTTGCTACTAAGAGAGGCATAGCTTCTAATTTAACCATTGTGAGGCCTGCATTGGTTAGAGAAGAGCATCACTTGCTTGGACAGTCCAGTCAGACCTTTGGGAGGGACCCCATTTTAAATACCTTTGGCTAGAGTTCATCTTAATTGGAACGGTGTAAGAAGAAGCAATCAGGTAGGTATTTTTGAGGATATTCCTGCAGATGTCCTGATAAGGGGTTGACTTTGATGGTGCAGTGCCTTGTGTGCATGCAGTGACACATAGTCAGGCTTGGAGAAAGACATGTAGGTCCAGTAGCCTGGGGGAGACCCAGACAGTTCTCACACCTGAAGCTGGGACTGGTGTGGTGGCTGTTTCAGAGAAGGAGCTATCCTATAGCAGTAAGTCTGAAAGTGAGCCACAGCTGCTGGTAGGTATGGATGATCCCTTGGACATGGTGAATGCAAGGATGGAGGTGAGTAAAAGTACCCATATTGACAGTGAGGCACATCTGTTGGAAGATCACAGATGTAAAGTTGAAACAGACTCAACTTATGAACCCTACACTGCAAAGATTGAAGTAGATGGCTAAGAAAGCACCTGAGGCTGAAGGAAGAGGGGACTCTGTATATGGAAACAAAGGTTTGTTGTATGGAAGGTGGACTCCTAAGAGAGGACTAGAAGGTGAGGTAGTATGGCAGTTGATGGAGCCTGCAGCCTAACATCTGCAACTTCTAGCTATAGTCCCTAATATTCCTTGTGTAGGTGATATTGAGGCAGAGAAGGAAGGTTTGCTGTATAGAAAGTGGATTCTTAAGAGAGGGATGGAAGGTGAGGTAGTACAACAGTTGGTAGAGCCTAGAGCCTACCGTCAGTCACTTCTGTATATAGTCCCTGATATTACTTCTGCATGTAATATTGAGACAGAAAAATAAGGTTTGCTGTATAGAAATTGGACTCCTGAGGCATTCCAAAAACATAGCAAGATTTTGGGAGGACCCCCTGTGTTAGTCAGCCCACATTATAACCAATAATTTGCTGTGCAAGTAGATGCTTTAAATTATGGGATGGGGGCTGTACTCATCCAAGTTTCTTCAGAAGAAGACGAGCACCCAGTGGTATATCTTAGCCATAGACTTCAACTTAGGGAAAATGTTATGCAGCTGTGGAGAAAGAGTGTGCAGCCCTATCTTTATGGAAGAAAATTCACTGTACTCACAGATCATAACCTTTTAACATAGCTAAATAGAGTTAGCAAGCAAAATGTCAAGTTACTGATGTGGAGTCTAGGGTTGCAAGCATATGATATGACAATAAAACACTGCAGTGGGGTTAATAATGCCAATGCAGATGGATTGTCCAGGAGAGGAGTGGGCTGATATTCCCAGACAGACACATTTTCTCAAGTGTCATTTTTCAAGGGTCACATGAAAACAGTGCTGGAGTCATGGTGGGAGATACAGTATGTGAAGAAATTAGATATGGTTGTCTGTGCTAGCATGTCTGGCTGAAGTTTTTGTACATAATGCCAGATTAACCTGTGTATTATATAGCAGCATAACTAGCTATGACATTGTAAATAACTTCTTACATGTAGAGTTATAATCTGTTTGTACATAATGTTTTAAATACTTGAACAGTGTTCCTTTACATTTCTAACTGTGCATATTTCAGAAGAAGGTTTTGAATGCAGACTGTCTCAGAATCAGTTGATCTGCAGATGATGTTATTGGAAT
This sequence comes from Protopterus annectens, assembly GCF_019279795.1. Taxonomy (NCBI): domain Eukaryota; kingdom Metazoa; phylum Chordata; order Ceratodontiformes; family Protopteridae; genus Protopterus; species Protopterus annectens. Next base: position 1,103,929,594 of record NC_056739.1, read on the forward strand.
GTTGACAGTTGCTATGGCTTACTGTCAGAGGTTGAAAGATGGGAAGGAACTTTAGTAAACAGCTGTTGGTTGATTTTCAAATTATGATATGTAAGTTAGAATTGGAACAGTTGTGACAGTTAAGCCAGTCTATAAAAGAGCCTGCTGAAGACAGATGAAGTCAGTTGTTGTCAGTTAACAATCAGTTACAGTTGCAGTTGCAGTCTGACAGTTGTTCAGAGTTGTACTGTGCAGTGGACACCCAAAAGGACTCACCAAGAACAGTAAGCTTGCCTTTGCTCTATTGTAACAATTTACTTTAGATCAGGGACAGTGTTCTTTAGTCTGCTAGGGAAATTATAACTAATCAGAGTTTTTCTAAATGATGGATTTCTATCCTATAGTATTGATTTCATTTTCTTGGTGATTGAGTTCTGATTGTTTATTGGACATTATTGTTGTATACTTTAATCATTTTGCTCATTATTAAATATTTTTATTAACTTACATTGTGGCTGTCAATCAGTGTTTTTTTAGTGATTTGAGAGTGCTTATACCTACTTTGATATCTTATTGGGCCACTCCAAAAACTTGGCTGTTTTAAGTAATTTGCTATTATTTGTTTTAATATCTAATTTTCATAACTGGACACCCTTTAAAAGGGCATTTAGGCTCTCTGATTGGTGGCATCATGTTACCATATTATTTTGGGGTAGGAACACAGCTGAAAATCTGTGTCAGGCTTTCTCAAATGTGTTTGGATGTGTGAGATTTAATGTATCTAAATGTGTGTATTAGAGGTCTTAAACTGGGACACATTGCTCTGAAGTATGTAATAAGGAGTTACATTTGGGGTGGACAGAAGTATACAGGCAAGTCCCAGATGGTAGAGTGTGTTCCTGTTGTGCTGCTAGGTGAAACTGTGAAATATTACTCCTGTTTATGTGATGGTTTCACATTGGAGTTAGTAGTTAGGATTGAAGCTCCTCAGACACTGATCCAGGATACTTAGAGAAGTCATATATTGTTGGCAGTCCAGTGGGATATTATCTGGATGTCACACTTGCCATTTCAGGTACAAAGTATGATTCTATGTTTAATGTAAAGTATTTTGGTAAATAAGTCTCAATAAAGAAAGTTTCAAGCTGTGTATACTTAAGTCAGTTATGGGAAGGCATGTATTTTTGAAACTTCCATTTTGTATTTCTTCAGCACCTGAAGTTTTAGAAAACTTATGTACAGATCATTTATGATTTTGATGGTGTTAATATGATTGGTGATATGCTAGTTTGGGGATCAGCCCAAAAAAGAGCATGATGCAAGACTGATTTTATTATTGACAAGGCTAAGATGGAAATAACCTCAATCAGAATAAAAGTAAGAACATAATTTATGTGACCCAATTGAGATATATTGGTCAAGTGTTAAAGCTTACAGTACTGAAGTCAGACAATAAGTGCATCAAATATCTTGGAATGATATAATATCTTCTGAAGCTTTTTTCTGAATACATCAGCTGTAAGTCTGCCATTAAGGAAATATAATACGATATGGAATGATACTGGAATACAGAATAATAAAAGAGTTTTGAAATGTTTATAAGTGTCTAGGCTTACAATGGCTCACAAGGGCAGTTAGCCTAGTACTAACCTATGAGCCTATATACAGTAACTTAAGTAGCCACTTTTAATTATTCTAATGGAAACTAATCAGTAAAATAAATGCCAGACTGAATGACATTGATGCAAGAAAATGACCCACTTTCTTTTGAGTCAAGAAACGTTATTGAACACCAGATGAGGTATGTTGAAATAAAAATATATGCTTGTCATATTATATGGACGTGAAAGGTTACCTGGATATATTTATGGGAAAACTGTTCATGCTGAAGCAGATCATAGGCCACTACAGAGTATATTTAAAAATTATGTTGAGTCTACTGACTTATGACTTCACTGTCAGGAATAAATCAGGAAAACAAATGCAAATGGTAAATATGCAGAAAGACTGCTTGAAGTTTAATTAGATGTAAAACTGAATTAAAGAGATACACAGAGAAAGACATTTTCTTAGGATACCCCAGCATGGTGGTTAAAGTTAAATTATAAACACACACACACACACACACACACACACACACACACACACACACACACACACACACACACACACACACAATTACAAAGGAATCTGTCTGCGTAAGCACTGTTCCAATCATTGGAGTGAAAAGATAATATATCCTTTCATCTGAGAATGAACCCAAGACCTCAAGCATACCATGTTACTAAGAAAGTCTGGATGTGTAGAGGTTTTATATGAAGAACTTTATCCTTTCAGCTAGGAAATACCCAGCATGGTGACTAAGATCAAATCACAAACACACACACTCAAACACACACAAACAACTACAGCAAAAGCATTCTGCTTAGGCACTCTTGAAATCATGAATGTGAAAGGATAATAGTAGCTTATATTTGGGACTCTAACTGAAGACCTCCAGCATTCATGCTGATGTCACTGACACTGGACTAGCAAAAGTCCTTGGACAGATTGTTGCAGAGTTGAGTTGGTATCAGTGGAATAGCTAAGATGTTGACATCCTGATTTGGACTTTGTACTGTTTGTTCCAAATTGTTATCATTCTTTTGAATGAGGTCAATTAATATTCAAGAATACTTGGAGTAGTTGCTTGAGGTTAAGCAGGTGACCCAGCAAATGTGGGGCAGATAAAATCCCCCAGTGCAGGTTGTATTTTCTTTATTTTTACATCTTAGACTTTACTCAGGAAAATGTCCTACTCTGTAGGAGATATAGCAGATTACTACAATTTAATATCACATGTATTTATTATTGCATGAGCAGTTTTTGTCTTTGAGTTGTTCTTTACTAATACTAAGACGCTACCTCATGTTCTATCATATATGTGTTAACAAAAAAGAATAAATCTGCATTATAAGATATGTATTTAGGGTCTTTAAGCCAGGCTTCAGCAATGGTAGAAATAAAATATTCTATGCAAATAAATGCTTTGAAATTACACATTTTGTTATTGAATATTTGGTATTCAACAAAGCTACCTTCAAATTTGATATTGTTTTGTCTTGTACATGTTTTATTTTTTGAGACTATTGATGTCTTAAACAATATTATGAGGATAAAAAAAATTCCTGCTCAGTACTTGCGTGCCCTGAGAAAAGAGAAGTGTAACTCAGTACAGATACATTTCTTCAGATGGTAGCACATCTTACTCCAGACTAACACCAAATGTATTCTCTGTGACATCATGTACTAAGCCACCATTGGGAAGCCAAAATTTTGTTTTGATACTGAAATGCCATACAAGCATTTACTATGTGCTCTTTAATTCTAAGCATGTGTTATCTCTGATACAAAAAAATGCATATAGAAGATAAGAAGACCCTTGCAAGACTGAAAGAGTGTTCTAGAACAGTACCATTAAGATTTAAGGAAGAAAAAACATATATGTACTTTTATTACTTTTGAGTGAAATCCTCAAAAGTCGCCTTTTGTTTGGTCTGCATGCTTTCGTCAACAGAAACAGATGGTTGACCGATGTGAGAGAATTCTGGGTAGGGGGAATAAGCCCTTTTCCAGGGAACTGTGCAGTCTCCCAGAGCTAGTATACACACATATATATATATATATATATATATATATATATATATATATATATACACGCACATAGAAAATTAGCAGGAGGTGTGGGGGTGCAGTGGGGGGCTTGTCTAGAAGTAAAGAACACATGCTAAATGCTGCGATGTGCTAATGAGTTTCATGCTGAATTTCATAGGTTCATAGGTGTGTACTAGGCTAATGGCCCTGGAGCCTTTACAAGCCTAGCCCATAGAAGTGCCCTGGAATCATGCCACCCGACGTTAGTTCCCAGTGCCTCTATCAAGCAGAACCACTTTAGTAATCCCTGAGGTGAACTTTCTATTACCCATCCACTCATCAGGATTTCTCTTGAAGAGGGACAGTGAGGTGCTCTGCTTGACATGTATGGGAAGTCTATTCCAGAGCCTGGGCAGTCTCTGGGTGAAGAACCTGCCCTCCAGCATGTTCTGTTCATTATGGCAATGAGATGGTCTTGGGAGTGTGTGCAGGGAAGGGATTGGGATTTCTTTAGGTGTAGCATTTCTAACAGGGATGGATCAGACATGGCTTTGTAAGTCAAGCAGAGATCGCCTCTAAGTAGGCAATATGAGACAGAGAATAGCTGGAGTCTTTTGAGTCTGTCCATGTAGGACATTGGTTTAATGCATAGGATCCTCTTCAGGATGTACTTCTGTGGCCACTCCAGCTGTTGCAGGTGTCTAGTGAGGTACATGCCAAATGGGGCATTATACTCAATGATTAGTCTAATGAGGGAAGAGTAGAGAGAGAGAGAGATGATGACCTCTATCTTTCTGTATGCAAAACCCTTGGTAATGAGATGTGCCACATAGAAAGACTTTCTGACCACAGCGGCAATGTGGTGGTCGAAGGAGAAGTTGCGATCAACCTGTGTCCCCAGATCTCTTATAATGCCTTCAGTGCTCAGTGGGCTCCCGTTGATGTGGTAATTAGTGGGTACTAAGTTTTTACCAAAGGGGATGATGCATTTTTTGGCATTAAGCTTAAGGCCATGGTTTTGACACCAGTCATTGGTGTCAGTGAGGCCTTTCTGTAGGATGTCTGCATCACTTGGGGAGTTAATAATGGCTCCCAGCTTGCAGTCATCTGCAAACTTGGTCAGCCAGAGTCCCTTTGTGTTGGCCTGGACTTCTGAGAAGTAGATGCCAAACAGGAGAGGACCCAGGACTGATCCCTGTGGGACTCCACTCATGACTGGTCAGCAGTCTGACTTGGAATTCACTACTTTCACACTGTGTGTTTTATCTGTGAGCCAATTTGCAACCCACCTAGTGATATATAGGGTTTGATGCCTAGTTTGGTGAGTTTATCAATAATTCTTGAGTGAGGAATGGTATCAAAGTCCTTAGCCAGATCAAGGTAGGCTGTATGCACTGCCTTACCTTCATCCACAGCCCTGGTGACTGACTCAAAGAAGTCAACCAGGTTGAGCAAGCATGATCTCCCTTTTACAAAACCAAACTTCATGGGGACCAGAGTTTGGAGATTTGCTATATCTTTGTTAATCAGGTCCATGATGATGCGCTCCATAGCTTTACATATCAGACTTGTTAGGCTAATGGGGTGATAATTCCCAGGGTCTTTAGTCACTCCCCCTATATGGAGAGGGATGACTGTATCAGTGCGCCATTCGGTAGGGACAAAGCCTGAATTGAGGCTGTGACTGAACAGGGCACACAGATGTGGTGCAAGTTCGCTTTGTAGTTCATGTAGAACACAGCTAGGTATATTATCAGGTCCCATGGAAGCTGTATTCTTGGCCTTGGACAATGCAGCTTTAACCTGTGTTGCAGTAATGCTGGGTGCCTGCATTCTTCCGGTATTGTGATTGGTCCTTTAAGAGTGAAAGATGGGTAAAGCTGGCACTGAATCTGTCAGCCAGTATGTTGGCAATATCTGTTGGCTCAGTATAGGGCATACCATTGTGCAGTAACTCAGAGCAAATCTGGGTATTGACTTGGAGGTTCTTGATATAACTATAGAAGGCTTTGTGATTGTTTTTAGTGTCTGCTGTGATTCTGCCTTCATAGCTAGCTTTAGAGGATTTGATGAGGGCTCTCAACTTTTTGCTAATAAGAGAGTTTTTCCATTCTTGGGACTTCACCTTTTTCTACAACAGTTTCTTCCTTCTGTTGTAGAGTTTATTAATGGTTGGGGACCATCAGATTGGCTTCCTTTTTTTGGAGGAGAGCGTCTTGATTCTGTTGGGTATGGCTAGTTCCATGCATTTATGTACATGTTCGTACAGTGCATTGGTGTATGATCTGGCAGTCATGCAGCTATTTTCCATTGGCATAGGTGCCGTAAAGTTAGCCACCTCTGTTTTTAGGAGTCCAAAGTCAGCTTTGGAGAAGTTTTTCAAGGTGGCTACCTTTGCGGGGAGTGTGGGTGAGATGTGGATTTCCATGGTATTAGTTTATGGTCGGACCTGATCAGGGAGGGATTGACTATTGGTGTAGAGCAATGATCACCCATGTTAGTAATAACCAGGTCAGTGATGTTGCTTCCTCTAGTAGGGGTCTGAATGAACTGGTCCAGGGCTTTGGAATTGATGAATTCCAGGAAGCACTGGGACAGTGTATTTGGTGCTTGAGTAGTTTTTCCCATTTGATGGAGGAGTAGTTGACGTATCCTAGTATGAGAGTGTTGGGTTGAACATTCATAGATTCCAGGGTGTTTAGGAACATGGAGTGAGAGTCAAGGGACATAGCTGGGGATCTATAGCAGGATCGTTGTCTTACCCAATGTTAGTTGTACCTGAAGTATCTCAGATGCATTATGCTGGGCTACTAGTCTAGAGGTGTGCATATCCTTTATGAATATAGAGACACCACCGCCTTTGGAGCTTCAGTCCATGTTTCAGGGCCGAAAGGTGTGGAATGAGTTATAGCCTGGTAGTGCAGGGGTGCTTTCTGACACTTTAAACCAGGTCTCCATTACAGCACAATTGTTGATGTTCTCCATTTTGAGGAGTGCTTTGAGTGAGTGAATCTTGAGATTTAGACTTCTAGTGTTGAGCAGCATGACCCTCAGATTGCATTTATTTATAGCTATTATGGTGGTAATTTCATCTTTGGAACACCATCTAAAAAAGGCACTATAGGGGTGGCAAGAGCCTTAGCCAGTACCTCTTGAACCCAGGGTTGATAGATGCAGGCAATCTCTGGCAAAGCATCGAGGTCTGTCAATTATGTCATTCCAAGCAGACAGATACTGGATCCCCTTAAAATGACACCAGAAACTTAGCCAATTGTTGAAGTCAATCATTTTTTTGTTTGTACTACGGTATCATTCTGGGTGACAGTAGGATACTTTTCAGGCCTAGTATCATACCTGCCTGGGCCACATAATCCGAGAGCTCCACCATATCACTTTTCATGTAGTCCAGGGAGGTGCATCTCAGGTCATTCACACCCACATGAACAGTGACAGAATCATACTTGTACTTGTTGTGGAGTGACCTGAGTGCGTGTGTTATGTGTCAGATTTTGGCACCTGATAGACACCTGGCTGTTACCTTCTCCTTATTCAACCTAGTGAGTGGGACATCTGCGTGCCTCACTATTGAGTTACCTATGACTATATATATATATATATATATATATATATATATATATATATATATATATATATATATATATTAATAATATGTGTATTGGGCAAGGTGTTTAGCCTTACGGGCTTAGGTTGAGGGGCACACTGTGGAGGTGAGCTATGTGTCTTGTGGTTTGTGCTGTGTTGTGGTGGTTGAGTGCATTTCTGTCTTGGAGGTCTCTGCTGTTTGGATAAATTTCTGTTGACAGCCTCAGCCAAGGTGGGTGTGTGGTTTGTGTTTTTATGTGAGAGCTGTGATAGTGTGTGTTTTGGAGGGCTATGTGTTCCATGTGGTGTGGTGCAGGTGTTGACCTTCTCCTCTAGATCAGCTAGTCTGGTCTTGACTTGAGAGTGCATAGTTTCCATTTTGGTGATATAAGTGCATCTCTCACAAGTCTGAGTGTTGCGAGGTAAGAGGAGAGGTTGTCTGTGTACATGAGGCAGTTGCTATACTGCCTCAGAATGCCCAAGTGCACCTGGTTAATAGGAGAAAGCACAGGGAACTGCCCTTAAATCATTTGTTTGATTTTTTTGGTTACCTTATATATACTGCGTGACTCAGATCAAATCACTCAAAGTTTTCCCATGTTACATTTTCTCAGGTTAGTTTTTAGAGCATGCACAGCAACTTGTCTTTTCAAATGATAACACCTCATCTGCTCAATGTAGAACACTACATCCATATAAAGATAGACTATATGCCCTGTATCTTGTAGTCAAACCTCAGGTAAAGAGTATGCCCCTGGAAGAAAGCTATACAGCAAAAAAAAGAACCTTTGTTTAGATATTATATATTATATATGTACTGAAGCAACAGATAGTACAAGAAAGTAGCAATAACAGCTGGAAGGATAATGGAATGAATAGTAAGCAATAGTCCCAGTAGAAATCAAAATGTTATTATCCCACTTTAGAGAGAATTGTTAAGACATCACCTCAAATATAGTGCTCAGTTTTGGAGACCTCATATTTGTAAGGGCATATACATGGCAAAGCCACTTCAAGGGAAAACAGGTAAGGGGTAGTTGACATCACAGAAACATCAAGGTAATGTTAGGGAATCCATGGATTTGAAGAGGGTTTTTACTTTCAAAAAAGAGATGAATGACAGGAGGTCACAGTTTGTGAAGGCATTTGGCTTCGGGAGGATGTGAAAAAAATATTATCTGATAGAAACATAACTAAATAATTGAAATAGCATTTCTTAAGATGTGGAACAGTAACTGGATTGAATTATTGCATCCCTACTGTAAAAAAGAGCAATGAATAAAGTTGTTAAATACTAAGGAGCAGAACTAACGCTATAAATAAGGACCATACTATTAAGGTAATTCAGTCCTTATCTGTCATTAAACTCTTCTATTTTCTGTGTGATACATATATAATATATAGAGAGGAGGGCTTGATGATCCAGTAAAAAAAATGGGAGATATCTGTAGCAAATGGAAAAACACTATCTTCACATATAGACACCAGCTGGACATACAGGATCTCTTGTATGGAAAAGTTAAACAACTCAAGCTAATTTGAGGATAGCTGGTAAAATGGCAGAGCCTGTATCCAAAGGTGTTTGAAAAATATACTAAGGAGGCTTAACTTGTGTATCAAAGATGTTCCCAAGTGTACAAATCTATGCAGTAGCATTTTTTTTATGAAAAATAGGCATTCAAGATCAAAAGATCAGTTTCAAGATGACGGTAACAAGGCATGGGTATAGTGAGGAAGAGTTTTCCAATAGACAGTGGTAGGTATAAGGAGGTGCCTTCTTCTGACAGTAATGGGATTTAACATAATATGAAATTCAGTAAAGTATGGAGTGGCAGGCAAATATTCCAGAGGTACAAGGGGAAACTATTAGGTAATAGTTACTTAGTAGAATCAGCATATTCAGCAGAAGGAGAAAATTTCATGCTGGCTGTGCCATACGGCCCTAGAGTTCTAACACATAATTACATTTCTAAACTTCTGCTGAAGTTCTGTTTTACAATTATTTTAACTGCTGTTTACTGCAAAGAAAGAATAACACACATCCATTTGTAAAAGTATACTGCTGCTAAAAGCATTTTATTCTGAATTATTTCAAGAAAATTTGCATATAAGCATTGCACTGTTTTGCAGTACCAGAGAATATGTAAGTCATCAGTTTATTAATGTGGAAAACTGTGGTTTCGCCAGAAAGTAAGCCCTAATTTGGAATCATTCATCCATAAGTCAAAAACAGCTAAATATTTGTCAGGCATTTGCTGCCTTTCATATTATATTTTCTTTGGTCTGCCTTTTTAATTCTGCATATAATTTGATAAAGGTGTACATTTCATTTCCCTGACAAAATTATTTTGCTTTCCATATAATAATTTCTCAGAACTCAAACTTTTGCAATTAGCGTTTGAGCTGCAGGTGCAGGGTCACTAGGTCTGAGGTTCTTCAGAGGATTATAATTGTGTGAGGAAAGCTTTTGCACTAATAAGCATAATAAATTGCTTCCTTCCCTTATATGGGATGCTGTTGTATACAGATTGGTTTAAGTAGTCCATCATTATCTTCAAGATCTAATTAGATTCCATGGCACCAAACCCAGGATACAAGACCTACAAGGTCATTTATTATTCCTTAATGATGTGCTTGCTGTATAATTATAGCTACCATGAATTTCTGTGTACATGTCTAACAGTACAACAGTTCTAAAAGCCAGCTCATTCAAAAATACAGCCTTTGATGGGTTGCAATGTATGACAAGGATTTTAGATGTGTGCCCTTTAAAGGGAACTATTTCAAAAATGCTTTTGATATTTTTCAGAAAAGTAGGAGTACAGTATGTCTAAACCTTCAGAAATGAACTCATAAAGGGTCTGTAGGCAGCCTATTTAACAAATCCCTGGTGCACAGATGTATCATGACTTTCTTCCCAAAAGACAATGACATGGCTACAATAACATTTTTCTCTTTTCTTAGCAATCCTTGAGTTACTGAGTATTCATGAACTCATAAAAGTTTATTATTGCTCTTCCCTTTGTGACTTGTGCTTGTTGCCTCTTTCAGATACATGTATTTCTTTATCTAAATTAATTCTACCATTTATTTATCCTAAATCTTCCGAAGTTTGCCTATGCTGATTACATTTTGATAGGTCTGTACAACTTAAAATGGCATATGTGCAAGACTTTAAATAAAATAATTCTTCCTTGTATCACTCCAAACCACCTCCCCAGCTTTTCATTTCTCTGGGACACTTAGCTATTTCTGATAATGTTTGCACATCTGAATCATATTCTTTTCTATCCAGTTTGCTTCTGAAGATTCAAGCCTTACTATCATCTCTCATCACTAAACCAGTGTTGATAGTTTAGGATCCTACAGTCTGTACTTAAAGTGGTGATGTCACATTCTGTTTTTTTCAGTACTCCATTGGACTGCTTCTATCAAATCAATTACCAAAAGTCATCATTTTGTTAGCTGCTCTCCAAATATTGTCACTCTATATATGTTTTTGTACAAAAAAGGCTTTCAAAATTGTATATGGTGCTTGAGATTGTGAACTTAACAGACATTTTCAAGGACAGCTAATAATTACTGTTTCTACAGGAAATGTATCACTTTGTGCATCCAAGAATACTTCAAGTCTTTCCAGTGACCTTCAGACAGTGATTTCCCATGTTAACTCTTACATAAACATCAGAAGGTATTGTCCATGTTTGTTGCTGAAAGCAATTCCCTACCTATATGCAATCATCCCATGGACTTTCTGTCTTCAGATGTATATTACTTTACAGTTATTTTTCCCTAAACTAGAATATACTTCATCATCCCTCCAGTGCAGACAAGTCTCAGTTCATCCTTTCTATCATGTCATATGAATTTCCTCTGTTACTTAGCCTTTAGTTATAACCACCCAGTCCCACTGAAATGCTCTGATTTTTAAAAAGATATGATCTCTCATACTGAACTGTTGTTTCTTATTAGTAATTCCCATTTCCGCACTGCAGATGGTCAGAAGGGATAGATGATAAAATCAGCAAGAAAAACAGAGTAGTATTGCTGGAACTGAGTTCATTCTCAAGTCTTGGTGAGTACCTTCACATGGTGGACCCTGTTTTTACAAAATCTCACCAAGGTGACACTGTTAAATAGATTGTATATTATATAGCATATATCATAGAGAAAAGTGGGCTAAACATAAAATGACAGCTGGATGCACAAGTCCCAGAACGAAAAAGTGCCTGATCCTGGTATGCACATTGGTACCAAGGGTAAAAAAATGGCAGTGTAGAATCCTCAAGACATAGAAACATTCCTACAATGGAGTTAGGCCAGGCACAGGGGGGAGGATAGCTCCAATGTTGTAGAAGGAAGTAGTACTCCCCAAAAAAAAAAAATACAAAAAATGACAGGTCAAAAAAGAAACATAAAGATGACAGAATAGACTACTGAAGATAAGGAAGAAATTATATATTGTTACTATTATGAAAGAGGTCCAGAATTTCCAGGTAGAAGATATTCAGAAAGATAAGAAAGAAATTAGTGGAATTAAAAACGCATGCACAAGAAAAACTGTGAAAAGCTTCAAACACAAATTTGTATTCATTGATATAACAAATCCATGAAAAACATTAGACAGACAAAAAAAAAGCATTGGGCCACCTGGAAAAAGAGGTGATAGAGGATGTGCAAACATATAAAGAACAGAACCAGATATTTTTTAAAGGTATAAAAATGAAACATAGACATGGGAAAGAAAATGAGGTATGATATGTTGTAATATTTATGCAAAGGAAAAAGACAAACTGATCACTACAAAAAAGGACTTCCCAAGATATTTGAAGAAAAATACAAGCAAAGGTACCCAGATAATGAAATTTTCACAATACCAAAGAATAAGAACATAAAGAGGGAACATATAATAGAGGATTAGTAAAGCAGAAGCTGAACAAGTAGAAACAGAAGTTATGGAATACCTGCAAAGTGAAGGATTTAGTGTAGAAAATCCAATACAGGTGATGTCACAGCATACTGGAATAATGAGCCCATAAATTAAGGAGAAACAGGCTGAGTGGGAGATATCTGGAGAAGAAATATGGACATGGTAAAGAAAAAGAGATTTCATATAGTGCAATATGTATGCAAAAGGAGAAAGCAAAACTAATCAAAATAAAACAAAGGTACTTGAAGAAAAATATAGCCAAAGACACACAGAAATGGAAAATTTTACAATACAAAAAATAAGAAAACAAAGAAGGAAAGTAGAAAAGAAGATTAGTAATGGTGAAGCTAAAGAAATAGAAACTGAAGTTATGGATTACCTATGAAATTAAGGTCTTAGTGTAGAAAGTCCTACACAGGAAATGTCACAGCATGATAGGAAAATGAGTTCCCAAATTAAGGAGAAACAGGTGGAACAGGAGGCATCTGATAGCTTCCTACATGATGATGCTCTGGAGCCTTTAGTAGGAAACTGATACAAAAGTTCAGTTGGAGTTGCACAGCAAGGGAAGGAGCAGGAAATAGTGGCACCTTTAATACAGGTCATGTTATGGGGTAATGAGCCAGTGGATTAAGGAGTAATAGATGATGCCAGATGCAGCTTAAGAGGATATGTCACAGAAAGATGTTCTAGAACTTTCTGTAGAATGCTGACAGGAAACAGAGAGCAAAGAATTTTTTCACAGTTTAGAAGAAAATTATCCAAGGGAAGAGTTGCTTGATTTAATAGAGATTGATAGACATATTAAGATTAATAAATGAAATAGATTACAGAAAGTAAATAAGACTCAAAATGTTAGAAGTTTGATAAAACAGATGAACACAGTAATTAAGATTATTAACATAAATTCATGTGATAAAACTGAAGTAAATAGGATATATTACTGTACAGCTAAATAAATAACATATGAAATCTTACCACAAAAAACATAGAGTAATAAGAGAAAGGAAGGGAAGAAATAAAATGCTATCATGGAAGCATCATACAGAGAAAACTATAAAGCAATTAAGACAAAAGTGTCAGTGTTAGAAGAAATAGATCAACAAAAATACTTGGAAAGACAGATGTGGTAAAAACAAATCACAGTATCAGAACACACCAGGATCTTATACACTATTGCAAACAATAAATTAATGATGCCAGCACAGGCAGAAAATTTTAGAAGATATACAAATACATGTAAAGGAAAAGTACCAAATAAGCAGTTCATTGATGATACAAAATGCTTTATAGAGAACTGGGAAACAAAACAAAAGGAATATAAGTACCACCAAAAAAGAAGAAATAGAAGACAGTTTTTGGGGAAGTATTTATGAAGATCCTGTGGAGCATAACAGTGATGCTGAATGAACAGAAGAAGTAAAAGAAACACTAAGGAGTTCAAATTTACAGGATATGAAATGGGACAAAGTAACAGTAAGAGAAACTGAAATAAAATTAAGAAAAGATCCTAGCTGGAAACTCCTAGTCCCAGGTGAAGTACCTAACTTCTAGCTAAAAGTATTAACATCTTTAAACAAAGATTTTGCCCTGGGTAAGAATTATTTATATGCACATCCCCTACAGACACCAACCTGGTTAACAGCAGAAAAAATGATACTCCTCCTTAAGAATAAACCTGTTAGCCATCCTAAAAGCTATAGACCAATTTTTCCTTCCAACTTGCCTTCCAACAATGTATAAATTATATAGGGAAACTGATACAGACAGACCCCCGGATTCACTATCCTTCCATGCGGGACTAGCTTAGCCCTGCATGGAAGCGGCCTTTTAGGAGCAGGACAGCAACGTGCCATGCATATTAATGAAGGTGAGCTGCCTGAGCTCCTAATCTTACACGGAGTGTGTAAGAGTGCAGGGGGAGTGTCTGAGAGCAGAGCTCTCAGAATATACATGCCCCTGCAATGAACAGCAGAGTAGTAATAAAAGAATGAGTGAAACCGCTCATAGGTGTTCGCATACCCCCAGCAACATCCCCACATGTGTACAAGAGCAATAGTTAAAACAACAAATATAAAGATTTTTTTTTTTTTTTTTATGAAACAGATTAAATTTAACCATATGTGCATGGGTTTACCCATCGCTTAGCTATGGTTAATGCAGCTTAAATGGCACAAGAGGATAAAAATCAAGCTATATGCAAATGAAGCAGTACAGCAATAGTGTAGTGGGCAGAGCATTTACCTTACGAGCAGTCATTCCTGGTTTGAGTCCCATTCCAGTACATTCCATTTTCCATGTCAAATCACTTTATGACCAATATTTTTAGTTGCATAACCTACTAAGTAACATATATTTGTGAACTGGAGTACTGCATTAAATGCAGATATGAGGTGTCAGTGTCATAATGTTGCAAAGTCCACAGATAATCACAACTGCCCCATACAGTATATGTACACAGGAATCAGGGATACAAATGGAAGGTAAAATGTGTAATGAATGATAACTCCATACAGTTTCCAAATCCACCACCTTCCCAAAAACCATTAGACATTATTGTCTAAATCAGTGCTGTGGTAAGCGGGAGCAAGCACTAGTAAGCAAGTGTAAGTAATATTAAGCAGTAGTAAGTGGGAGTAAGCATATTTGAGCAGTAGTAAGTGAGTTTAAACCCATTTCTGTGGGGGTAAGCAATGCGCACACAGGTTAAGCAATATTGAAGCTAACTCTGAAAGCATATTTAACCGGAGGATAGCATTGCTTATCTTTGCACAAACTCGCGCAAACCCACTTACAATTGCTTAAAAGTGCCTTAATCACTCTGTATGCAACAGCCACTCTTCTGGCCAGAAACAAAATAAACAGTCTTTGCAAGTCCTGAACCCAGGACCCTGTACACTATAGTCACAGTAGTTAACCACTAAGCCATCACAGCAGTACAAAAAAGTGAGGTATCACCGAACAGATCCTCACTATAGGAAATTCAAACTGAACATGTGAAAGGAATCTATATACAGTCTTATGTTGTATAACCTACTACATAACATAAAAATGTGAACTGGAGTACTGCATTAAGCTCAGATGTGAGGTGTCATTGTAATAAAGCATTGAGATCCTCTAATAAACACAAGGACCCCATACAGTGTACGTACACATGAATCATGGATACCAAACACATATATAACATGTAATGAATAATAAATCAATGTCAAAAAGCAAATAGTATGCAAATTAAAAATTAAGCAATGCTAAACATTGCACAGCCCAGCTTACTAGGTGTAAGCAATGTGTAGGCCAGCTAACTCAATTTGCCCATTGGTATACCCCTTTGAGCAATGCCAACCTTAGGTAAGCAGGTTTGACCATAGCTTAGCCTTTTCAAAACCATCCAATCATGGCTAAGTGTGGGAAACCAGCCCTATTTAAACCAAACAGTTGGGAATACATCTGATAACTGGTTATAGCTTCCCCTTGTAGGCACTCTGTCTGGAATGGGAGAGGGTGTGCACTTTCGGGCACAGCCCTGTGGCATCCAGGAGTCCAGAGTCATGGCAGGACTCCTTGTGAAAGACCATGACCAGAGACTGCTGCAGGGCCAGTACCAGGGCTCCCAATACAAGGCAGAAGCATGGGACCATCTCGCTTGTGACCTCAGCAGTGCCACTGGTGTACCCCGAACTGGTGAGCAGGTCAGGCATCACTATGCCAACCTGAAGCGGCAAAAGGGGGATCTCTTGGATCAGTGGATCCTAGAGGCTAGGAGGACAGGTAAGGTTCCAGCTGTGTGTAAGTATCACTCCACCACCTGTGTAATAATTGCCAGCTCATGTATATTATGGATAGGTATGGCTAAATCTTCCTCTTATGTCCTTGACAGTGACAAGTGAGCAGGCTGTGAACCAGGAGGCCCATGGATGTCACTTGGAGTGGTTGCGGCATGAGGCAGGTTAGTAATACTCTTGCAAGTACTGTCATAGGAAATAAATCTAAAAGTAGTAGTAAGTTAATTGCCTGTATAAAACCTGCAGTGTTTAAGGCATGTACTGCATACACCAGAGAATATGGCAGGAAGAGCCTCATATAGGTTATATGTAAATATAAGCTTAATAGCCTGACAATAAAGGTCTAATTGTTGGACTGCATGTGTTTACTCTGGTATCATATGGTAATGTAGATTTGCAATCACTTAATAGTACTGTTGTATTAAGCACTGTTACCCACACTGTGCAACATAAATAAAATGTGTAGGAATCTCTGTATATGACTGGTGTAATTCCAAGAGGTCATACAGTACAACTGAGAGAGACATAGACAGAAAACAGTGAAATGACACACAACAAAATCCAAATAGCACACGTAACCGAGATGTGAACTGTTGCATTTTTAGCACACACAGCCATGGTTCAAATCCTGGGAGTGGTAGTAGGATGCATACAGAATTATACCCCACAACTGTACAGATATGTCCAGAATGTCCAGTAAATTGGCCCATATCTGCTGCCTGTCACCCTGTCCCACTGGGAAATCAGTGGGATTATCCCAGACGTTTAGGCAGCAAACAAGAAATACAACTGATTGCCACACATGTATAAGAACAAACCTATCACTCTAGCAACTCCCCAAAATGTTATGAGAGTAGTAAGCCAATTATGTCCCATCTACACACCCATGTTGTCAAGCTGTGACCAGAGAGTGTACAGTAACAGAGTGAGATGTATGTGCATAATACTAATGTGGAATCTGGTAATTTGTATGGCAACATAAAGGTAGTGCTAACAAACATTGCTTCCACAGGTCCATCAGATATCAACACTGTGCCTAGAAATAAAAGATTGAGACCCTGTACTGGTACTGTTTACTCTGGTATTGTATGCCATTGTTATTGTTGCAGTTGCTCTGAATAATAAGGTATTACTCATCACTGTCACCCACACTATGCTACATAATATAACTGTCTAGGAAATCCTGTATAAGAGTGTTGTAAGTCACTAAAGGTTTAAGAGGGCAATAGTCTAAATATGTCCTGGTTCACCTGCATGTGGTCAAGACATGCCCAGAGTCTGTGCAAAAAGGGATGGCTAGGTATGTGCATAACATCAACCTGGAATCTGGGAGTATGTGTAGAAACAGTTAGATAGTGCTAACAAACAATTCCTCCACAGGTATACCAGATAAGAGGTGTATACTGCAGGTAAAACCAGTTCATGTATATAGTTGTTGACAGCCATACCACCGTCCAAAGTAAGGCAATAGGGTAGTGTACTAATACTTGTAAGGTATAGATAACAGCACTGACTAGGAAAGTAATGCAAACTACAGGAATATACTAGTTGTTAATCGACATCTTTCTCTCCCCTCACCATATCTGCAACAATAAACTAAATACCAAACTCAACTGGTATGTGCTGACTTAACTGTAATGTTGGGACATATGTTCTACTGTTCGATAATTATTTACATCTGATTCTATGCATGTGCTATGTTGAAATACTCCCACATTGGTGGCATGGTGCCATCAATGTACCTGCATGCTGTTATAATTACCACTGTGGTCCCATATATTCATGTGTTCTGTTTGCTATGCAGCTGTTCCATATCTGGTGTCTGGGTTAATGAGAATATCTATGCATGCTGTTATACCTAATCCTGGAATGTGTTGACTATTACTAACCCACATTTATTGATAAAACATAAACACCCTAGCACGTATGGGAATGTGGGTCCCAGCGAACCCACCTGTCCCACCTCAGGTGGCCGTGGCACTGGGCACCGGCATGTCTGGGGCCCAACCCAGGACCTCCTTGTATGTTGGTCCTACACGACCTTTGGGTGGAACCACCTCAGGGGATGGGGCTCGCCCCCCTCCTGGGAGCAGACGTGGAAAGGAACCTGTCACACATTGCCAGGTCCAGGTCATGGTGCATAGCAAACTCAACCAGCAGTTTGGAAATGTGCTATGCCAGCTCGAGGGCCATGTGTCACGACTAGAGGGTTGGCCTGGCTCTCTGACTCAGCCCCCAACATAGCCATCTTTGGGGCTGTGAAGATGCAGTGGTGACTGCCCATGGGTGGGGACCTCAGTCCCACTGTTTCCACTAGGGGGCTCATGGGCTTCCGATTTCCCAACACTCCTCCACATCAAGGTGTTTACCCCCACATGTGTCATGTACTGCCCCTGTATGTGTCTTGTTTCTCTTGTCTGTTAACCTACTCAACCTACCTCCCCAAATATACCTACTATCACCCCCCAACATCCCACTCTCACCTGAAAAAAATGGCAATCTGTACCCAAAAAAATCTTGCCCTATACATAACTGTCCATTTTGCACACATGTCCACTGGGCACATGCAATCTGGTCTAACTGGCTTCACAACATATTATTGTTGTCCTCACCACCCCTCTTAGGGGTTTGAGTGTCCAAATCTATCCCCAAATATAGTGTATATGTACAGCTGTTGCTGTAGAAGAAATGGGCAGCTATGGACTGTCCCTACACCCTTCCTGCACATCCCTAGCTATTTTCCCTACTGTATTTCCCTAGTTGTGCCCCTTTTTCACCACTTTCCTATCAACCCTTTTTTATTTTCTTTTAAAGAAATTAGCATGGGGTTAAGTGGGAGTAAGCACTTCTAAGTAGCAGTAAGCGGGTTTAAGCCAGTTTGTGCTGGGGTGAGCAATGTCAACACAGGTTAAGCAATTGAGAAGCTAAATCAGTATAAGAAATTGTAACCGAAAGATAGCAGTGCTTACCTCCACGCAAACCTGCTTACAACTGCTTAAAAGTGCCTTAATCACTCTGTCTCCAATGGCCCTTGCTCTGCCCAGCAACAAAATAAACAGCCTCTGCAAGGCTCAAACCCAGGACCCTGCACACCATAGTCAAAGTGATTTACCACAAAACCCTGTCAGATATGCATAACCCTGATGTTTTCACAAACATATCATTCATCACAGTCATTCAACAGTACAGGAAATTTATTTATACATGTAGATGTATGTGTGTGTGTACATATATTTATATCCAAATAGATATAGACATATTTATATAGATTTATATAAATATATATATATATATATATATATATATATATATATATATATATATATATCCATTGATATATATGTCTACATATATATGTCTATAGAACAATATATATATATATATATATATATATATATATATATATATATATATATATATATATATATATATATATACATATCTATAGCTATAGATATCAATACAGTACCAACTGTTGCAAATCCCATAACCAGAACCTGACACAACATGGGCAGAAGATGTTAACAGTAATCCATCAGACCTGTATGATATCAGGCTGGTATCAATAACATATCATGCAGTACAGTCTGGCTACCATAGGGAATGTGCAATTATATATATATATATATATATATATATATATATATATATATATATATATATATATATATATATATATATATATATGTAACTACACATACACAGATAGAGATATGTATAGGAAGATACATATGTAGAGGGTGCACACCATATGGAACAGTCAGTATGCCTACAGTTGCCATCTTACCAATTGGACACTGTATGAGTCACCCATACAAATGACAATTGTTGCCTGCAACATATACCCACAGATAGGTCAAAGGATATAACATCACACACAGGTTTGCATACATGAACAAGCTTTGTTTGTGTACTATTACAGTCATATATGCCATGTCATATAGCTGTTTAGACTCTGAAATATATATAAACAGACTAATGCAACTGTCAAACAGAAAAATGAATACAGTATTCTGGAAAGCATTACATATGTTGATGTCCAGGCCAAGGCCTTCAAGTAGTACAACAGTAAAGACAGACTGAGCTACAGGATAGCAATCCATCAACAGTAAGTAATGCAGATGTATAGTCCAGCAGCCTCTATCTACACTCTGTACACAATCCCTAGGGGGTAAAGACCTCAGTTTACACAATTGTATGTATCTGTTACATAACAAGGTATAACTGAAACCATCACAATCACACTGATAAACAGATCAGTCTGTATGGCACGAAGCAGCAAGCCTGCATTTACCAAAGGTGAATTTTATGGTAATGTACATCCACATACCTTAAGGCAGCTTACTCCTGATACCCTCATATGTTGTAACAGCCTAGGTTAGTTATGGTGCATCCCCCATCCCATAGACTGTCATACAGGGCCGTATACCACAGTTACATAAACTGGCCTCTGGACTGCATAAGGGCCCACATGTATTGTGCAAATGAAGCCCACACATATATGGACCCAACCCCACAATATGTATGGAGGCCACAACAGCAGTGGAATGATGGCAGGAATGGCAGCATGACATACTCACAGGCCACTACATAACAACCCCTGATAGCATGCCATATGGACAAAGCCTGGTATGTAGGTGGAACACAGGCCCATATGTGAAATAGTGTTGTCATATACTAAGCAATTCACTGGTGTTACATGATAGTCTACAACATACCCTTAGTCAGGAATATGAAGTCAAAAACACAAATGGATGTAGCCATGTACTGACAGCACTCAACACACACACAGCCAGTGATATATCTGACACAAGACCTATGTGGTGGAGAGGCTAAACATAACACGCACACCTCTGGCCATCAAGTGGATAGGCACACAGGGCGAGCTATGCAAACAGACTGCAGTTCATGTTAAACTAGTATTTACAAATCCTGTAACACTGGTGCTATACAATGCATACAACAGTACTCACACTCTCTGTTTGTTGTTCTGGAACCTCAAACAAATTTGTAGCTGGCCTGAGTGTGCAAGTCCTCTTGAAAGAGTCATTGCTACCTGCTGTCTTAAACATTGTTGCCTACACACAGGAAGGATGTCCACCATACAGGAAAGGTAAAGGGACCATGCTCACATGATGTAGAGATTTATAGTAGTGGGTTGCCATGACAGTGGTAATTGGAAGTACTACACAGCTTGCTGCATGCAGGTAGCAAGTGGAGGACACTGATTGGTGCAGAGGCCATCACCTGATCATGTGCATCACCCACAAAAGCCATGCTGCGATCTATTGCAGGCAGCTTAATCCATTTACTGGAGAGAGTGTGTGTGTGTGCGAGAGAGAGAGAGAGATGCAGAGAAATAAAGTGAACAAGAAAACAAACAGAAAACACACAACAGCTCCTGAACCGCAACAACACCAGAAAATACAACAAAGGAATCAGGCTAAAGAGTGAAAAAAAATTACCTCCTACAAAGATACTATCCACAATAGATCTCATCCCCACAACAGGTATGTGAAGAATATATGCATGTAATTGACTGTAGTACCTGATCCATAATACTGGGGTAGATAATGTGGAATGATATACATGTGCCATCAGGTGTTGCTGTTGTAATGATCTTCAGCTGAACAACTGCTATGGACATTAGAGTCTGTGCCTGTGGGTAGTGGGCCATACCCGTCAACTGCAGAGCAGCACCAACTGACAAGATGTATGCCAATATAGTTTGTGGTGTGTAATGGAAGGGATGTATATTACTGTGGCCAATAGCTGGTGGTGGAAGTAATGCCATAATGATGGACACATTGGTTCCACAGCCTACCACTTGCAGGACACACAGGTCAACATGTATTGTAACATGCTGAAATGCCATAGGTGTGTAATAGGGCTACCTGCAATCTTTCCCTATATATATACGCCCCTAATGTTAGGCTGTGTCCATATGTGGCCCCTGTCTGTGTTGTAGTAAGGCAGATCGCTACAGCTGTGCAGGAAGGGGTTTTGAGACTGTGGACCTGATGTCTGAATGTACCCTATATATAGGTATGTATATGTGTGTGTGTGTGTGTGTGTGTGTGTGTGTGTGTGTGTGTGTGTGTGTGTGTATATATATATATATATATATATATATATATATATATATATATATATATATATATACATATATATAAACACATATATACATCATATATATCTACACATATATAGATATATATCTATATGCACATGTCTACATATATACAAACACACACACACACACACACACACACACACACATATATGTATGTAAATACATGTCCCCTATATTACCACCACAGTGCTGCATGCTATGTGTGAGGGAACAGCACACACAGCAATACACACAGATATATGCAGCTGTAAATGTGTGCAACATGGACGGGTATGTCACATGTGAACCCCTTGTTGGGACCACATTGCCCTTGTCTGTGAAGTAGGGAATGGGAATATGAGGAAGTATGGCAGGTATATTTGAGGAGGTGGTCTGGGTTGGTAGATATAGAGGACAGCCTACAGGGGTGGTATATGACACATGTGGTGGGTAAACACCCTGGATGGTGTGTGTGGTCTGCGATGTGGAAGCTCCATGGGCCCCAATATGGAAACAATGGGAGCAAGCCACCCACCCATTGCTATTCATAGCAGCAGTCCACATCCCTGAAGATGCCTGGCCTGGAGGCTGAGCAGAAGGAGCATATCGACCCTGTGAATGTGTACTAGGTGCTTCAAGGTGATGTAGCACATCCCACATGTGTCTGTAGAGCCTGCTATGGAACAGACCCTGAACCTGACCTCAGGGGACAGAATTATTTCAGTGTGCACCCCTGGGGGATAACAACATCCCCTGAGGTGGTTCCGCCTGAAGTTAGTGATGGACCAGTACATGAGGATGCCCCAGGGTGGGTCCCACATGTGATGTGGCCTGCTAACATGGCCAGATGAGTTTGGAGAGGTGGTTCTGCTGGCAAATATTCCCTAAACATGCTATTGTGTCACTGTTATAAAACATATGTGGGTGGTAATAGTCTACAGAATCCCGGAACATTTCCAACAGCATGCATAGATATCCCCAATAATACAGAATGTCAGATGGGCACCAATCACATAGCAAGCATACTACATGCATATATGGAGCCATAGTGGTCCTGACAATGGCATGCAGGTGAATAGTCTGTAACCGGCCAGCAATGATAGTGTCCAGACAGGGAACATGGCCACAAACACATAGCACAGAGTGTGGTACAATACAGTATATGTCCCACTGGTAGGTAAGCTGTAGCCATATCTATTGAGTTGTGTGTGCAGTTTGTTGTCACTGATATGGTGGGGGAGTGACAGAGATGTGTATTAAGGACTATGGTAACCTTGCTGTATGAGTTGCTCAGATGTGGTTCCATCTTTATGTCTTTCAAGCAAGATGTCAGGTGGATGCCTACCTGCTTATTGAGCAGCTGAAAATGACATAGTGCTGAACCATCTCACCCAGCACTACCCTGTCCTGTTTGGCTAGGCCACCCATGAGCAGCAGGAGCAGACTGCCCTGTGCAACCACCTAGTTCACAGGGTCAATGATGTCGGACTGCATAATGGCAGTTGTAAGCAGGTCCAGCATCATTGTTCTGACCTGCTTCGCAATGCCCGTCAGCATGCTGCTGTAGTCCTGGGGGATCACCTTGCAATAAGGGGGGGGTCATGCCATCCATCCCTCCCTGACATGTGGTGAGGAGCTCCTAGCCAGCCTCATGGTACCTGTCCATCCGCACAGCCAACAACTGCCAGACACCATTGTGGAGGTGGGTGCTACCCACACACTAGCTGAGGAGCATGCAGGTAAGGCTACAGATCACATCAGTAGACCACTGTAGCATATGCATCTGCATCTGTACAGGTAGAGCATGCATATCTGACATGTGTTTTATATATATATAATATATATATATATATATATATATATATATATATATATATATATATATTATATATATAGTTTGTTGCTGCATAGTAGTAATAAACAGATGTGCATAAGTGGTAGTATTGTGGACTTGTACTGTTGATGTACTGTAATGCTGCACCCACTCTGTAGCAATGCCATAGGTGTGGCCACTGAATTTGCATCTCTCACACTCTTATGTAGGTCCCTCCGGTATACCACCAAGGCAGCAGCCTGTAGCTGGTGAGTATGTTTTATGTTGATGCTTGCCAATACACCGGGCATGTAATGGCTATGATATATTCCATGCACACATCTAACATACCTACCCAGAATGCATGCTGTACATGTTCATGTATTGTTGCTGTTAAATGCACTGTATCACAGTGGTGACCATGATGGGGTATTGGAAGAATATGTCAGACACCTGCAAAATAACTTACATCCTGTCATTGTGAAATGTGTCCACAGGGATTAACATAATGGTGAGACACATGGCCTACAGTAGGGACATGTGTGAAACATCACCCTTATGCAGTGCAACAACAGTGTATATACCAGTATTACAGTGGCAACTGTTACAGATGTATACTATGGCATAATGTATTACTGTGGTCCACATTATTAGCTGGAACTAGGCTGTAACACATGGTGTTCAGTGTATGGGAGACAGCAAACTGACACACATGTGTAGGCCATACTTGTCAACCATCTGCAAAAAGGCTGAAAGAGGGGAGGGGGTGTCAGCATGACATACCAGTGCACTGCAGAATGGATCCTAAGGATGCTAAGAATGGCTGTATCTGCACACAGTCAGGTTCAGAAACTGTGGCAGACATAACCCTACCCCCAAAGCAATAGTGATGGCAGTGTGTGAACACCAAGGGATGTGCACACGAGTACACCTTGCAATCATGCAGATTTGGGGGACATGTGTAGGGCAGACTGACCATATACTGGCAAATGCCGATGTCCCATGCTAGTATACCCCTGATAGGAATAGTGCCTGCTGTAGTACACATAATATGTGCAACAAACCGTCATGATAAGGGTGTGCAAACATATGCACACACGGAGTGTATGCATCGTGGTCAGCATCCGAACACCTAACACATTTCATAGACACTACATGTGAATGTACAGGACATATGTCACATATCTGGCTCATGTACTGCTAATATATGTGGTGATGTTGTCCCATGGCAGATCAAGGAAGGGTACATCATATCAATAAGGGTGTCTACACTCCCCATAGCTATGGTATGGTCTGATGGTTGTCAGTGTAATAGTATTGGATTGGTCATACATGGTCTGCTGATGTTGAGATCTGTAAACCAGACATCAAGCATTCACAAATGGCATCTGTCCACATATCATCCCAGGTATGTGTTGCTGAAAAACATAAAGGCTGTGAGCATTAGAGCTGACATAACTGACACAGTACTACACATTCAGCAATGGGTTGTACACCTGTGAAGTTTGGTGCACAGTACATGGCAGGTGCAGAACAGGTGCACAGCAATACTGTGTACATGGGTGCAGTGGTATCCAGGGGAAGGGGCATCACCTACTAACACAGCCTATGCATCAAACATGTATACTGTTGCTAGCATGGATTGACTATAGGTGCACTGCATGCTGTTGTGTACCATATGTTATGCATGTTGACAGATGGGTAATAGGAGGACTGTGTGTGCTATCTTTGTGCAACCTCACCTGTGTGTGTGTGTGTGTGTGTGTGTGTGTGTGTGTGTGTGTGTGTGTGTGTGTGTGTGTGTGTGTGTGTGTGGTTAT
The DNA here is from genome assembly GCF_019279795.1 of Protopterus annectens. Lineage (NCBI taxonomy): Eukaryota > Metazoa > Chordata > Ceratodontiformes > Protopteridae > Protopterus > Protopterus annectens. The sequence goes on from NC_056739.1 coordinate 1,103,955,266, forward strand.
TTTGTCTGTATGGTCACTCTGGTGAAGTGAAGGGAGGTTGATGCATGTAGGATGTGTGTGTGTGCATGTGTGTGTGGGTGTCCATGTATGCACATGTGTGATTGTGGGGTTGTTCATATGGCAGTACTTTCCCTTTGGGATTGTGCAGTACAAGGACATGGACTGACAAATGATACACCAAGAATACTTGTCTGATATGTAATCACAGGACAGCTGATAGTATAATAAGGTCTGTAGTATGGAACATGCATTGGGAGGGAAAGTAGACACCAGGTATACCCTTAATATCGCATTCAGCAGAGAGGTGACCGACAACCCACGTATGCAGCACTACAGATGCATTGGGGAATTGCAAGACAACAGCAGGGAGTGTATCCATATATTACAGTTGTCACATGATAGGTTGATTGGGCAGCATATCTTGCATGTACTGAGCAATACTTACACATGACACTCCAGTGTGTGACATTATGGAGTGAACATAGTAGCCCCTCACATATAGGGGCCATGCTCATGATGTCTGGACATATATAGGGTGAACACTGAATGACAGCAGTGAGGCCATGTAAAACCATTCCACTCAGGTCAAGGAGGCAATGGAGTAACAGGTCTTGTGTTGTGATCACTTGTCTAGTCATTTAGAGGAATGATATGTTAATAAGTGGTATTAATGAGTGTATGTTACCAAGTGTGATGCAGGATGGGGAATGTATGGGAATAAACGTGGGACTGTCTGTAAATTCATGAACATGTATGTATTAAGGTGGAATGTGTGTGTGTGTGTGTGTGTGTGTGTGTGTGTGTGTGTGTGTGTGTGTGTGTGTGTGTGTGTGTGTGTGTGTGTGCACTGTTATGCAATGCTGTACAGGTCTTAAAGTGCGTTTCTTTTTTCCCCCCATGGGTGACGAGGTGGGTCAGGGTCCCTCCTGCATGCAATCTGATGTTGGTGTCCATACGGACACCGAAGATGATGATAGTACTGTTAAGGCACAGGTGGTGTTATCAGCGGCTGAAACAGTACCATCATTTGACATCCCCCTCTAAGCCACCCCAACCCCGCACACAGTTTCAGTGCCTATACCTACCCCATCACCAGTGGCCATAGTGGAGGGACAGCTGGCAGTTTGTGGCAGTGCACAGGAGAGTGTGGTATCCATGCCTACTGTGTCTGGTCACAGCAGGCATAGCCGGATGTCTGGCAGGGCACCACATAGGCAGATGTCCCAGTGTGCTCGTGGTAGAGCGGCTGGTCAACATGCTCCTGGCAGATGCGCCACAACTGGTACCACCAGGCACATGTTTCAGGCTGTCATGGGGGTGCAGGCACATATGGAACTGTACACCAGACTGGGCCTGAGGCTGCAGAAGGCTGCTCTCACATCTGCAAGCGACAATTTCCATGAACTGTCTGGTGCTCTCCATGCTCATACTGAGGTCATGGATAGATGGTTTGGTGAAATGTTGGACCTCATCAACTGTGGTTTGTCCGTGCTTGAAGATGTGGTGGGAGTGCAGCAATGGCCGTGTGGACATAGGCCAGCAACACCAACAGCTGACAGCCAACGTGGACATGCTAGGACACAAAGGCGCTCCCGTAGTGGTAGTACCAACCCCAACACTGCAGGGGGATACTGTCCACACCACACCACAGCAGGCCATGAGCACATGGTCCTGGCCAGTCCCAGAAGGGACCTGGTTCCAGTGGACACCTGTCATCATCAGGGGAGAGTAGCAAATCAAGGCCTGTACCTGGATGTGCCCATGAAACCCCTGGCAGGCACATTCCATGTGTCTGTGGCCAGAGGTGGTGAACTGCACACCCTGCCAGGTATGGTCTGCAGCTGTCCAAAAAAAACACTTGTATAGGGCAGCCACATGGCAGAACTGTGTGCATGCATACCCACACACTATACGAACACACCTATGGCAACCCCATACCTACACACACAAAATCACCATGCCTAGTTCAACTCATTACACCCCTTACGCACACACATGGGGTCAAATGTATGGCCCACCTTTGGCCTCTGGCAAACCAACAACACACCATGTGCATATGATGATACCTGTGCCACATCCCTGTCATCCATAACATTAATGCAGAGACAGGCTAATATGGTTATGATGCACATGGTGACTGTACTGCAGTGTACCAAAGTACTGCAGGGTCACATTTTGTCAGGAGTAATGTTGAATGCATACATGGCAGGTAGTGTATCTGTCCAGCAATGATGCATTATAGCTGTTAGTAACACTGGTTGATTGTGGTCTCCATGTTATCCATTTGTGTTGTAGGTGTACATGTGTCAGCAGAAAGATGGTCTGCAGTCATATTCCAAATGGGTATGGCACTGTGGTGACACCATGGGTGTGACACATCCGGGGTACAGTTGAACACATGTCACAGGTTTGTATAAAAGTTATTGCCTGTGCCACATGGACAGGTGACCCACTGGGATTTGTATAATCTGAAACCTGATTTAGACCCATCCACATACATGCACACTCTTACTTGGCAGCACTGGGACTAGACCGCTACCTAGGTATGTAGTGCTACTGAACTGTGTGGCTTTCATTGCACTCACTACACAGCATTTAGGGTGAGGTGTGTTCCAGGTTACATGTTACATGCAGAACATCCCCAGACATGTAAAGTATGCTAATGGGGGATGTAGTGGTCATATATGGACAATACATAGTGTGACGTACCATCATATACACATTAACAGGCACACAGGCAGACACACATCCGAGAGACCTGGGCCTATTGGTGCTAACTAACTTGTCCATGTGTCCAATGTGTTACAGATAGGCTGCACACAGCACCTACATAACTGGGCTGGATTGTGGTATCAGTTACCTGTATGGTTGATGGTGACAATGGTCACCATAAAGTAGTACATGGGACATATACTGGGTGTACCATGGTGTAATGACAGTGTACACAGCACCTGCATCCCACAGTGGATATTGTAATCCCTGGAACCCATGATGACACTCTGACATACCCACCATCACACAGTGCCCAGGGCTGTGACACAACCCATTGTATATCCCAACAGTGGTACTACAGGGATATGCATCTAATGCACATGCCACAGGCAAAGTAAGGTATTGCATTGTCATGCCTCACATATGGGCAGCAACAACACTATCTGTACTACTGTGTGGCAATGCATATTGTAATAGGAGTATGTGGCCTTAGATTGCTGTACCCTACAGATATACAGACATGCACACATACACACACTTGCCAGAACTCAATGGGTATCCCATGCCTATAGACCCATTTGTACAACACTGTTGTGCTGGTACTGCAAGGCTCATGTAGCTGGTAGGGAGAGGAGTAACAGGGTACATTTAATGTCCAATACAGCAGCAGGCACAATTGAATATGGCAATTGGTGTTGCAGTGGTTGTGAAGGCCCTCGTGGAATTCCCAACTACAGGTGTACTAACACACAGACACTTCTATCCTCAGTAATGCACACGTACACATGTGTCAGTACTGGGGTGCATCGTTGCAGGTGGTCATAGCTGTGTACCTGGCTATTGTCCATGGAGAGATGGGTTGTGAAGGGGATGTGTGTACAGTGGTATCATGCCACTTCCCATGTGCCAGCAGGCAATCTATTGACAGACACCACTGTGGTGACCCTCAGGGTGAGAGTGACATGCATCTGGCAATCCTCTGGGTGCCTCCTGCACATGGCCACTGAGGTGATCCAGTTGAAATGTATGCAACATGTATTACAACACATGGTTAGTGTCTGTGATGGAGACCTGTACTCAAGCATGTTCTGTTGACTGTGGTAGTGTAATGGAGGTACCCGTGGCATGTGGTGCATACAGGGTGTTGTCTCCTATATGTGTCAGTTATTACACAGCTGGGCAGACATGTCAGTGTCAATCAAACATAGGTTGCCTGTACATATCCCAGCTGGATACCTGCCATCTGTACAGGGACTGACAGTCATCAGCTTGGCAAGTAACTATGCAGTAAGATGTATGTGTCGACAGATACATGTTTGACAACAATATGTATGCTATAACTACATGTTGGAAGCCCTCAATAACATGTGCTGTACATACGGTAGTCTACAGTTACATTCCACATGTTGGATCATTATCCATTAGGGGATAGACACTGTGACACAGCTCACACACCAGGAACATGACATGCAGACCTCAGAGTCCAGCTATGTCTGCAGGTGTGCTTGTTGTCAGTACTACATTTAGCACTCTACTCTTACCTGGGAAAGCACTGTCAACAGTAGTACCACCATGATACACTACATGCTAGTGTGACAGCATGTACCCTGGGTTACTACCCTTATATGTATCACATTCACATGGATAACAGTGCTGTACAGGTCTCATATACTTGTGTGTCTCAGACACGACACTCATATCCCTTGCTACTGTAATGACAGCACATAGGCGCATGTATTGTACATAGCATTACATACACTTATTACAGATGTCATTACCCTGCTATGTTATCAGACTGGGCGGTGAGAACTGGTTACCAGGGCTAAACCATGATTAACAGGTGTCAACATAGCTCCAATATAACAGCTAAGCAGATTTACGCACTGGTAAGCAAAGCCCACATGGTGTAAGTGCCCATAAGTTTAACAGTATGTTAGTACCACTTACCTTCACGCAAACCCACGCAAACCCGCTTAAAGCTGTACAAAATGCCTTAACCACTCTGTATCCAACAGCCCTTCTTCTGCCCAGCAACAAAATAAAAAGCCATTGCAGGTTGTAAACCCAGGACCCTGTACACTATAGTCACAGCAGTTAACCACTATGCCATGACCACTATGAAAACAGTTGTTTTTCCAATATATCTGTCAATACAAATATTGATTAGTATTGAACAATTGCTTTTCCTTCCACAATTGTGTAGTACTTGTTATTGACATTACTGTTGTATCACATATGTTGTTATATCATAATGTACACATATCAGATACATACAGTGAGATACATCTGGGATGGTATACACAACTGTGATGTTTACACATGACAGGAATATGGATATATACATATACATATATTGATATATGTCTACATGTACATACACATGTATATTCATACATATGTGTGTCTACATATCTGTATAGTGCATCATATATATGGCCATGTGTAGATCTCTTTCTATAGATATATATATATATATATATATATATATATATATATATATATATATATGTATATATAGATATATACCTATGCACATCCTATGTGTACAGACATACTTATTTATGTTGATATATATGCCGATATCTATAACTAGATGTGCATACATATCTATTCAGATATACCTATTACTGTCGGTATATATGTATATATCCATAAGAATATGTACATATGTATCTATATCTGTATATGTGTAGACATATATTGCTGCGTATATGTATATATTTGAGTGTTTATATGTATGTATGTATGTATATATATATATATATATATATATATATATATATATATATATATATATATATATATATCCATCTATATATGTTGATATGTATATGTGTATATATCTATATAGATATATGGATAAATATATATACATATATGTTCACCATATGTCCAGAACATAGAGTGGTGTCCTACCTCAGCCCAAATAGTCCCAACCTCTTAGTGCAAGCGGATGTCATGTATGAATTGCAGGTATATATGTAGACTGTTGCTACTGTAGTAGGGGTTGTCTTAACAGATGTGTGTGGGAGGTCACATCTGCTTTTAACATGTGCACCATTGGCTACTGACAGACATGCTAAGGACATCATAATACAGTACTACTGCTAGCACAGTAATGATCCTGTGGACTACAGCACAGACATGAGAAATATATGTGGACAGTCTGGCACTCTGTGGTCAGTCCAGAGGTGTACACATATCCCCTTCATGTGAGACATGTGGACCACACCTCCCAATGTGGATGTTAATAGCCATGTACATGGGTATAGCACGTAAATACTGGACTACATATGCCCACACAGTTTATGCATGCACACATGCCAGTCTGTCCTGACACAATACTTGGTGGTGCAGGGGTCACATGGCCACATACTACCCAGTAGTTAGTGACATAAATCTGTACAGAATCCCATTGCTTTGTCAGAAATACACAACAGTTATGGTGGCCTGGCAGCAGTATGCCTTGCAAATAACTGGACATAGCACACTGGGTAATAACACTAGGCTACTATGCATGTCACAAAGCACTGTGCAAACTACGGGCAGACTGCCACAACACTGGACTACATTTTGCATGGGGGGAATACACATGTACCAGAAATTATAACGGGCTCTACACGCATGTCACAGCACAGAGTAACTGACACCTGTGTGAAAGTACATACCCACAACCAATGTAAACACAGCCACAGCCACATATGGTACACAAGCTTAATATGACAATATATGGACTTTCTGATTGACACCATTCTCATATGTGCCACTCACACACTGACCCTACATACACTAGATCATGGCACTGTGTGGTGCAATGGCTGTCTGTGGTATGGGACATGTGTGTGTCTGGCCCTACAGACATGTGAGCCAATAGATTACCATACACTGGAGCAGCATGTAACATCAGATAGAACAGGACAAACAACAATGGCATCTACCACAGTCTGTGCACAGCCCAAGGTATGTATGTGCAGCACATACTGTTGACAATCACCCTACGTACACAGACCCCAGTACTGTACACACATCCACAGAACAGCCAAGCTATGTCCACAGAAACAACCCCTACTATGCATAACACGTCTAGCAGTGTGATATCTGACTGCCTTGTTATCAGGTATGATGTCAATAACAAATGGTGTACAGAACATATGCACCTCTTACTGCATGCTATATGTACAAAGGTTGACAGACTTGTGGCTGGAGCTATAAACACAGCCCCACTTTTGGCATGTTGCTGTGATAGTCTCATACATTTACTGTCGTACCAGGGTTTGTTGTGACATGTGTCTTATGAGGGATATGAAGTTAGTAACTCTCATGACTGTCACTTTGTACTGACTGCAATCTTCACACTATGCTTCTGCAATTCTCAGATAGGTGTTCTGTGAGTAACACAATAAACAAAAGGCTCCACACATTGCCCAGTCTGCAGATGACCCTACAGATGGGAGTTTCCTCAAAAACACAGCACTGTCATGACAGGTATTAAAACATGTAGACCAGCCATACCCACATACATCCTGTTAAACCGACATTACTCCAAATGCAGAATAGCTTCTGTAATCATGTCAGGCACATCCCCCTCCTGGGTGCTGGCCTGTTTCCACAGTGTATGTTGTTAGAGGTAAATCCCAAATCCATCTGTGATGCTGTTTGCCAAACACCAGATCTAGGTCCTGCTCACAGTGAATGAAAAGACCCAACAACAACATGATGTTCCTAGATACTGGAGTGTGTTTCCATGCAATTGGTTATGGGAATGTTACAATGACTGTTCCACATGCAATCAGTTAGAGGAAGGCTGCAATTCATGCAGAGGCCATCAGCTGATCATGAGCATCACTTACAAAACACAAGCTGCTGCCTAAGCAAAGCAGGTGTAGTTCTCCATATCCATCAAAGAGGGAATGAGAGAGACAGACAGAATCAAACTAAGTCAGGGAGGAGGTGAGAGAGTAAAACCTAAGCATGTTTGTTTCACACACCTACCAGTACAGGGTTTCAAACCCCTGCCTGACTATGTATTGCTATCACATGTCTATGCAGTTATTGCATGTGCCGCATAGCTTACATGTTGAGGAGCTTTCCAAACATATATGTGATGGTGAGTGACATAGTTCATAGTTTAGTACTAAGCTAACTGCCCTTGCAAGCCATTTTAAGCCTAGCCAATTATCCCTTGTGAGAATCAAACCCTGCACCTTGTGTTTGCAAGACAAACACCTTGGCTATTAAGCCACACTCCCACTGGACTAAATAAACAGTCTCTGCAAGTATCAAACCCAGGACCCTGCACACCACAGACAAAGTGATTTACCTCGAAGCCATGCCAGATATATCTGCAACAGTGATATGGTAGTGATATGGTAGTGATACGGTAGGTGTAGTACACGTCCCTGTCCACATAAACAGGCATCAGCATCAACACAGCCACACTCTCTCAGGGACTCACACACATTGACACACTTGGCAGGGTCAGGAATGCACTCCCTAACTAGTTAGTTTGCCACATGCTGGAAAATATTAATATACAACCAAACACCATAATACTGAGTGATTTCAACTACCCTGCCATTAACTGGGAAAACTACTCATGTACCACCACCTTTGCCCAACGGTTCTTGGAATTCATAAATTCCAATGCCCTGGATCAACTAATCCATAGCCCCACCAGTGGCTCCAATATCCTAGACCTGGTCATTACCAACATGGGAAATCGATGCTCCACACCTATGGTCACCCCCTCATTGGTCAGGTCAAGCCATAAGCTAATCATCCTTAACATCCACATCCCACCCCACCCCCCAGTAAGGAACCCTCCATAAAAAGCTTCTCCAAAGCCAACTTCCTGCTACTCAAGTCAGAAGTTACAAACTTCATGACACCCATGCAGACAGGAACTGAAAGTTCGACTGCTGACTCCTACACTAAGGGACTGTACGAGCACATCCACTCATGCATGAATTCCCAAATAGAACCAAGATGCTATCCTCCAAAAAAGGAGGCCAATCTGGTGGTCCCCTGCCATAAACAAACTTTACAATGAAAGGAAGAAACTGTTGCAGAAAAGACGAAAATCCCAGGATGCAAAAAACTCCCATACCAGCCTCAGTAAGTAGCTGAGATCCCTCATAAAATCCTCCAAAGCTAGTTATGAAAATAAAATTGCCAAAGATTCCAAAGACAACCACAAGGCATTCTATAACTATGTCAAGAATCTAGATGGCACTGCTCAGATCTGCTCTGAGCTACAACAGAATGGCATTAAATATACTGATCCCAAGGATATTGCCAATATCCTGGCAGATCGATTCAGTGCCAACTTCACCCCCCCTCTCACCCCCTAAATAGCCAATCTCAATAGCGGAAGATTGTCAAATTCCAGTAATAATGGCCACACAGGTAAAAAACGCACTCTCCAAAGCTAAGAATACAGCATCCATTGGACCAGATGACATCCCAGGCTGTGTACTACATGAACTACAAAATGAACTGGCACCTCACCTAAGTGTCATGTCTAATCATACCCTCAACTCAGGCTTCATGTCCACTGAGTGGTGCACAGCTATAGTTATCCCACTCCACAATGGGGGATCCACCTTGGATCCCAGGAACTACCACCCCATCAGTCTGACGAGCCTGATCTGCAAGGCCATGGAATGTATTATCATGGAACTTATAAACAAAGACATTGGCAACCATAAAACACTGGACCCCACCCAGTTTGGGTTTGTGAAGGGCAGATCTTGTCTACTGAACCTCATTGACCTCTTCAAATCAGTCTCCAAAGCTGTGGACAAGGGTAAGGCAGTCCACACAGCCTATCTGGACCTCGCCAAGGCCTTTGACACTATCCCCTACTCTGGAATCATAGAAAAACTTACTAAGCTGGGCATTAATCCCTACGTCACTCGATGGTTTGCCAACTGGCTTACTGAGAGAACCCACACTGTAAAAGTAGCTGACTTCAAATTCAGCTCCAGATAAGTGACAAGTGGAGTACCTCAGGGTTTAATCCTGGGACCTCTCTTGTTTGGCATCTACTTCTCTGAAGTGCAGGCCAACACTAAGGGACTCTGGCTAACAAACTTCACAGATGACTGCAAACTGGGAGCCATCATTGAATCCCCAAATTATGTCGATACTCTACAAAAGGGCCTTACAGAAACAGAAGCTTGGTGCCAGAGCTATGGGCACAAGCTCAATGCCAAGAAATGTATAGTTATCCCCTTTGGGAAAAACCATGTACCCATGAATTACCACATAGGTGGCGGTACACTAAACACCGAAAGTGTGATAACAGACTTAGGGACACAGGTGGACAGTGGCCTCACCATCAATAACCACATTGCCACAACAGTCAGGAAATCCTTCTATGTGACACACCTCATCACTAAGGGCTTTTCATCCAGAAAAAAGGAGGTCATTGTCCCACTGTACACATCCCTCATTAGACCCATTATAGAATGCAACTCCCCATTTGCTATGTACCTCTCAAGACATCTGCAACAACTGGAAAGGCTGCAGAAATACCTCACTAAAAGGATCACAGGCCTAAAGCAGATACCCTATGCTGACCGCCTTAAAAATCACCAGCTATACTTTGTCGCATATCGTCTAATCCAAGGTGATCTCTGCTTAACATACAAGGCCATGCCAAACCCAGAGCTGTTGGACATGCTACACTTAAGGAAATTCCAATCCCTTAGAGCCACACACTCCAGGGATCTAAACCTTGTCATCACAATAAACAAAACATGCTGGAGGGATAGGTTCCTGACCCAGAGACTCCCCAGACTATGGAATAGACTGCCCATACATGTCAAGCAGAGCACCTCTTTTGCCCTCTTCCAAAGGAACCTTGATGACTGAATGGGAGAAAGGAAATTCACTCCAGGGATCACGTCAGTTGCCCTGCTAGACAGGGGTCCAGGGAAGTAAATAGTGTGGGAAGAAATAGCCAGGGAACTGTTATGGCTCAGCTTGTATAGCTCCTAGGGCCAATAGCCTAGTACCAACCTATGAACCTATGAACCTATGAACAATACAGTAATACTCAGGTATCACAAGCACCACAGGGGTTATCCTGAGGTATATGGGCAAAGAGTATGTGAAGGTATCTGACATCAGACAGCATGCTTTAGTATGCCAATGGGAGTTGTAGTGAGTGTGAATGTGGTTGAAAGCATATATACCACACACACAGACACAGGGTGCCAGTACTGACATGCATGGGTGCATTGCTTCACAGGTGTGTAGTAGTTGACTGTGCCAGAAGGCTGTACGAGGCTAGGGGAAAGGTATACCATGGCATCAGGCCACATGACAATGGTCTGCAGTGAGGCTTAGAGGTGTAGTGTCTGGATTGGCCCACACAGGTTGGTATTGTATTCACCATCCAGTCACCTGGGTAAATATTGTGTGTGGCCATTGCTGTGCAATGCTTGCCATGTATGTGTTCTTTAGTCCATGACATGGACGGTGTCTGGGATATGCACATGTCCCACATGCATGTACAGTGACATGTGGAACTGTACCTGGGGTGTCTGGCCCATGTTGTGTACACAGATTGTTATCATCAGATGTGTCAGTTCTGGCCTTCTGTGGCAGGAACTGGTAATGGACAGCAGGTTGACCCTGCACCTACATTGATAGTATGATACAGGTATTCCCTGTTGTCAGTGGCATCTGTCCATACAGGGCATGTGTTTAAGGCATGGTATGTCCTTTGTGGGTCACATTTGATGGCACCACAGGTGTTGCAGGCATCTAGTGGGGAAAATAGTGAAGGCACACTGTCTGCATGTACGTGCCTATTGGACTGATGGACAGGGTGCCATGCTCTCTGTAGTCCACTGCAATCACACCATGGTTACTATCTGTGGGCAATATGCAGGTTACTACCAACATAGCAGTTGTTGCCTAGGCAAGTGTGTTTGTGTATGAGACATGGGTGGAGAGTGTTCTGTGGATAATACAAGGGTTGCTAACTTTGCTCGCCAGACCTTGATGTCACGTGTAGGGGTATGGATTGGAAGCCCACCCTCTCGGCTATTTCACATCTGTTATCCTTGTAAGGTGGACATTGTGACATACAATAGGGCCACCATATAAGAAATTTGCAAATCCCACTCCACAGTGAGACCAGTTGTTACATACTCACAGCCCCCTCTACACAGGATACGAATGACAAACACAGACACACACACACTTGCCATGTCAAGGATTAGAATGACTACCTAACAAGTTTCTCACACTACAGCATTACGCAGTTATAGGACATGCCACGGAGATCACTGAAGTACTCCTTCCCCAAAAGTGTAGTTCAGTGGGAATGACATCAGCAGGCTTGCCAAAGAAGGTCAATGGGGGTTGTAGTGACTGTGAATGGCCTCAAGAGCATTGCATCCTACACAGACAAAGAAACACACACATTCACACTTGCCATGTTGAGGAATAGAACACTTACCCAAACTGCTATATCACATTAAAACATTATGCTGTTATAAGATGCACCATGGAGATTACTGGGCTACTGTTTTCCCAAAGGTGTATTTCAAAGTGAATGACATCAACAGGTTTGCCAAAGTAGGGCATTTGAATTGTAGTGAGTGTGACTAGCCTAAAATGCATTGCTCCCTGCACAGACACATGCACAGTTGCCATGTCTAGTATTAGAACGGGTTTATATTAGAACACCAAACTTTCAAAATTTCGAGTGTTCTAATATCGAATCCTATTCATCGAAAATTTAAAACAGCGAACATACAGAACAGTGAATTTTTACCTAGGGAAAATATTCACTGTTCCAAAACACATACACACAACACAAGCACACCAAACAAACAGCAATCCACACACATACACCTAAACTCTTACACCTAACCCTACACTAAACTATACATACACCACTAACTATTAACTTACCTTAACCCAAACCCTAACCCTAAGGTCCATCACTATCACACAGTCACCTCACCTGCGCCCTAACCCCAACTCAACTACCCTACCTAACCCTCATGTCCACACAATCGCACACTTACCTGACTCAGGCCCTAACCCTAACTCAACTAGCCTGCCTTAACTCTCATGTCCACACAATCGCACACTTACCTGAACCTGACCCGTAACTTTCCCTCACAGCAGTGAAGATACCAAAGCAACAAAAACGGACAACCGAATTCTTTCCGTAGGAAAAAAAATAGGTTTCCTGTTTCTTTGATAGTTTCAGCATTTGCTGAAAACAGGTCGATATTAGCACACTTGAAATTCTGAAAGTTTGGTGTTCTAATACTAGACCTGATTAGAACTCATACCTAACTAGCTCATCACACTACAGCATTGCATAGTTATAGGATGCGCCACAGTGATTACAGGACTACTCTTTTCCCAAAGGTGCATTTCAAAGTGAATGACATCAGCAGGCTTGCCAAAGTAGGGCATTTGAATTGAAGTGAGTGTAACTAGCCTAAAAGCATTGCTCCCTACACAGACACACCCACACAAACACACACAGTTGCCATGTCTGTGATTAGAACTCCTACCTAACTAGGTTATCACACTACAGCAGTACACAGTTATAGGACATGCCATGGAGATTACTGGACTATTCCATTCCCAAAGGTGTATTTCAAACTGAATGACATCAGCAGGCTTGCCAAAGTAGGGCATTTAAAATGTAGTGAGTGTGACCAGCCTAAAAAGCATTGCTCCCTACACATACAGAGACACACAAACATACACACACTTGCCATGTCTGGGATTAGAGCTCATACCTAAGTAGTTTATCACAATATAGCATTACACAGTTATAGGACGCACCAGGGAGATTACTGGGCTACTCCTTTCTCAAAGGTGTACTTCAAACTGAATGACATCAGCAGGATTGCCAAAGTAGGGCATTTGAATTGTAGTGAGTGTGACTAGCCTAAAATGCACAGCTCCCTACACATACAAATGCACAGTTGCCATGTCTAGGATTAGAACTCCTACCTAATTAGCTTATCACACTACAGCATTACACAGTTATAGGATGTGCCACAGAGATTGCAGGACTACTCTTTTCCCAAAGGTGTATTTCAAAGTGAATGACATCAGCAGGTTTGCCAAAGTAGGGCATTTGAATTGTAGTGAGTGTTACTAGCCTAAAAGCATTGCTCCCTACACAGACACACCCACACAAACACACACAGTTGCCATGTCTGGGATTAGAACTCCTACCTAACTAGGTTATCACACTACAGCATTACGCAGTTATAGGACACGTCATGGAGATTACTGGACTACTCCATTCAAAAGGTGTATTTCAAACTGAATGACATCAGCAGGCTTGCCAAAGTAGGGCATTTGAAATGTAGTGAGTGTGACCAGCCTAAAAAGCATTGCTCCCTACACAGACAGAAACATACAAACATACACACACTTGCAATGTCTGGGATTAGAGCTCCTACATGTGGTGGGAGTGCAGTAATGGCCGCGTGGACATAGGCCAGCAACACCAACAGCTGACGGTCAACGTGGACATGCTAGGACACAAAGGTGGTCCTGTAGTTGCAGTACCAGCCCCACACCACACCACAGCAGGCCACGAGCACGTGATCCTGGCCAGTCCCAGAAGGGACCTGGTTCCAGCGGACATTTGTCATCATCAGGGAAGAGTAGCAAATCAAGGCTGGTACCTGGATATGTGCCCATGGAACCCCTTGCAGGCACAGTCCAGTTGTCCATGGCCAGAGGTGGTGAACTGCACACCCTGCCAGGTATGGTATGCAGCTGTCCAAAAAACACTTGTATAAGGCAGCCATATGGCAGAACTGTGTGCATTCATACTCACACACTATACGAACACACCTATGGCAACCCCATACCTACACACACAAATTCACCATACCCATTTCAACTCATTACACCTCTCACCCACACACACATGGTGTGAAATGCATGGCCCACCTTCTGCCTCTGGCAATGTAACAACACACCATGTGCATATGATGATACCTGTGCCACATCCCTGTCATCCATAACATCAATGCAGAGACAGGCTAATATGGTTATGATGCACACGGTGACTGTACTACAGTGTACCAAAGTACTGCAGGGTAACATTTTGTCAGGAGTAATGTTTAATGCATACATGTCAGGCAGTGTAGCTGTTCATCAATGACGCATTATAGCTGTTAGTAACACTGGTTGATTGTGGTCTCCATAATGTTATTCATTTGTGTTGTAGGTGTATATGTGTCAGCAGGAGGATGGTCTGCAGTCATATTCCAAATGGGTATGGAACTGTGGTGACACCATGGGAGTGACATATCCGGGGTACAGTTGAACACATGTCACAGGTTTGTATAACAGTTATTGCCTGTGCCACATGGGCAGGTGACCCACTGGGATGTGTATAATCTGAAACCTGATGTAGAGCCATCCACATACATGCACACTCTTACTTGGCAACACTGGGACTAGACCACTACCTAGGTATGTAGTGCTACTGAACTGTGTGACTTTCATTGCACTCACCACACAGCATTTAGGGTGAGGTGTGTTCCAGGTTACATGTTACGTACAGAAAATCCCCAGACATGTATAGTATGCTAATGGGGATGTAGTAGTTGTATATGGACAATAAACAGTGTGACATACCATCATATACACATTAACAGGCACACAGGCAGACACACATCCGAGAGACCTGGGACTATTGGTGCTAACTAACTTGTCTGTGTGTCCAATGTGTTACAGGTAGGCTGCACACAGCACCTGCATAACTGGGCTGGATTGTGGTATCAGTTACCTGTATGGTTGATGGTGACAATGGTCACCTTAAAGTTGTACAAGGGATATATACCGGGTGTACCATGGTGTAATGACAGTGTACACAGCACCCACATCCCACAGTGGATATTGTACTCCCTGGAACCCATGATGACGCTCTGACATACCCACCATCACACACTGCCCAGGACTTTGATACAATCCATTTTATATCCCAACAATGGTACTACATGGATATGCATCTAATGCACATACCACAGTCAAAGTAGGGTATTGCATTGTCATGCCTCACATATGGGCAGCAACAACACTATCTGTACTAATGTGTGGCAATGTGTATTGTAATAGGAGTATGTGGCCTTAGATTGCTGTACCCTACAGATATACAGACATGCACACATACACACACTTGCCAGAACTCAATGGGTATCCCATGCCAATAGACCCATTTGTACAACACTGTTGTGCTGGCACTGCAAGGCTTGTATAGCCGGTAGGGAGAGGAGTGTAACAGGGTACATTTAATGTCCAATACAGCAGCAGCCACAACTGACTATGGCAATTGGTGTTGCAGTGGTTGTGAAGGCCCTCGTGGAATTCCCAACAACAGGTGTACTAACACACAGACACTGCTATCCTCAGTAATGCACACGTACACATGTGTCAGTACTGGGGTGCATCACTGCAGGTGGTCATAACTGTGTACCTAGCTATTGTCCATGGAGAGATGGGTTGTGAAGGGGATGTGTGTACAGTGGTATCATGCCACCTCCCATCTGCCAGCAGGCAATCTATCGACAGACACCACTGTGGTGACCCTCAGGGTGAGAGAGACATGCATCAGGCAATCCTTTGGGTGCCTCCTGCACATGGCCACAGAGGTGATCCAGTTGAAATGTATGCAACATGTATTACAACACATGGTTAGTGTCTGTGATGGAGACCTGTACCCAAGCATGTTCTGTTGACTGTGGCAGTGTAATGGAGGTACCCGTGGCATGTGGTGCATACAGGGTGTTGTCTCCTATATGTGTCAGTTATTACACAACTGGGCAGACATGTCAATGTCAATCAAGCATAGGTTGCCTGTTCATATCCCAGCTGGATACCTGCGATCTGTACAGGTACTGACAATCATCAGCTTGGCAAGTAACTATGCAGTAAGATGTATGTGTCGACAGATAGACGTTTGGCAATATGTATGCCCTAACAACATGTTGGAAGCCCTCAGTAACATGTGCTGTACAGATGGTAGTCTACAGTTACATTAAGCCACACTCCCACTGGACTAAATAAATAGCCTCTGCAAGGATCAAACCCAGGACCCTGCACTCCAGAGACAAAGAGATTTACCACTAAGCCATGCCAGATATATCTGCAACAGTGATATGGTAGCGATACGGTAGGTGTAGTACACGTCTCTATCCACATGAACAGGCATCAGCATCAACACAGCCACACTCTCTCAGGGACTCACACACATTGACATACTTGGCAGGGTCAGGAATACACTTCCTAACTAGTTAGTTTGCCACATACTGGAAAATATTAATATACAACCAAACACCCTAATACTGAGTGATTTCAACTACCCTGCCATTAACTGGGAAAACTACTCATGTACCAACACTTTGCCCAACGATTCTTGGAATTCATAAATTCCAATGCCCTGGATCAACTAATCCATAGTCCCACCAGGGACTCCAATATACTAGACCTGGTCATTATCAACATGGGAAATCGATGCTTCACACCTATGGTCACCCCCTCATTGGTCAGGTCAGACCATAAGCTAATCGCCCTTAATATCCACATCCCACCCCCATCCCCCAGTAAGGAAACCTCCATAAAAAACTTCTCCAAAGCCAATTTCATGCTACTCAAGTCAGAAGTTACAAACTTTATGACACCCATACAGACGGGAACTGAAAGTTTGATTGCTGACTTGTACACTAAGGGACTGTATGAGTACATCCACTCATGCATGAATCATGCCATCCCAAATAGAACCAAGATGCACTCCTCCAAAAAAAGGAGGCCAATCTGGTGGTCCCCTGCCATAAACAAACTTTACAATAAAAGGAAGAAACTGTTGCAGAAAAGAAGAAAATCCCAGGACACAAAAAACTCCCTTACCAGCCTCAGTAAGAAGCTGAGATCCCTCATAAAATCCTTCAAAGCTAGTTACTAAAATAAAATTGCCAAAGATTCCAAAGACAACCACAATGCATTCTATAACTATGTCAAGAATCTAAATGGCAATGCTCAGATCTGCTCTGAGCTACAACAGAATGGCATTAAATATACTGATCCCAAGGATATTGCCAATATCCTGGCAGATCGATTCAGTGCCAACTTCACCCCCCCACCCCCTAAATGGCCCATCTCAATACCAGAAGATTGCCAAATTCTGGTAATAACAGCCACACAGGTAAAAAATGCACTCTCCAAAGCTAAGAATACAGCATCCATGGGACCAGATGGCATCCCGGGCTGTGTACTACATGAACTACACAATGAACTGGCACCTCACCTAAGTGTCATGTTTAATCATACCCTCAACTCAGGCATCATGCCCACTGAGTGGCACACAGCTACAGTTATCCCACTCCACAAGTGGGGATCCACCTTGGATCCCGGGAACTACTACCCCATCAGTCTGACAAGCCTGATCTGCAAGGTCATATAACGTATTATCATGGAACTTATAAACAAAGACATTGGCAACCTGAAAACACTGGACCCCACCCATTTTTGGTTTGTGAAGGGCAGATATTGTCTCTGGAACCTGACTGATATCTTCAAATCAGTCTCCAGAGCTGTGGACGAGGGTAAGGCAGTCCACACAGCCTATCTGGACCTCGCCAAGGCCTTTGACACCATCCCTTACACTGTAATCATAGATAAACTTACTAAGCTGGGCATTAATCCCTACGTCACTCGATGGGTTGCCAACTGGCTTACTGACAGAACCCACACTGGAAAAGTAGCTGACTCCAAATCCAGCTCCAGACAAGTGACAAGTGGAGTACCTCAAGGTTCAATCCTGGGACCTCTTTTGTTTGGCATCTACTTCTCTGAAGTAAAGGCCAACACTAATGGACTCTGGCTAACAAATTTTGCGGATGACTGCAAACTGGGAGCCATCATTGAATCCCCAAATGATGTTGATACTCTACAAAAGGGCCTTAAAGAAACAGATGCTTTGTGCCAGAGCTATGGGCTCAAGCTCAATGCCAAAAAATGTATAGTTATTCCCTTTGGGAAAAACCATGTACCCATGAATTACCACATAGGTGGCAGTACACTAAACACTGAAAGTGTAATAACAGACTTAGGGACACAGGTGGACAGTGGTCTCACCTTCAATAACCACATTGCTACAACAGTCAGAAAATCCTTCTATGTGGCACACCTCATCACTAAGGGCTTTTCATTCAGAAAAAAGGTGGTCATTGTCCCACTGTACTCATCCTTCATTAGACCCATTATAGAATGCAACTCCCCATTTGGTATGTACCTCTCAAGACATCTGCAACAACTGGAAAGGCAGCAGAAATACCTCACTAAAAGAATCACAGGCCTAAAGCAGATATCATATTCTGACAACCTTAAAAAACTCTGGCTATACTTTGTCGCATATCTTCTACTCTGAGGCGATCTCTGCTTAACATACAAGGCCATGTCAAACCCAGAGCTGTTGGACATGCTACACTTAAAGAAATCCCAATCCCTCAGAGCCACACACTCCAGGGATCTAAACCTTGTCATCACAATAAACAAAACATGCTGGAGGGATAGGTTCCTGACCCAGAGACTCCCCAGACTCTGGAATAGACTGCCCATACATGTCAAGCAGAGCACCTCTTTGGCCTTCTTCAAAAGGAACCTTGATGACTGAATGGGAGAAAGGAAATTCACCCCTGGAGTCCCATCAGTCACCCTGCTAGACAGGGGTCTAGGGAAGTAAATAGTGTGGGAAGAAATAGTCAGGGAACTGTTATGGCTAGGCTTGTATAGATCCTAGGGCCGATAGCCTAGTACCAACCTATGAACCTATGAACAATACAGTAATGCGCAGGTATCACAAGCACCACAGGGGTTATCCTGAGGTTATATGGGCAAAGGGTATGTGAAGGTATCTGACATCAAATAGCATGTTTCAGTGGCTAATGGGAGTTGTAGTGAGTGTGAATGTGGTCAAAAGCCTCATACACCACACATACAGACAGAGGATGCAAGTACTGACATGCATGGGTGCATTGCTTCACAGGTGTGTAGTGGTTGACTGTGCCAGAAGGCTGTATAAGGCTTGGGGAAAGGTATACCTTGGCATCAGGCCACATGATAATGGTCTGCAGTGAGGCTCAGGGGTGTACCGTCTGGATTGGCCCACACAGGTGGGTATTGTATTCACCATCCAGTCACCTGGGTAAATATTGTGTGTGGCCATTACTGTGCAATGCTTGCCATGTATGTGTTTTTTAGTCCATGACATGGACGGTGTCTGGGATGTGCACATGTCCCACATGCATGTACAGTGACATGTGGAACTGTACCTGGGGTGTCTGGCCCATGTTGTGTACACAGATTGTTATCATCAAATGTGTCAGTTCTGGCCTCCTGTGGCAGGAACTGGTAATAGACAGCAGGCTGACCCTGCACCTACATTGATAGCATGATACAGGTATTCCCTGTTGTCAGTGGAATCTGTCCATACAGGGCATGTGTTTAAGGCATGGTATGTCCTTTGTGGGTCACATTTGATGGCACCACAGGTGTTGCAGGCATCCAGTGGGGAAAATAGTGAAGGTGCACTGTCTGCATGTACGTGCCTATTGGACTGATGGACAGGGTGCCATACCCTCTGTAGTCCACTGCAATCACACCATGGTTACTATCTGTGGGCAATATGCAGGGTACTACCAACATAGCAGTTGTTGCCTACGCAGAATGCGCAAAGGGTGGGGGGGGGGTTAAAGGTTTTGAGTTTGCCTTCACAACACACAAGGCAGTTTGTTTGAGTCTGTACAAGGATAATTGGCTTGGCTAAAAATGGCTCACACAGTAGCTTAGGTACAACCTATGAACCTAAGTGTGTTTGTGTATGAGACATGGGTTGAGAGTGTTCTGTGGGTAATACAAGGGTTGCTCACTTTGTTCGCTAGGCCTTGATGTCACATGTAAGGATATGGATTGGAACCCCACCCTCTCGGCTATTTTACATGTGTTATCTTTGTAAGGTGTACATTGTGACATATAATAAGGCCACCATATAAGAAATTTGCAAAACCCACTCCACAGTGAGACAAGTTGTTACATATTCACAGCCCCCTCCACACAGGATACGAATTGCAAGCACAGACACACACACACACTTGCCATGTCAGGGATTAGAGCGACTACCTAACAAGTTTCTCACACTACAGCATTACGCAGTTTTAAGACTTGCCACGGAGATCACTGAGGTACTCCTTCCCCAAAGGTGTAGTTCACTAGGAATGACATCAGCAGGCTTGCCAAAGAAGGTCAATGGGGGTTGTAGTGACTATGAATGGCCTCAAGAGTATTGCATCCTACACAGACAAAGAAACACACACATTCACACTTGCCATGTTGAGGAATAGAACCCTTACCAAACTACTATATCACATTAGAGCATTTCGCTGTTATAAGACGCACCACAGAGATTACTGGGATACTGTTTTCCCAAAGGTGTATTTCAAAGTGAATGACATCAGCAGGTTTGCCAAAGTAGGGCATTTGAATTGTCGTGAGTGTGACTAGCCTAAAATGCATTGTTCCCTACACAGACACATGCACAGTTGCCATGTCTAGGATTAGAACAGGTCTATATTAGAACACCGAACTTTCAAAATTTTGAGTGTTCTAATATCGAACCCTATTCATCGAAAATTTAAAACAGCGAACATACAGAACAGTGAATTTTTTCCTAGGAAAATATTCGCTGTTCCAAAACACATAGATACAACACAAGCACACCAAACAAACAGCAATCGACACACATACACCTAAACCCTTACACCTAACCCTATACTAAGCTATACATACACTACTATCTATCCACTTGCCTTAACCCAAACCCAAACCCTAAGTTCCATCACTATCACACAGTCACCTCACCTGCGCCCTAACCCCAACTCAACTACCCTGCCCTAACCCTAATGTCCACACAATTGCACACTTACCTGACCCACACCCTAACCCTAACTCAACTACCCCGTCCTAACCCTCATGCCCACACAATCGCACACTTATCTGAACCCAACCCGTAACTTTCCACCACAGTGCTGAAAATACCGAAGCAACAAAAACAGACAACTGACTTTTTTCCCTAGGAAAAAATTTGTTTTTCTGTTTCTTCGATAATTTCGGCATTCGCTGAAAATGGGTCAGTATTAGCACACTCGAAATTCTAAAAGTTCAGTGCTCTAATATAGACCCAATTAGAACTTCTACCTAACTAGCTTATCACACTACAGCATTACATAGTTATAGGATGCGCCACAGTGATTACAGGACTACTCTTTTTCCAAAGGTGTATTTCAAAGTGAATAACATCAGCAGGCTTGCCAAAGTAGGGCATTTGAATTGAAGTGAGTGTAACTAGCCTAAAAACATTGCTCCCTACACAGACACAGACACACCCACACAAACACACACAGTTTCCATGTCTGGGATTAGAACTCCTACCTAACTAGCTTATAACACTACAGCATTATACAGTTATAGGACATGCCATGGAGATTACTGGACTACTCCATTCCCAAAGGTGTATTTCAAACTGAATGACATCAGCAGGCTTGCCAAAGTAGGGCATTTGAAATGTAGTGAGTGTGACTAGCCTAAAAAGTATTGCTCCATACACAGACAGAGACACACAAACATACACACACTTGCCGTGTCTGGGATTACAGCTCCTACCTAACTAGTTTATCACAATATAGCATTACGCCGTTATAGGATGCACCAGGGAGATTACTGGGCTACTCCTTTCTCAAAGGTGTATTTCAAACTGAATGACATCAGCAGGCTTGCCAAAGTAGGGCATTTGAATTGTAGTGAGTGTGACTAGCCTAAAATGCATTACTCCCTATACAGACAGAGACACACACATGCACAGTTGCCATGTCTGTGATTAGAACTCCTACCTGACTAGTCTATCACAGTACAGCATTACGCAGTTATAGGATGTGCCATGGAGATTACTGGGCTTCTCCTTTCCCAAAGGTGTATTTCAAACTAAATGACATCAGCAGCCTTGCCATAGTAGGGCATTTGAATTGCAGAGAGTGTGATTAGCCTAAACAGCTTTGCTCCCTACACAGACAGTGACACACACACACACACACACACACACACACACACACACACACACACACACACACACACACACACACACACACACACACACACAAACACAGTTTCCATGTCTGTGATTAGGACTTTTACCTAACTATTTTATCACACTATAGCATTATGCAGTTATAGGGTGTGCCATGAAGATTACTGGGCTATTCCTTTCCCAAAGGTGTATTTCAAAGTGAATGACATCAGCAGGCTTGCCAAAGTAAGGCATTTGAAATGTAATGAGTGTGACTAGCCTAAAAAGCATTGCTCTCTACACAGACATACAAACTTGCCATGTCTGTGATTAGAACTCCTACCTAACTAGTTTATCACACTATAGCATTACACAGTTATAGGATGCTCCAAAGAGATTACTGCATTACTCCTTTCCCAAAGGTGTGTTTCAAAGTGAATGACATCAGCAGGTTTGTCATAGTAGGGCTATGGGGAGGACAGTGTGTATGCATGGGCCATAACCTATTCAGCTAGAGGTAGATGCACTATGCTCAGGCACACACAGGTTTATATTCCGCAGGTATGTGTATACAACTGCTAGATGACTACTGCCTTGTACAGTCATGTTGCACAGCTAGCACTTGCACCAAAGAGTCTTTAATGCTGAGGGATACCAGTGGCTAATTTCAACAGTGAGTGACATTTACACATCATGTGGTTGTAGCCATTTGGCTGTGTGCTGGGTGGGGCAAGCCTCATAATGGAAGGCTCTTTGTCACTGTCACTCTGTTCCACACATCTATGTATGTGTACTTTTGGCATATTATAGTGTGCTGTCCTTGGATATATGTGTATATTCCTATCCAATGTGTGTGCAAAGCATGAATGGTGCATACTGAAGAGTGTATGCACTAACATCTGCAACTGTCAGATATGTATGGTCCACTGTTGTTGGCAGACATGAGCTTCATTTGTTTAAGTGTGTGAGCATGCCCAGTATGACCTTTCAGTATGTTATCTGACATTATCTTCGTGAGCATGCCTAGTATGCCCTTCTGTATTGAATGTGTGGATCCATTCCAAGTAGTTTGTACTCCATTGCAGACCTTTGTGTTCTACACCTACAGCTAGCAAATTGTGTCTGCAGAATATCTGTAGATCAGTTGGCAATATGGAGTCAAACTGTAAAAGATATAGTGTGTACTGTAGGTGATTGTGTCTGTGCTGCTTCTGCTACATGGTACTGGTGTTAGCAGAGATATTCAGACATGCACTGTTATACACCATGATGTTTTATGTCCTCAAGTACTGTCAGATGGACATGTTTGCTCACAGTGATGTCCTGGGGAACACAGGGTGAATGCAGCTGTGTCCAGTATTGTGGTCAAATGCCTACATATTCATGGAATGTTATGAGATTCTGGAGGGGGAGCTGCAGACAC
Organism: Protopterus annectens; assembly: GCF_019279795.1. NCBI lineage: Eukaryota > Metazoa > Chordata > Ceratodontiformes > Protopteridae > Protopterus > Protopterus annectens. The sequence goes on from NC_056739.1 coordinate 1,103,979,523, forward strand.
TTGCTGCTGTGTCTGTGTATCCAGTTCAGCACCTTTGTACAGTGATGGCAGAGGATCCCATACTTGTACACCCATCGACCTGACAGTATGGCCTTATCTTGCTGTGGTGATACCTCACAGCTGTACAGATTTACACAGGTTATCCAGAAGCAGGGGTCATAAGTCAGGACATTACCCCTGTTGAGGTGTACGGGCAGGTTTGTAGCCACCCATTTTTCTGTTTGCAACCAGGGTTAGTATGTGCACATGGCTGTGTGTTGGACTTTGCACATTCCATGCTGCCCATGCTCACCCGCCACCTATATTATTCTATCCTCTTCCATGCATTATGCATACATACTCTCATACGTTCCCTATAGTTATCACCTCATCACAGCTGTGTTTTGGTGTTGGTCCACAGTTCATGCAGTGGGACATGGTGGACATGTTATTGTGGTATGTCCAGATGGCCTTGCATATAGCCTATGTGGAGTGTATTAAGTTGTTATTTGTGTGTCCATGACATAACATACATTGTCACTAGCAGGCCATTGCATTCTGTCAGTTCTACAGTCCCAGACTGCCATACAGTATATTCTCCTGGGGTGACAGGGTAGGTGTGCTAGGTGTTCATGCCAATACTTTCTATCAGTATTGATCAGGTGGTGTGGATGCTGGCAGAGTCCTGCTTACTGCTTGGGACACACCTGCATGGGACACCTGCACTGCATGCTGCATTTTGCCATACAAAGGTGTGGGTCATATTGTACCCATTCCCAACAGCAGGGATAAGACTGGTGAGGTACCTCTGGGTGGTGTTTGGATGAGCTGGGTTCATGTGAGCTATGTACACTACTTGCATCTGATTCACAGATATGCATGGGGCATTCCAGTTATGCTGGCTTGTGCAGGGACATCAGCCATTTCCCAGTACATCAGTCCTATCACCTTTGTGATCTGCAAGTGTTTGGCCAGACAACATCAGTATTCCCTATTACAAGCCCAGATAATGTGATGCATACCTGTATGTACAAATCGAAGGGTGTCGCCATTTCACGGTTACACATTATATACAATATGCCTGGGGCACTTTTCTCTGTGAACTGCTTGTATATCTAGCCCAACAGTCATGCCATGTCCATCTTTCAGATGGTGACGCATATTACTGCCATACCTTTACAAGGGCTTACTGCTGTCATGTGTTATACTGGAGAGCATTCTCTTTAGCACTGCAGTTGTGAGGACTTGGCCCTGTCATTGGCAGTAGTGGGCAATGGCCACCAGGTCAAACCTCAACATGCATACATACTGACCACTCTCACACAATATGAAAAACACACCAGCCTAACCCACGCATACGTGCATATTGTACAACTGCTACAATCTGTCCTGCTACCTTGGCCACCTCAGGTCATCTGTGCTCCACTGGTATTATACCTACACATACATGTTACTATATGTCTACATCAGACTGAAGGAGGGGCACACCTGACTGTTATTACATTTCTACATATGACTGGGGGGAACACCTGACTGTTACAATATGTCTACATCAGATTTGGGGGAACACACCAGACTGTTACTACATTTCTACATATGATTTGGGGTGGGGAACACCTGACTATTTCTACATTTCTACAGAGGATTGGGGGGCACACCTGACTGTTTCTACATTTCTACACAGTAGTGGGGGAGGGGGCACAGCTCACTGTTTCTACATTTCTATACAGGATTGGGGGAGGGGGAACACTTGTTTCCTCATTTCTACAGAGAATTGGGGGAGGGGCACACCTGACTGTTTCTACAATTCTACACAGTAGTGTGGAGGGGACACCTGACTGTTTCTATAGTTCTACAAAGGATTGGGGGGGACACACCTGACACTTGTACACATTTGCTATGAATGTACCAGTATGTCAGGTACTCAATTTCATTCTGTATTCTAACCTATCATGCTGACTAGAGGCATATCAGTGTACTACAGCTCTTAGGTTTGATTGCCCTACATATAATCTTCTGACTTCCTACCCTTCAGCACTAACATCCCGCTGCCTGATCTTCTGTAGTCTGTTTGTGTAGGCCTGTGGGGGAGGTTACCCATAGCCATCATTCAGAGGCCTTAGCACAGCCTTTGTTTGTGTTTGTCCACACCTGTCCTGCTGGCTGAGACTGTTGTTGGGTATGTCAACTTCCCTGACTGGCATGTATGTGTTATATAGACACACATGCGGCCCAGCACATTTCCTGCAGTGGGTTTTGACTCCATTTGTAGTACTGGCTACAATGGTGACACCAGTATTTGTTACAGATCTCATGCTGCCACTATAGGTGTCTACTATCTTCTGGCATCCCATTCAGCCACCCAATTCCCTTGCATGCTCACATCCATACCATAGATACAAGTAAAACACATACTACTCCATTCGGCAATTGGTAAGGATAATGAATTACCTTGTGGGGTTGCCAGTATTGAGGATGGTGCTGGAGGGCTGCCTATGTTGGATGCACATAGTAAACTCCCTATACATGGTTGAGCACAGGTAGTGTCATGTTTGGCATCCCTTTTACTGTATGTGTGAGTCAGAGAGAGGTGTCATTCCCAGGGTCCCTCCTGTGTCAGTGTATGTGCTATGTGTTCCCCCTTTGCCAAGGCCAGGGCATACTGGGCATGCCTCCTTCTGCCTACTTGGGCTGGCTCAGGTTGTCCCTCCTCCAAGCCATGCTATGCCTGTGCAGGCCTTGACAATGGTGCTTGGCGGTTTGGCTCTGTCTCGTGCTGTTCCTGCTGCAGCTGTTTCTGCAGGATCATATTGTGTAGCATGGCACATACGATGACAATTTGAGTACATGTAGCTGGGGAGTACTGCAAGGCTCCACTGGATGTGTCCAGGCACCATAACCGTAACTTGAGCATCCCAAACACATGCTCTATTACAATTCTGGTCTGTGCGTGTACCTCATTATGGAGTTCTTGTTCAGGTGTGTATGCATTTCTGATTAGTGTCATTAGCCACGGCTCCAGTATGTAACCAGCATCCCCTACTAGGTGACTGTAAGGGATGTCTCCACTGGCAAAGCTCTGGTACTGCTGCATCAGATGCCAGATGTGGGAATCGTGATACCTTCCAGGACAGCCAGCACACACATTCATTATTATGCCCTCGGCATTGCACATGACTTGGCAGTTGATGGAGGGGAAGCCCTTGCTGTTAATGTAGACTGTACCCCACTCACAGGGTGATGCTTTGATGCATATGTGCAAGCAGTCTATAGCACCCACTACCTCAGGGTATTCTGCTATTTGGTGGAAGAGATGCATTTTGCTGGCCAATGCCTCACAGTTGTTGGGGAAATATACATACTCACCGGCATGTGGTGACATGGCATCCAGGAAGTGGTGGAGTGCCCTGGATGCTGATGCCTGTGAGATCCCCATGATATCCCCAGTTGGCCTTTGGAAGGTACCTATAGCTAGTATTCCTAGGCCTACACATACCTTGGTATCCACTGGGATAGGTTCCCCTCTGTTAGTTCTGTGTGTCAGGCGTGGCTGGCACAGCTCAACAATTTGCTGTAGGAGGTCCCTGTCCACCCTATAGCTCTCCACTATCTCCAGCTCATGTAGCCCCTGGTAGGTTACCCTGGGTATGTACACTCTTCTCTGTCTCCACACTGTGGGTTGGTCAACAGCATTCTCATTCTCACCACCCTCAGCCTCTTCCACATCTTGATGTATGATAGCTATTGCAGCCCCTATCATTTTGTTGCTTTTGTTTGTTAAAATTCCCCTGCTTGTATACACTGGTGGTGTAGAGTATGTGGGAAAACCAGAGGGAAAGGTATTTGCATATTTTATAGTAGTGTTCTGGGCTGGGCTGGTCTGCTGCCTGTATAATTGGCTGATTCTGATACATTTCACCTGCCAGCTATGCTAGTTCTCCTAAATTACCTTCCTACTGTTGTTTTCCCTTCCCATTGCCTTCCTGTTAAAGCTGGGGAGGGGCACGCTGTGCAAATACAGTGCTCAAATGTGCACAGAGCTACTATTTCCTGGTTTACATTTTTTCCTTTAAAACCCAGTGCATGGTGCGCACACCTGCGTAGGCAATGTAAAGAGTGCTAGGCAGCCTCAGACACACCCCCTTGCTTAGCTCTGCTATGCTAAGGGCAAACCTAAGCCACAGGGCTCCAGTCCACTTACAGTATGCCTAACACACCCCCTATGATTTCAGCTAACTCCTAGGCTTGCACCAACCAATTCCTGCTCTAACACTGTTGGGTGCTGACTAGCATTGAGGGGAAATCTGGGATTCAGTATCATTCCCCTCATTTGCATAGGATTGCCTGCTGATGCATAGTTACAGGATTCACACTGAGCCTCCACCCTTAGCAACCACTATTCATTGGCTATGTTGTCCTCTACCTGCCATTGAGTATAATGGCAAAATTGTGATTTTGGTTAGAATGCTTATTTTAGTTTGTTTTGTTTTTTTTTTTGCCCAATCCCATTTGCGTGTCACTACTCTACATTTAAACATCTGAAATCATCTAAAACATAATAAAAGTTAATTTTTTTAAACTGCTTTCCATGCCACTGGCCCTTTATTTGGCCATTGGCATGCTTTCAACATAATATCCACCCTTTATTTGGAGCTGTCATGGCTCTGTTTTGTAGTTTGCAGAAATGTACTCGGTTACTAACCAAGTATATTTCTGCAGATTACACTAGTCCTGCACGGTTGTCTGCCAGCTTCCTGGATCGCAAATTCACCTCATTTGCATGGATTTCACCTACAAATGGGGTAATTTGCATAAGGAGCTGAGTCCATGCAGGACTATTGCAGGAGCGCTCGTGCACATCCCTATAGTTTATTCCTGGATTGCACAGCAGACATATTGCCTGCTGGAGCTCCTGCACTAGTCCTGCACAACATGCAGGGCGTGCTGAATCTGGGGCAGAGTTTATAATCATTTAGAAAAAACTCAAAAATGACAATAAAACAAATGGGTAACAGAAGAAAGTCAATTAGAAGAAAAGTTCATTTGTTGCAAAAGAAAGCAGGAGCCAACCAGAGAAGAAGTAAGAACAACACTAAGGAAAATAAAGTCAGGAAAAACAGCAAGCTCAGATGAAGTCACAGCAGATATGATAAAGATGCTTTGTGAAATAGGAGAGATATGGCTCCTGAGTGTTCTCATAGCAGTGTAGAGAATTGTAAAATGGAGAAGAATCTATATATAGCATGGCTAGCTTACAAAAAAGCATGTGACAGCACCCCACATTCATGGATAAAAGAGTGCTTACAGATGTATAAGATACAGCCTACATTGATCAATTACATTATAGTGTCCATGAAACAGTGGCAAACCATTTTGTAGTTAAGCCATGACAAATTGCAAATTATTATCTCATGGATAAAAATTCAAAGGGAACTTTTTCAGGGTGATTCTCTGTCACCACTGTTGTTTTGTCTTGCCTTTAACCCATTAAGTTATTTACTTAACAGTTTAAGTTATGATTACTGTGACAAAGGGTGATACTGCCACCCCAGCTATCTGGAATTTTGTAAATAATTATATGATATTTGTGAATATCAACATGTTTTATATAGAAGTTTGACAAAGGGAGATATTATCAGCACAGCTATCTGGAATTTTGTAAATGGTTATATGGCATTTGTGAATGTCAACATGCTTCATGTAAGATGCTTGTTTTACAAATGTATTAGAACTGTATGTCATGTATATATCAAACTAGGTTTGTATAGACATGTGTGTTGAAAAAATATTTTATAAAATACTGAGCTTAAAATGGATCCACAGTGTGTCCTACTGGAAAAGAACAGAAATGTACATGCACTATTGTAATTGTGTAAATGTACATATTCTAACAGTGGAAACTGAAATACAGGAGGTTAACCTCAGTCTAGTAAATTTCAGAAACAAATAGCTGAAATTAAATTACTTTATGGCAGCAAGGTTACACAATGTCTGCAACTAGGGAACTTTCTGTATTGTCTTTGAAGTGTTTTATTGTTTTATGACTTCCAACATCTATCAATGATCTGAAGAAAACCCCATCCCTTGGATTTACAAATCTTCTGTGCTAGTCCTGCACGGAAGTGTCCGTTTAGGAGCAGGACAGCAGCACGCCATGCATATTAATGAAGGCGTGCTGCCTGAGCTCCAAATCTTACATGGAGCATGTAAGAGTGCAGGGGGCGTGTCTGAGAGCAGAGATCTCAGAATATACATGCTCCTGCAATGAAGAACAGCAGAAAGGCCATAAGATTGAGTGAGACTGCTCACAGGTGTCTGCATACCCCTAACAACATCCCCCCACTTGTACAACAGCAGTAGTAAATACAAACAAAATAAACATGCCATTTTTTTTATGAATCCGATTAAATCTAACCATAGGTGCACGGGTTTGCTCATCGCTTAGTTATGATTAATGTAGCTTGAATGGCAGAAGTGGATAACAAGGAAGATATATGCAAATGAAACAGTATAGCAATAGTGTAGTGGGCAGAACATTCACCTTATGAGCAGACATTCCCGATACGAGTGCCATTGCAGCACATTACATTTTACATGTCAAATTACGTTATGACCAATATTTTAGTTGCATAACCTACTAAATAACATATATTTGAAAACCGGAGTACTGCATTAAATGCAGATGTGAGGTGTTGATGTCATAATGTTGCAAAGTCCAAAGATAATCACATGTGCCCCATACAGTACATGTACACAGGAATCACAGATACAAATACAAGGTAAAATGTGTAATGAATGATAACTCCATACAGCTTCCAAATCCCCCACCTTCTCAAGAACCATTAGACATTACTGTCTATATTAGTGCAGTGGTAAGTGGGAGTAAGCAAGTGTAAGCAGCATTAAGCAGTAGTAATTAGGAGTAAGCATATGTAAGCACTAGTAAGCGGGTTTAAGCCGATTTGCATTGGAATAAGCAATGCCTACACAGGTTAAGCAATTTAGAAGCTAACTGAGTATAAGAAACTGTAGCCTGAAGTTAGAAGTGCTTACCTTCGCACAAACCTGCACAAACCCACTTACAACTGCTTAAAAGTGCCTTAATCACTCTGCATCCAACGGCCAGTGTTCTGCCCAACAAAGAAATAAACAGCCTTTGCAAGGCTCAAACCCAGAACCCTATATACCATAGCCAAAGAGATTTGCCACTAAGCTATGTCAGATACACAGAAGTCTGATGTTTTCACAAACAGATCATCCAGCCAGGTCATTCAACAGTACAGGAAATGTATTTAAACATGTAGATGTATGTGTGTGTGTGTATATAGTTATATCTAAATATATATATATATATATATATATATATATATATATATATATGTGTGTGTGTGTGTGTGTGTGTGTGTGTGTGAGTGTAAGCAGATATATTTATCTATATAGGTATATACAGACATACAGCTGTCTAATGTCAGGCTGTGTCCATATGTGGCACCTGTCTGTGTCGTAGCAAGGCAGAGCAGTGCAGCTGAGCAGGAAGGTTTGTGAGATTGTGGACCTGATGTCTGTATGTACCCCACATTTAGGTGTGCATATGTGTACATATATATATATATATATATATATATATATATATATATATATATATATATTTATTTATTTATTTATTTATTTATTTATTTACATTTGTTGACCGGGAGTGTCTGACTGGACATAGGTCCATTTTCAGTGGAGGCCCAGGGAGAAAAGCTCCACAGTTAAAATATACTGTCAGTAGTTACATTGGATTTACAGAGCAATTAACAATTTGATTAACATAGTAATTAACTACAAACATAGTTACAGATGAAGAACATAGTACATCAGTAGACAACTAGAATCTTTATCTGTGAAGTACATAACAAACATTAACAATTGTTACAATAAGAAGTTCCTGCTGTATAATAAGTAGTAGGCTTATGAGCATCCAGGCTTGCTATAATCAAGGTAGTTAGTGGGGTGGAAAGAAAGGTAGTGTTTGGATGGGGTGGGTGATATTAGAGTGGGAGTTGCAAGGGCATAGCCAGAACGTTTTTAGGTGTGCTTTTAGTAAAGTTTTGAAGTGGGTGCATGATGGTACGGAGGTAATTGTGGGTGGGAGGGAGCTCCATAATTTGGATATGGCATAAGAGATTAGTGCTTCACTAGCAGATTTATTGGCTTTAGTGATCTGCAAGTGATTTTTGTAGCTGGATCTTAGTGGCCTAGTGGTGCGATAGGGTTGGAGTAGATTCTGGAGGAATGGGACATTTAATGGATGGTTTACTAGTTTGTGGGTGAGTGAGAATTGATACCATTGAAGGAGGTGAGGGAGTTCAAGCCAGCCCAGTTCAGCAAGTGATATATAGATATATATATATATATATATATATATATATATATATATATATATATATATATATATATATATATATATATATATATATATTTATATATATCTACAGGTATGTCCACAAATATATGAGCACATATATACAACATCACATATATCTACACATATATAGATATATACCTATATGCACGTCTGCATATATACAAACATAAACATATATGTATGTAAATACATGTCCCCCATATTACTACCACAGTGTTGCATGCTATGTGTGAGGAAACAGCACACATAGCAATACACACAGATATCTACATATGTCAGTGTGTGCAACATGAATGGGTATGTCACATGTGAACCCATTGTTGGGACCACATTGCCCTTGTCTCTGAAGAATGGAATGGGAATACAGGAAAGTAGGGCAGGTATAGTTGTGGAGGTGGTCAGGGTTGGTATATATAGAGGACATCCTACAGGGGTGATATGTGACACATGTGGTGGGTAAACACCCTGGATGGTGTGTGTGTGGTCTGTGATGTGGATGCCCCATGGGCCGCAATATGGACACAATGGGAACAAGCCTCCCACCCACTGCTACTCACAACAGCTGTCCACATACCAAAGGTGCCTGGCCTGGAAGCTGAGCAGGAGGAGCAGTGGTCCCTGTGAATGTGTACTGGGTGCCTCAAGGTAATGTAGCACATCCCACATGTGTTTGTGAAGCCTGTTTTGGAACAGACCCTGAACCTGTCCTCAGGGGACAGGAAAATGTCTGTGTGTGCCCCTGGGGGGACAACATCCCCTGGGTTGGTTTCACCTGACAGTATTGCTGGATCAGTACATGAGGAGGCCCCAGGGTGGGTCACATGTGTGATGTGGCCTGGTAACATGGGCAGATGAATTTGGAGAGGTGGTTCTGCTGGTCAATAGTACATATACATGCTATTGTGACGCTGTTATAGAACATATGTCAGTAGTAATAGTGTAGACAATCTCAGAACATGTCCAACAGCATGCATAGATAACCGCAATAACACAGAATGTCAGATGTGCAGTAAACACATAGCAAGCATACCGCGGGCATATATGGAACCATTGTGGCCCTGACAATGGCATGCAAGTGAATAGTCTGTAACAGGCCAGCAATGATAGTGCCCACACAGGGAACATGGCTACAAACACATTGCACAAAGCATGGTACAGTACAATATCTGCCCCACTAGTAGGTTTGCTGTAGCCATACCTATTGAGTTGTGTGTACAGTTTGTTGTTGCTGATATGGTGGGGGGTGACAGTGATGTGTATTAAGAACTGTGATAATCTTGCTGCATGACTTGCTCACACCTGTGTCCATCTTTATGCCTTTCAGGCACAATGTTGCATGGAAGGCTGCCAGTCTACATAGCAGCTGAGAATGAAATCCTGTGAATGAACTAATACAGCACTTTGTGATCTTGTTTGTCCAGGCTACCCATGATCAGCAGGAGCGGACCGCCCTGTGGAATGACCTAGTCCACAGGGTCATTGATGTCGGACTGCTCAACTGCAGTTATGAGCAGTTCCAGCATCATTGTTCTGATGTACTTTGCAATGCTCGTCAGCGTGCTGCTGCAGTCTGTCAGGATCAGCTCATTACAGGGGGGTGGCCATGCCATCCATCCCCCCTGACATGTGTGGAGGAGCTTCTAGCCAGCCTCGGGCACCTGCTCGCCCGGCCAGCCACCAACCGCCAGACACATTTGTGGAGGTGGGTGCCATCCACACACCAGCTGAGGAGCATGCAGGTAAGGCCACAGGGCACATCAGTAGACCACTGTTGCGTATACATCCACATCGGTACAGGTAGATCATGCATATCTGACATGTCATAGATATATTTTGTTGCTGCATAGTAGTGATAAACAGATGTTCATATGTGGTAGCACTGTGGAAATGTACTGTTGATGTATTGTAATACTGCACCCACCCTGTAGCAATGCCACAGGTGTAGCCACTGACTTTGCATCACTCACTCTCTTATGTAGGTCCCTCCAAGATACCACCAAGGCAGCAGCCTGTAGCTGGTGAGTATAGCTTATGTAGATGCTTGCCAATATACCGGGCATGTAATGGTGATGGTATATTCCATGCAAATATCTAACACACCTACCCAGAATGCATGCTGTACATGTGCATGTATTGTTGCCGTGAAATGCACAGCATTACAGGGGTGACCATGATGGGGTATTGGAAGGGTATGTCAGACACCTGCAAGATAACTAACATCCTGTCATTGCAGAATGTGTCCACAGGGAGTAGAATAATGGTGGGAGACATGGCCTACAGTAGGGACATGTATGGAACAACAACCATATACAGTGCAACACCAGTGTATATGCCTGTAGAACAATGGCAACTACTGCAGAGATACACTATGGCATAAGGCATCACAGTGGTCCACAATATCAGCTGGGACTAGACTGCAACATGTGGTGTTCAGTGTATGGGACACTGCAAAGTGACACAAATGTGCAGGGCTTAACTCATTCCCTCCAGTAGAGCTCTTTTGAGTGTGTACCTTTAACTCCCAGTGGGCGTGGCTGCAGCCTTTAAAAAATGATGTTATCACCTTAGAGTTCTAACAAATACTTATTGACAGGTGTCATATATCAATGCAATTGTGTTTGCCATCATATATTTTTCAAGATAAAATATTCTGATACATTGTGTGTAGCATGCTTTTGGAATTATTAATGCAAATATGAACAGGCAATATTTGACTTCTAGAGGAGCAGTAGGAGGTAACTGCAGAAACGCCTGTAGACATCACTCGGCTGTAATGTCATGCATCTGCAAAAAGGCTGAAAGAGTGGGGTGTCAGCATGACACACCAGTGCACTGCAGAAGGGATGCTAAGAATGGCTGTATCTGCACATAGTCAGGTTCAGGACCTTTGGCAGCTGTAACCGTACCCCCACAGCAATAGTGACAGCAGTGTGTGAACACGAAGAGAGGTGCACATGAGTAGACCTTGCAATCATGCAGATTACTGGGACATGTGTAGGACAGACTGAACATACACTGGCAAATGCAGATGGCCCATGCTGGTATACCCCTGCCAGGAGTAGTGACTGCTGTAGTACACACAACAAGAGGTGTGACAAACCATCATGATAAGGGTGTGCACACATATGCCCACACGGTGTGTATGCATTGCAGCCAGCATCCGCACACCTAATACATTCCGTAGACACTGCATGTGAATGTACAGGACATATGTCACATATTGGTTCATGTACTGTTAGGATATGTGGTGATGTGGTCCCATGGCAGATCAAGGATGGGTGCATCATATCAATAAGGGTGTGTACACCCCAATAGCTATGGTATGCTCTGATGGTTGTCAGTGTAAGATTATTTTATTGGTCATACATGTTCCACTGATGTTGAGAGCTGTGAATCAGACATTAGGCATTCACAACTGACATTTGTCAGCATATCATCTCAGGTATGTGTTGTTGGAAAACATAGGAGCTGTGAGCATTAAAGCTGACATAACCGACACTGTAGTACACATTCAGCAATGGGCTGTACACCAATGAGGTCTGGTGCACAGTACATGGCAGGGTGCAGAACAGGTGCACAGCAATACTGTATACATGGGTGCAGTGGTATCCAGGGGAAGGGGCATCGCCTAGTGACACAGCACATGCATTACACACATGTATACTGTTGCTAGCATGGATTGACTATAACTGCACTGCATGCTGTTGGGTACCATATGTTATGCATGTTGACAGATGGGTAATAGGAGGACTGTGTGTACTATAATTGTGCAACCTCACTTGTATGTGTGTGTGTGTGTGTGTGTGTGTGTGTGTGTGTGTGTGTGTGTGTGTGTGTGTGTGTGTGAGTCCTGGTGGGTAGTCAGTTTGTTTGTAGGATCACTTTGGTGAAGTGGAGGGAGGTTGATCCATGTAGGATGCGTGTGTGCATGTGTGTGTGTTTGTGTGGCTGGCCAAGTATGCACATGTGTGATTGTGAGGTTTTCATACAGCAGTACCTCCCTTTGGGATCATGCAGTACATGGACATGGACTGCCACTTTACACACCGGGAATACTTGTCATGTATGTAATCACAGGACAGCTGATAATATAATATGGTCTGTAGCATGGAACAGGCATTGAGAGGGAAGGTAGACACCAGGTATGCCCTTAATATTGCATTCAAAAGAGAGGTCACCTACAACCCATGTATGCAGCAGTATAGATGCATTGTGGAAGTACTAGTCAACACCAGGGAGCGTATCCATATATTACATTTGTCACATGATAGGCTGATTGAGCAACATATCTGGTATGTACTCAGCATTACATACACATGACACACCAGTGCATGACATTTTGGAGTGAACATGGCAGCCCACACATATAGGGGCTATGCTCATGATGTCTAGACATACACAGGGTGAACACCGAATGACAGCAGTGAGGCCATCTAAAACCACTACACACAGGTCAGGCAGGAAATGTAGTAGCAGGTCTTGTGTTGTGATCACTTGTGTAGGCATTTAGAGGACTGATATTTTAAAGAGTGGTATCAATGTGTGTATGTAACCAAGTATGATGCAGGATGGAGTACACATTGGACATATACGTGGGACTGTCTGTGAAGTCAAGGACAGGTAGGTATTACGGTGATGTGTGTGTGTGTGTGTGTGTGTGTGTGTGTGTGTGTGTGTGTGTGTGTGTGTGTGTGTGTGTGTGTGTGTGTGTGTGTGTGTGTGTGTGTGTGTGTGTGTGTGTGTGTACTGTTAGGCAATGCTGTACAGGTTCTAAAGTGTTTATTGTTTTCTCCCACAGGTGGCGAGGAGGGTCAGGGTCCCTCCTGCATGCAATCTGATGTTGGTGTCCATACAGACACCAAAGATGATGATAGTACTGTTGAGGCACAGATGGGGTTGTCAGAGGCCGACACTGCGCCATCATTTGACATCCCCCTTTAGCCATCCCAACCTTGCACACAGATCCAGTGCCTATACATACCCCATCACCAGTGGCCATAGCAGAGGGATAGCTGGCGTTTGGTTGCAGTGCACAGGAAAATGTGGTAACCATACCTACTGTGTCTGGTCGCAGCAGGCATAGCCAGATGTCCAGCAGGGCAACACATAAGCAGATGTCCCAGGGTGCTTGTGGTAGGTCCACTGGACATCATGACCCTGGCAGAGGTGACATAGCTGGTACCAGCAGGCGCATGTTTCAGGCTGTCATGGTGGTGCAGGCATGTATGAAACATTACACCAGGCAGGGCTTGAGGCCACAGAGGGCTGCTCTCAAATCTGCAAGTGACAACTTCCATGAACTGTCTGGTGCCATCCGTGCTTATACCGAGCTAATGGATAGATGGTCTGGTGAGGTAATGACCCTCATCGACCGTGGTATTTCTGTGCTTGAACATGTGGTGGGGATGAGGCAATGGCCGCATGGACATAGGCTGGCAGTCAACGTGGACATGCTAGGACACCAAGGGGCTCCCGTAGTGGCAGTACCAGCCCCAGCAGTGTGGTGGGTGCTGTCCATACCACACCACAGAAGGCCATGTGCACATGGTCATGGCCAGTCCCAGGTGGGACCAGGTACCAGTCGACATTTGTCATCATAAGGTGAGAGTAGCACATCAAGGCCTCTAATTGGATGTTCCCATGGAACCCCTTGCATGCACAGTCTAAGTGTCCATGACCGGAGGCAGTGAACTGCACAGCTTGCCAGGTATGGTCTGCAGCTGTCCATAAACACTTGTATAGGGCAGCCACATGGCAGAACTGTGAGCATGCCTACCCACACACTATACAAACACACCTAGGGAAACTCTATATCTACTCACACCACATCACCATGCCCAGCACACCTCAGTACACCCCTCACCCACACACATGGTGTCAAATGTATGGCCCACCCTCAGCCTCTGGCAAACCTACAATACACCCTGGTCATATGATGATACCTGTGCCATATCCCTGTCATTCATGCCATCACTTCAGGGACAGGCTAATATGATTCCAATGCACATGGTGAGTGTACTACAGTGTACCACAGTACTGCAGTGTAACATGTTATAGGGAGTGAAGTGTAATGCATATATTTCAAGTAGTGAAGCCATCCAGCAATGATGCAGTATAGCTGTTAGTAACACTGGTTGATTGTGGTCTCTATAATGTTAGCCATTTGTGTTGTAGGTGTACATGTGTCAGCATGAGGATGGTCTGCAGTCATATTCCACAATGGGGTATGGGACTGTGGTGACACCATGGCTGTGACATATCTGGGGTACAGTTGAACATATGTCACAGGTTAGTATAATGGTTGTTGCCTGTGCCACATGGCCAGGTGACCCACTGGGACATGTATACCCTGCAACCTGATGTAGACCTATCCACATAGATGCACACTGTTAACTGGCAACACTGGGACTAGACCCCTACCTAGGTATGTATGATACTGAAGTATGTGGCTTACATTGCACACACCACACAGCGTTTAGGGTGAGGTGTGTCCCAGGTTACATGTTACATGCAGAACATCATCAGATATGTACAGTATGCTAATGGGGGATGTAATGGGTGTATATGGACAATACATAGTGTGACATACCTTCATATACACATTAACAGACACATAACAGGCAGACACACATCTCAGAGACCAGGGCCTATCGCTGCTAACTAACATGACCATGTTTCCAATGTGTTACAGTTAGGCTGCACACAGCACATGCATAACTGGCCTGGATTGTGGTATCAGTTACCTGTATGGTTAATGGTGACAGTGATAACCATAAAGTGGTACATGGGACATATACCGGGTGTACCTTGGTGTAATGACAGTGTACACAGCACCCAAATCCCTCAGTGGATCTTGTACTCCCTGAAACCCATGATGGCACTCTGCCATACCCACCATCACACATTGGCCACGACTGCGATACAACCCATAGTATATCCCAAAAGTGGTACTACAGGCATATGCATCTAATGCACATGCAACACACATAGTAGGGTGTTGCATTGTCATGCCTCACCTATGGGCAGCAACAACACTATCTGTACTACTCTGTGGCAATGGGTATTGTAATAGGAGTATGTGGCCTCGGAATGCTGTACCCTACAGATATACGGATATGCACACATACACACACTTGCCAGAACACAATGGGTATCTCATGCCTATCAACCCATTTGTACAACACTGTTGTGCTGGTACTGCAAGGCTCATGTAGCCGGTATGGAAAGGAGCTTAACAGGGTACGTGTAATGTCCCATACAGCAGCAGCCACAACTGACTATAGCAATAGGTGTTGCGGTGGTTGTGAAGGCTCTCATGGAATTCCCAAGTAGAGGTGTGCTAACACATGTGTCAGTACTGGGGTGCATCGCTGCAGAAGGTCATAGCTGTTTACCTAGCTATTGTCCAAGGAGAGATGGGTTGTGTAGGGGTTGTGTATACAGTGGTATCCTGTGGCAGCAGGTAATCTATTGACAGACACTACTGTGGTGACCCTAAGGGTGAGAGTGTCATGCATCAGCCAATCTTCCAGGTAACTCCTGCACATGGCCACAGAGATGATCAAGTTGACATGTATGCAACATGCATTACAACACATGGTTAGTGTCTCTGATGGAGACCTGTACCCAAGCATGCTCTGTTGACTGTGGTAGTGTAGTGGAGGTACCTGTGGCATATGGTGCATACAGGGTATCTCCTATATGTGCTAGTTCTTACACAGGTGGGCAGATATGGCTGTGTCAATCAAGCTTAGGTTGCCTGTACATATCCCAGCTGGATATGTGCCATCTGCACATCTGTACAGGGACTGAAAGTCATCAGTTTGGCAAGTAGCTATATGCAGTAGGATGAATGTGTTGACAGACAGATATTTGACAACAATATGTATGCCATAACTACATGTCAGAAGCCCTAACTAACATGTGTTGTACAGATGGTAGTCTACAGTTACATTCCGCATATTCAATCATTACCCAGTAGGGGTTATATACTGCGACACAGCTCACACACCAGGGATACAACAGGGAGGCCTCAGAGTACAGCTATGCCTGCAGGTGAGCCTCTGGTCAGTACTACATTTAGCACACTACTCCTGCCTGGGTAAGCACGGTCAACAGTAGTACTGCCATGACACACTACATGCCAGTGTGACAGCATGTACCCTGGGCTACTACCCCTGTATGTAACACATTCACATGGATAACAGTGCTGTACAGGCCTCATATACATCTGTGTCCTGCACATGACACTCACACGCCTTGCTACTGTAATGACTGCACATAGGTGCATGTATTGTACATGGCATTACATACACTTATTAAAGATGTCATTACCCTGCTATGTTATCAGATTGGGTGGTGTGAACTGGTTACCAGGGTTAAGCCATGCTTAGCAAGTATCAACATTGCTGCAATATAACAGCTGAGTGGATTTGAACACTGGTAAGAGAAGTCTACACTGTGTAAGTGCCCGTACATTTACCCATAGCTTAGCACCGCTTAGCTTCATACAAACTTGCGCAAACCCACTTAAAGCTGCTCAAAACTGCTTTAACCATTCTGTATCAGAAAGCCCTTGTTCTGCCCAGCAACACAATGAACAGCTCTTGCAGGTCTTGAACCCAAGACCCAGTACACTATAATCACAACACTTAACCACTACGCCATAACCACTATAAAGACAGCTGTTATTTTTCCAATATATGTGTTAATACACATATTGAGTAGTACTGAACAATTGCCTTTACTTCCACAATTGTGCAGTACTTATCATTAATATGACTGTTGCATAACATATGCTGTGTTATCATAATGTACACATAGCAGATACATACAGTGCGATACACCTGGGAGGGAATACATAACCGTGAGGTTTACACAGGACAGGAATATGGATATGTACATATAATAGGTTGATATATGTCTACATGTACATACACATGTATACTCATACATATGTCTGCATACACATCTGTATAGTGCAACATATATATGGCCATGTATACATCTCTTTGTATGTACATATATATATATATATATATATATATATATATATATATATATATACATATATGTATATATAGATATATGTATACATAGCTATATATATGTAGATATCTATAAGCATGTGTGCATACATATCTGTTCTGATATACCTGTTGCTGTCAATATATATGTAGATATCCATACATATATGTGCATATGTATCTCTATCTGTATATGTGTAGACCTATATTGCTGTGTATATGTATATGTTTATATATATATATATATATATATATATATATATATATATATATATATGTGTGTGTGTGTGTGTGTGTGTGTGTGTGTACATATACATATCCATCTATGTATGTCAATATGTATATGTGTATATATCTATATAGATATATGGATAATTATATATACATATATGTTCACCATATGTCCTGAACATGAGGTGGAGTCCTACCTCAGCCCTAATAGTCCCAAACTCTTAGTGCAAGGATATGTTAGGTATGTATTACAGGTATATCTGTAGACTATTGCTACTGTAATAGGGGTTGTCTTCACAGACATGTTGTGTGTAGGAGGTCACACCTGCTTTTAACATGTGTGGCATTGGCTACTGACAGACTTCCTAAGGACATCATAGTACAGTACCACTGCTAGCACAGTAATGATCCTGTGGACTAAAGCAGAGATATGGCCAAAAAATGTGGACAGTCTGACACACTCTGGTCAGTCCAGAGTTATACACAGAACCCCTTAGTGCAAGACATGTGGATGTTAACAGCCATGTAGATGGGTATATCATGTAAATACTAGTATACATTTGACTCCATAGGTTATGCATTCACACATCCCTGTCTGTCCTGACACATAATAACCACTGGCACAGAGGTGCCATGGCCACATACTACCCACTAGTTAGTGACATACATCTGTACAGCATCCCACTGCCTTGTCTGACATACATGACTGTTATGGTGGCCTGGCAACAGTACATCTGGCAAGTATCTGGACATAACATCACACTGAGTAAGTACAGTAAGCTGCTAGGCATGTAACAAAGCACTGTGCAAGCTACAGGCAGACTGCCACAACAGTGGTCTACATTTCCTATGGGGGAATACACATGTACCTGCATATATAGCAGGCTCCACAGGCATGTCACAACACAGAGTAACAGACAGCTGTGTGAAAGTGCATAGCCAAAACCAGTGTGAACACAGCCACAGCCACATATGGTAAGCTAGCGTAATATTACAGTATATGGACTACCTGATCAAAACCATCCTCATATGTGCCACTCACACAGTAACCCTACATATACCTGGCCGCTACACAGTGTGGCCCAATGCCTGTCTGTGGTATGAGACATGTGTATGCTTGGCCCTACAAACTTGTAACCCGATAGGGTAACATAAATTGGAGCAGCATGTAACATCAGATAGAACAGGACCAAGAACAATGACATCTACCACAGTCTGTACACAGGCCAAGGTACCTATTGACAATACACACACTGTTGACAATCAATATAAGTACACAGACCTCAGTACTGTACACACAACCACAGAATGACCAGGTTATGTCCTCAAATATAACCCCTACTATACATAACATGTGTAGCAGTCTGATATCTCACTGGCTAGCTATCAGATATGATGTCAATATATTATGGTGTACAGAACATATGCACTTCTTACTGCATGACATATGTACAAAGGTTGACAGAGCTGTGGCTGGAGGCACAAACATAGAGCCAATATTGACATGTTGCTGTGATAATCTCATACATTTACTGTTGTAATAGGGTTTGTTGCAACATATGTCCTATGAGGGATATGAAGTCAGTAACTCTCATGGCTGTCACCATGTACTGACTGCAATCCTCACACTATGCTTCTGCATTTCACAGATAGGTGCTCTGTGGGCAACACAAGAAACAAAAGGCACCACACACTGCTCAGTCTGCAGATGACCCTACAGATGGGGGTTCCCCATAAACATAGCACTAAAATGACAGGTATTAAAACATGTAGAGCAGCCATATCCACACACACACTGTTAAACCAACATTACTCCAAATGCAGTATAGCATCACTTATATTATGTAGTCATGTCAGGCATATTCCCCTCATGTGTGTTGCCCTGTTTCCACAGTGTATGTTGTTAGAAGTAAATGCCCAATCCATCTGTGATGCTGTTTGCCAAACAACAGATCTAGGTCCTGCTCACAGTGAATGAAAAGGCCCAACACCAACATGATGTTCCTAGATATTGAAGTGTGTTTCCATGCAATTGGCTATGGGAATGTTACCACAGCTGTTCCACATGCAATCAGCTAGAGGAGGGCTGCAATTTGTGCAGAGGCCATCAGCTGATCATGAGCATCACTTACAATACACATGCTGCTGCCTAAGCAAAGCAGGTGTAAGCATCCACATCCACCAGCGAGGGAGTGAGAGAGGCAGACAGAGGCATAGATAAGTCAGGGAGGGTGGGAGAGTAAATCTTAAGCATGTTTGTGTCACACACCTACCAGTAGAGGGTATCAAACCCCTGACTGACTATGTATTGCTATCACATGTCTATGCAGTTATTGGATGTGCCACATAGGTTACATGTCGAGGAGCACTCCAAACGTATATGTGATGGTGAGTGACAACTGCAACAGTGATATGGTAGCTATACGGTAGGTGTGGTGCAAGTGTCTATCTGTATGAACAGGTGTCAGTATCAACACAGCCACACTCTCTCAGGGACCCACACACATTGACACACTTGGCAGGGTCAGGCATACAACTCTTCACTAGTTAGATTGCCACAATACAGCACTGTGCAGGTATCACATGCACCATAGGGGTTATCCGGAGGTTATATGGGAAAAGGGTATGTGGAGGTGTCTGACATCAGACAGCATGCTTCAGTATGCCAATGGGGGGGTTGTAGTGAGTGTGAATGTGGGCATAGGCATCATACACGAAACACACAGACACAGGGTGCCAGTACTGACATGCATGGGTGCATTGCTTCACAGGTGTGTAGTGGTTGACTGTGCCAGACGGCTGTACAAGGCTATGTGATGGGTATATCTTGCCATCAGGCCACATGACAATGGTCTGCAGTGTGGCTCAGGGGTGTACTGTCTGGATTGGCCCACACCGGTGGGTATTGTATTCACCATCCTGTCATCTGGGTAACTATTGTGTGTGGCCATTGCTGTGCATTGCTTGCTATGTATGTGTTCCTTAGTCCATGACATGGACTGCGTCTGGGATGTGCACATGTCCCACATGTATGTACAGTGACATGTAAAACTGTACCTGGGTTGTCTGGCCCATATTGTGCACACAGATTGTTATCATCAGATATGCCAGTCCTGGCCTCATTTGATGGGAATTGGTAATAGACAGAAGGTTGACCCTGCACCTACATTGATAGCATGATACAGGTATTCCCTGGTGTCAGTGGCATCTGTCCATACAGGGCATGTGTTTAAGGCATGGTATGTCCTTTGTGGATCACATGTGATGGCACCACAGGTGTTGCAGGTGTTCAGTGGGGAACATAGTGAAGGTGCACTGTCTGCACGTACATGCCTATTGGACTGATGGACAGGGTGTCATGCCCTCGGTAGCCCACTGCAATTGCACCATGGTTACTATCAGTGGGCAATATGCAGGGTATTATCAACATAGTGGTTGTTGCCTAGGCAAGTGTGTGTGTGTGTGTGTGTGTGTGTGTGTGTGTGTGTGTGTGTGTGTGTGTGTGTGTGTGTGTGTGTGTGTGTGTGTGTATGAGACATGGGCTGAGAGTGTTCTCTGGGTAATACAAGGGTTGCTAACTTTGCTCACCAGGCCTTGATGTCACATGTAGGAGTATGGATTTGCACCCCAGCCTCTCGGCTATTTCACATCTGTTATCCCTGTAAAGTGGACATTGTGTCATATACTAGGGCCATCATATAAGACATTTGCAAAATCCACTCCACAATGAGTCCAGCTGTTGCACACTCACAGCCACCTCCCCACAGGATACGAATGACAAACACACAGAAACACACCTGCCATGTCCGGGACTGGAACTTCTACCTAACTAGTTTATCACACTACAGCAGTATGCAGTTATAGGATGCACCACTGAGATTACTGGGCTACACCTTTTCCAAAGGTGTATTTCAAAGAGTATGACCTCAGCATGCTTGCCAAAGAGGGGCATTTGAATTGTAGTGAGGGTGACTAGCCAAAAAAGCATTGCTCCCTACACACACACACACACACACACACACACACACACACACACACACACATATTTGGGATTAGAACTCCTACCTAACTAGGTTGTCACACTACAGTACTCAGTTATAGAATGCACCACTGAGATTACTGGGCTACACATTTCCCAAGGGTGTATTTCAAAGTGTATGACCTCAGCAGGCTTGTAATAGTAGAGCTATGGGAAGGGCAGTGTGTATGCATGGGCCATAACCCATTTATCTAGAGGTTGACCCACCACATGTAGGCACACGCAGAGTTATATTATATATAAGGTCACTATCCACTAAAATGCCTTGTCACCTTAAACTGGGTCCAAAAAAAGCACTGGTGAATGTCCCCATAACTCCCGCTTGCAATCTGTTTATGCTGATAAACATTAGGTTGGAAGGGTTAGACTTTCCTCTAGCCTTCTTTCTTCCTCAGTTAAGGTAAAAACAACATGCTTTCTACTATTCAATCAGACGAGCGTAGTGTGCTCTGCACCTCCAAACAGTGCATTTCTCAATAAACTAAGTGAAACAAGCGTGCTACAAAAGGGAATTGAAAAATGGGCTCTGCATTGTAAATTGAGAAGCAGGCAGGGAACTGTATTGTTTTTAACAGTAGTGCCTAGGAAGACAGTATTGGTCATATAAAAAAAAAAAAGCTTGCTTGTAACTCATTTAACAGTAGGGCTTAAGCGGAGAGTATTGGGCATATAAAAAGAAACAAAAAAGCGTGCTTGTAACTCATACCTGCACATGCTGCCTCTAGGCATCTGGTTTACTGGTTTAGCCCAGTTTCAGCCCTTCACCTCCCCCCTCTCTCACGTAATCAGAGATCACATAATTACCTACCTGACCAGCCATTTTCAAATTAACCAGTGCATCAGGTCCCAGTCAGTTGAGGTATGTTCACATACTGATGTATTTAATTCTTGTTTCTTTATCTGAGCTCAATGTACTAACTGTGTACTGCATTTACTCGCAAACTGAAACCTTGATGAATTAAGGCATGTTTATTGGTACCGGCTGCTACAAATTACTCACAAACTGCTGTTGACATTGTATCCATTTATTGTTGTTTGCACTGACTTAGTGGTCTGTCCTAGGTAGTGTAGCACTGATACGGGACAGAAATAATGAACAAGTAGTGTAGCATTGATAAGGGACAGAAATAATGAATATTAACTGAGCCCTTAAGGCAGCTATATAGGAAAGAGTGCTGCTGTTTTCTAATAGTAAAAGGTGCACGTGGACTTGTTTGATAATCATGTATACTGAATGTTTGAATGCATTACCTCTGTTCTTGGTATAGTACTAATAATCATATCCCCTCTCTAGGTGTTCCTACCCCTCCCCCCTTGAAAGGCTTGTAAAAGCATATAGGGTCATTACGGGAATAACAACAAGTATGGAAGACTTTCCCCCACCACAGAACTTGTTTTAATAAGGTCAATAGTCACTAAAATACCTTGCCACCTGTAAACCTAACAAACTGGGTCCAGAAAAGCACTGGTGAATGTCCCCATAACTCCCGCTTGTAATCTGTTTATGCTGATAAGCATTAGGTTGGAAGGGTTAGACTTTCCTGTATCCTTCTTTCTTCCCCAATTAAGGTAAAAACAATGTGCTTTCTACTATTCAGTCAGATGAGTGTAGTGTGCTCTGCACCTCCAAACAGTGCATTTCTCAATAAACTAAGTGAAACACGCGTGTTACAAAAGGGAATTGGAAAATGAGCTCTCTGTATTGTAAATTGAGAAGCAGGCAAGGAACTGTGCAGTTTTTAACAGTAGGGCCTAGGAACAGAGTGTTGGGCATATAAAAAGAAACAAAAACTGTGCTTGTAACTCATTTAACAGTAGGGCTTAGGAACAGAGTATTGAGCATATAAAAAGAAACAAAAAAGCATGCTTGTACCTCATACCTGCACATGCTGCCTCTAGGCATCTGCTTTACTGATTTAGCCCCACTCCATGCATTTTGCTTGCTCCTCATCTCACCTTGCCCCCATATCCTACCCACCCTCAGTAGTACTATGTTTATAGTACCACTGGCATGCCCTCTTAATTAGCTAACCAACTACATGTGCTCCTAGAGCCCAGCAAAGTCCTATCACAATAATACACCCTCTATCCACCCCACTATCCATATTAACCCACCAATAGCTATTCTATTCTCTCTAATCTTTTATCCATCACATACATTCAATACAGACCCTACCCTAGTAATTTACTATGACCGCAGCTAAAACACTAAAGCTGCTACCCTTACTACCCCTGCTATTCATTCCTTATCAACTAAGCTCCTATGAATATGTACAGCATCTTGAAATCCAATACCCAAACTCTCAAACAGACACCAACCAAGCATTTAATAAGTTTATTCATCACATAACCACCCCGTCTCCTAATTCCTCACCCCCCAATTACCATCATCTGACTAACTACCGCTACATTAGCTTAAAAACCAAAAGCTACAAAAAAATCATAAACAAATTTTTAAGACTCATAAGCAACTTAAAAATTAATCTTATGAAGGATGGAGGCATCTAATCCAACCCTGGTCCATCCACAACAGTAGACCCAAGCACGCCATCTAACAACCCAACATGTACTACCCAGACTGATAGACTTCCAAACTCATTTCTGGTCTGTCATCACAACATCAGAAGCCTAAACAACAAGATCCATAGCCTAAATGGACTCTTAGCTGTTCACTCCCCTGATATCCTCTGCCTCACAGAAACCTGGCTAAAACCAATAACCAAAAATTACAAAATAGCCTCTCCACAGTACAATATCATTATACTGGACCGGATCTCCAGGAAAGGTGGTGGGGTAGCTGTGCTATACAAGTCTACCCTAACAATAACAATTGACACCCAACAGCCACCCCAGTTTGGCAATGCAGAAATTATCATCACCAAACTAATGCTGTTTTTCTTTCGGCTTTTCCCAGTTAGGGGTCACCACAGCAGAACTACGGTCCACCAGCGACTGGCAGTAGGTTTTTATGGTGCCAAAGTGCCAGCACAATGCCCAACCTTCAACAAAGGCATGCCTATTCACGCATGTTTTTCGAATGCCAATCGACCGCAGGGAGGGCATGCAGACTCCACACAGAAGGAGCTTCAGCTGAGAATCGAACAGGAGAACCTCTTGCTGTGAGGCAACAACACTACTGCTGCACCACCGTGGCTGTAATCACCAAATTAATAATAAACAAAAATAAATGCAAAACCATTGTCTGCATTTATATTCCACCCGGCAAGAATGATAATACTCCAAAAAATATCTTACATTGGCTAGCTTCTAACTATCCCCAGGAAACCATTGTCTTGGGGGACTTTAACATTGATTGGAACACCTGTTCCTCTGAAACTCCCTCCACCCATTTAAACTTCCACGGGTTTACTCAGATCATTGCCAACCCCACCAGATTTAGCAAAAATAGAGTCAAAGATAGTATCCCTGATTGGTTACTTATTAACAGCCACCCCCAAAAGAACAAGTCAGGTACATTACCCGATGATCTAAGTGATCACTGCCTTACCTATATTGTTAGGCTCAAAGCCAACATTCCCAACCAGCCCACCTACAAAACTATAAGAAACATCAGGAACTTTAACCTTGACAACTTCCAAAATGAACTTAAAGCATGTAATTGGAATGTCTTGAAATGACTCCCATTACAAGAAGCAGTTGAGTACTTCAATACCACATTTCTGTCTATCCTTAATGACCATGCTCTTACCCATACCATATGTGTAAAAGCCACAGTTGCACCATGGCTATCTAAAGAAACAAAAAACAAAATTAAACTAAGAAACAATGCTTGGGTCAGGTGGCATGCTACCAAAGCCCCTATGGACCAAGTAAGATACTGGCAGCTAAGGAATCAGACCAAAAAATCTGTCATTCTAGACAAAAGAAAAATCACTACATCCTCTTACAACAAAAATATCAGCTAAAATCTCAAAAGTTCTGGGCTGGTATTAACAATCTTCTCCACCCAGGCCATTCTGCCACTCCTACCCATTCAGCTGCCCTTGATAAATCCAGTGTATAAATTGCAAACAGCTTAATCTCCTTCTTTACTGAAACTATCCAGTCTCTAGCTACCCATCTCACTCCATCAGACACAAACACCAGCTCTGGCACATCTAGCCCTGATCCACCCAGCACCAACCCACCCTTAACTTTCAAATCATACCTACCAACCTGATCCGGACTTTACTCAAAAAGCTAAAACCTACTACAGTAGCTGCCAACCACCCCCAGCTGAATATCTTCAAAAAGCAGCTGATACCATAGCACTTCCCATTTCTATTCTGATCAACAGATCCATCTCAGAAGGATCCATCCCAACAATATGGAAAATATCACGTTATACATCTCCATAAAGGAGGAAGTTCCACAGAATTATCTAACTTTAGACCTATAGCCATTCTTTCACCACTAGCTAAAATCATGGAAAGATACAGGCGGTTGGAGTAATGATTAAGGTGCTTACCTTAGAAACCCAAGGTGTAGGGTTTGATTCTCACATGAGGTAATTGGCTAGGCTTAAAATGGCCCATAAGGGCAGTTAGCATAGTACTAACCTATGAACCCTATGCACTTTCTTATTCAAAACAGAAAGCTTGCCGACTCTCAGCACGGCTTTAGGCCATTCCACAGTACCACCATGACTCTTCTGTCTTTCTCTAATGTCATCAGTCTTCATCGCAACAACAACAAATTATCTTCAGCACTCTTCCTAGATCTCTCAAAAGCTTTCAATATCATCAACCATCAGCTACTGCTCAATTCCCTACAAACCATCGGTATAGACCAACACGCAATACAATGGTTTCACTCCTACCTAAACAGTAGACAGCAGGCTGTCTTATGGTAGACTAAGCTGTCATCTCAACTTACTCTAACCCTAGGTGTCTCACAAGGGTCCATACTAGGTCCCCTTCTTTTCTCTATCTTTATCAATGATCTGCACACCACCATCCCAGAAGCTACCTGCATCCAATATGCAGATGACTCAATGCTAATATGCTCCTCCTCTCCTACACAACTTCTAACCTTCACTCAGACCAAACTGCGAAAAATGCCAAACCAGGCTGAAGACCATGAACAGCTTCAAAAAGATACACTCCCAAATCTTTCTATGCTGCCTCTAGGCATCTGGTTTACTGGTTTAGCCCAGTTTCAGCCCTTCACCTCCCCTCTCTCACGTAATCAGAGATCACATAATTACCTACCTGACCAGCCATTTTCAAATTAACCAGTGCATCAGGTCCCAGTCGGTTGAGGTATGTTCACATACTGATGTATTTAATTCTTGTTTCTTTATCTGAGCTCAATGTACTAACTGTGTACTGCATTTTACTAAAACTGAAACCTTGATGAATTAAGGCATGTTTATTGGTACTGGCTGCTACAAATTACTCACAAACTGCGGTTGACATTGTATCCATTTATTGTTGTTTGCACTGACTTAGTGGTCTGTCCTAGGTAGTGTAGCACTGATACGGGACAGAAATAATGAACAAGTAGTGTAGCATTGATAAGGGACAGAAATAATGAACATTAACTGAGCCCTTAAGGCAGCTATATAGGAAAGAGTGCTGCTGTTTTCTAATAGTAAAAGGTGCACGTGGACTTGTTTGATAATCATGTATACTGAATGTTTGAATGCATTACCTCTGTTCTTGGTATAGTACTAATAATCATATCCCCTCTCTAGGTGTTCCTACCTCACCCCCCCCTTGAAAGGCTTGTAAAAGCATATAGGGTCATTACGGGAATAACAACAAGTATGGAAGACTTTCCCCCACCACGGAACTTAGTTTAATAAGGTCAATAGCCACTAAAATACCTTGCCACCTGTAAACCTAACAAACTGGGTCCAGAAAAGCACTGGTGAATGTCCCCATAACTCCCGCTTGTAATCTGTTTATGCTGATAAGCATTAGGTTGGAAGGGTTAGACTTTCCTGTATCCTTCTTTCTTCCCCAATTAAGGTAAAAACAGTGTGCTTTCTACTATTCAGTCAGACGAGTGTAGTGTGCTCTGCACCTCCAAACAGTGCATTTCTCAATAAACTAAGTGAAACAAGCGTGTTACAAAAGGGAATTGGAAAATGGGCTCTCTGTATTGTAAATTGAGAAGCAGGCAAGGAACTGTGCAGTTTTTAACAGTAGGGCCTAGGAACAGAGTGTTGGGCATATAAAAAGAAACAAAAACTGTGCTTGTAACTCATTTAACAGTAGGGCTTAGGAACAGAGTATTGAGCATATAAAAAGAAACAAAAAAGCGTGCTTGTACCTCATACCTGCACATGCTGCATCTAGGCATCTGCTTTACTGGTTTAGCCCCACTCCTCGCATTTCGCTTGCTCCTCATCTCACCCTGCCCCCATATCCTACCCACCCTCAGTAGTACTATGTTTATAGTACCACTGGCATGCCCCCTTAATTAGCTAACCAACTACATGTGCTCCTAGAGCCCAGCAAAGTCCTAGCACAATAATACACCCTCTATCCACCCCACTATCCATATTAACCCACCAATAGCTATTCTATTCTCTCTAATCTTTTATCCATCACATACATTCAATACAGACCCTACCCTAGTAATTTACTATGACTGCAGCTAAAACACTAAAGCTGCTACCCTTACTACCCCTGCTATTCATTCCTTATCACCTAAGCTCCTATGAATATGTACAGCATCTTGAAATCCAATGCCCAAACTCTCAGACACCAACCCAGCATTTAATAAGTTTATCCATCACATAACCACCCCGTCTCCTAATTCCTCACCCTCCAATTACCATCATCTGACTAATTACCACTACATTAGCTTAAAAACCAAAAGCTACAAAAAAACATAAACAAATTTTTAAGACTCATAAGCAACTTAAAAATTAATCTTATGAAGGATGGAGGCATCTAACCCAACCCTGGTCCATCCACAACAGTAGACCCAAGCACGCCATCTAACAACCCAACATGTACTACCCAGATTGATAGACTTCCAAACTCATTTCTGGTCTGTCATCTCAACATCAGAAGCCTAAACAACAAGATCCATAGCCTAAATGGACTCTTAGCTGTTCACTCCCCTGATATCCTCTGCCTCACAGAAACCTGGCTAAAACCAATAACCAAAAATTACAAAATAGCCCCTCCACAGTACAATATCCTTATACTGGACCAGATCTCCAGGAAAGGTGGTGGGGTAGCTGTGCTATACAAGTCTACCCTAACAATAACAATTGACACCCAACAGCCACCCCAGTTTGGCAATGCAGAAATTATCATCACCAAACTAATGTTGTTTTTCTTTCGGCTTTTCCCAGTTAGGGGTCGCCACAGCAGAACTCCGGTCCACCAGCGATTGGCAGTAGGTTTTTATGGTGCCAAAGTGCCAGCGCAATGCCCAACCTTCAACAAAGGCATGCCTATTCACGCATGTTTTTTGAACGCCACTCGACCGCAGGGAGGGCATGCAGACTCCACACAGAAGGAGCTTCAGCTGAGAATCGAACAGGAGAACCTCTTGCTGTGAGGCAATAACACTACTGCTGCACCACCGTGGCTGTAATCACCAAATTAATAATAAACAAAAATAAATGCAAAACCATTGTCTGCATTTATATTCCACCCGGCAAGAATGATAATACTCCAAAAAATATCTTACATTGGCTAGCTTCTAACTATCCCCAGGAAACCATTGTCTTGGGGGACTTTAACATTGATTGGAACACCTGTTCCTCTGAAACTCCCTCCACCCATTTAAACTTCCATGGGTTTACTCAGATTATTGCCAACCCCACCAGATTTAGCAAAAATAGAGTCAAAGATAGTATCCCTGATTGGTTACTTATTAACAGCCACCCCCAAAAGTACAAGTCAGGTACATTACCCGATGATCTAAGTGATCACTGCCTTACCTATATTGTTAGGCTCAAAGCCAACATTCCCAACCAGCCCACCTACAAAACTATAAGAAACATCAGGAACTTTAACCTTGACAACTTCCAAAATGAACTTAAAGCATGTAATTGGAATGTCTTGAAATGACTCCCATTACAAGAAGCAGTTGAATACTTCAATACCACATTTCTGTCTATCCTTAATGACCATGCTCCTACCCATACCATCTGTGTAAAAGCCACAGTTGCACCATGGCTATCTAAAGAAACAAAAAACAAAATTAAACTAAGAAACAATGCTTGGGTCAGGTAGCATGCTACCAAAGCCCCTATGGACCAAGTAAGATACTGGCAGCTAAGGAATCAGACCAAAAAATCTGTCATTCTAGACAAAAGAAAAATCACTACATCCTCTTACAACAAAAATATCAGCTAAAATCTCAAAAGTTCTGGGATGGTATTAACAATCTTCTCCACCCAGGCCATTCTGCCACTCCTACCCATTCAGCTGCCCTTGATAAATCCAGTGTATAAATTGCAAACAGCTTAATCTCCTTCTTTACTGAAACTATCCAGTCTCTAGCTACCCATCTCACTCCATCAGACACAAGCACCAGCTCTGGCACATCTAGCCCTGATCCACCCAGCACCAACCCACCCTTAACTTTCAAACCATACCTACCAACCTGATCCGGACTTTACTCAAAAAGCTAAAACCTACTACACTAGCTGCCAACCACCCCCCAGCTGAATATCTTCAAAAAGCAGCTGATGCCATAGCACTTCCCATTTCTATTCTGATCAACAGATCCATCTCAGAAGGATCCATCCCAACAATATGGAAAATATCACGTTATACATCTCCATAAAGGAGGAAGTTCCACAGAATTATCTAACTTTAGACCTATAGCCATTCTTTCACCACTAGCTAAAATCATGGAAAGATGCAGGCAGTTGGAGTAATGATTAAGGTGCTTACCTTAGAAACCCAAGGTGTAGGGTTTGATTCTCACATGAGGTAATTGGCTAGGCTTAAAATGGCCCATAAGAGCAGTTAGCATAGTACTAACCTATGAACCCTATGCACTTTCTTATTCAAAACAGAAAGCTTGCCGACTCTCAGCATGGCTTTAGGCCATTCCACAGTACCACCATGACTCTTCTGTCTTTCTCTAATGTCATCAGTCTTCATCGTAACAACAACAAATTATCTTCAGCACTCTTCCTAGATCTCTCAAAAGCTTTCAATATCGTCAACCATCAGCTACTGCTCAATTCCCTACAAACCATCGGTTTAGACCAACACGCAATACAATGGTTTCACTCCTACCTAAACAGTAGACAACAGGCTGTCTTATGGTAGACCAAGCTGTCATCTCAACTTACTCTAACCCAAGGTGTCTCACAAGGGTCCATACTAGGTCCCCTTCTTTTCTCTATCTTTATCAATGATCTGCACACCACCATCCCAGAAGCTACCTGCATCCAATATGCAGATGACCCAATGCTAATATGCTCCTCCTCTCCTACACAACTTCTAACCTTCACTCAGACCGCTTTCAGCATGGTAGAAACATGGCTAGATAATCACCACCTGCTTCTAAATCCTAACAAAACCAAGCTACTACTTTTCTCCCCTAACCAGAGAATTTCTCATCATTCCTTCAACATCAAATATAGCAATGACACCATTATCTCCCCTGATGACCATATAAAGCTTCTAGGCATAATAATAGACAACAACCTTAAATTTGATAAACATGTAAATCGCACTATTAAGACCGTCAATAAAAAACTTGGCTCTCTGTACAGAACTAAACCTTTCCTCACCCCCCTAGTTAGGGTAGCTATTGCAAGATCACACCTCTTCTCTACCCTTATGTATGCCTCCCTTGTACTCACCAACCTATCCAAAACTGATTTCAAGAAATTATCAGGATGTTACAATCATATACCCAGATTTGCTACTGGCATGGCTTTTAGGACCCACCATTGCCAGAACCTCAAAGCACTGGGATGGCTAGAGTATCTTACCCTTCTACAGTTCAACTGGCTTATAGTACCGCATAAAATACTCCATCAACCTGATAACACCCCTGCCCTCAAAAATATTCTCAACCCTCATAGTGCACCAGGCCATTATGCTCAGCTGATAAACTATTGATACTGAACCAAAAATCCAACAACTCTGCAGGCGATGCTATATTTGCCAACTCAACCTGTAAAATCTGGAATCTACTCCCTACTACTGTTACCCAAGGAAACCTCACTACCCCTATTTAAAAGAGAACTCAAAAAATACCTCACATCTCATTGGCTGTGCTCTTGCTCTAAACCTAACAACTTCACTAATACATGTCTTGCTACCCATCCTGCTGTTAAGCCAAGTATTTATGCTTCATAGCATTTGAATGTCTAAGCATTGTGAATTATGAGATCTGATTATATTCTATGTTCACATTTTCTGATACATCTCTGCTAATCAGATGCAAGTCTGCACATTGTGTATATTGATATCTGCCTGTATTCTTTGTCTATATTTTTCTAAACATGTCTGCCTGAGTTTATCACTCAGTGATGTATGTACTGTCTCTTTTTTGGTATGTCGAGCCTTTCTCCCCGGGTCTCCGCTGAAAATGGATATATATCAAGTCGGACTATTCCGGTCAACAAATGTAAAATAAATAAAATAAATAAATAAAATAAATATTCTGCAGGTACATGTATACAGCTGCTACATGACTACTTCCTTGTACAGTCATGTTGCACAGCTAGCACTTGCACCACATAGTCTGTAATACTGACGGATACTGGTGGCTAATGTCTACAGTGAGTGACATTTACACCTCATGTGGTTGTAGCCATTTGGCTGTGTGCTGGGTGGGACAGGCCTCATAATGGATGGCTCCTTGTCACAGTCACTCTCTTCCACACATCTATGAATGTCTACGTTTGGCTTACTATAGTGTGTTGTCCTTGGATATATGTCTGTATTCCTATCTACTGTGTGTGCAAAGCATGACTGGTGCATACTGAGGAGTGTATGCACTAACATCTGCAACTGCCAGATATGTATGGTCCACTGTTGTTTGCAGACATGCACTTCATTTGTTTAAGTGTGTGAGCATGCCCGGTATTACCTTTCAGTATGTTGTTGTCTGACATTGCCTTCATTTCTCTAAGTGTGTGAGCATGCCCAGTATGCCATTCTGTGTGTGGCTCGATTCCAGGTAGTTTGTACTCCAGTGCAGACCTTTGTGTTGTACACCTACAGGTAACAAACTGTTTCAGTAGGGTATCCATTGATCATTTGGCAATATGGGGACAAACTGTGTAGGGGATAGTGTGTACTGTTGGTGATTGTGTCTGTGCTGCTTCAGCTACATGGTACTGCTGTTAGCAGAGATATTCAGACATGTGTACTGTTATACTCTGTGATGTTTTCTGTCCTCATGTACTGTCAGGTGGACATTCTTGCTCACAGTGATGTCTTGGGAGAGAAGGGTGACTGCAGTTGTGTCCGGTATTGTGGGCAGATGCCTACATATTCATGGTAAGTTATGCTATTCTGGAGAGGGAGCTGCAGACACTTGCTGCTTGATCTGTGTATCTGGTTCAGCACCTTGGTACAATGCTGGCAGAGGATCCCATACTTGTACATCCATCAACATGACAGTATGGCCTTATCTTGCTGTGGCAATACCTCACAGCTTTACAGATTTGTACAGGTTACCCAGAGGCAGGGGCCATGAGACAGGACATTATCCCTATTGTGACGTATGGTCAGGTATGTAACCACCCATTTATGTGTTTGCAGCCAGGGATAGTGTGTGCACACAGCTTTGTGTTGGACCCTGCACATTCCATGCTGCCCATGCTCCCTCCCCCGTCTGTTATTCTATCCTCTTCCATATATTATGCATACATTCTCTGATACTTTCCCTAAGGTTATCACCCCATCACAGCTGTGTTTTGGTGTTGGTCCACAGTTCATGCAGTGGGACATGGTGGACATGTTACTGTGGTTTGTCTACATGGCCATGCATATGGCTTATGTGGAGTGTGTTATGTTGTTATTTGGGTGTCCATGACATAACATGCATCGGCAGTACATGTGAGACACAGGCCTTTGGCAGAGGCCTGTGGGCCATTTGGTGTTGATGCGGGCCAGATGTGGCAGGTCATTGCATTCTGTCAGTCCTACAGTCTCAGACCACCATACAGTATATTCCCCTGGGGTGAAAGGGTAGGTGTGCTAGGTGTTCATGCCAATACTTTCTATCAGTCTTGTTCAGGTGGTGTGGATGCTGGCATGTACAGGTACATCAGCTGTTTCCCAATACATCAGTCCTACCTCCTTTGTGATCTGCAAGTGTTCGGGCAGACAACACCGGTATCCCCTACTACAGAAAAAAAAAGAAAAAAATTAATCTGCTTTTACTGAACTTGTGTTTCTTCCTACTTTATTTTGCTTTTGCATCGTCTTAAAAGTACTCAAATGTATTTATTACTGCTTGGTGTAACTCATTCTAAGCCTTTTAGTTTAAACACTTGGGCTTCAGACCAGTTGTTTTACATTAAGAGGGTTTGTGGTCTGCATTGTAGTGGCAGAACAGGTAGCTTACATCCTTCTAAGTTGGAAACTGCTGATTGAGGGCTCAGTGTCTGTTATTCTAAAAGTGTATTAATTCTGGTTTAAGCACTTGGGCTTTCAGGCCAGTTATTTTATATTAAGAGGTTTCGTGGTCTGCACTCTTGTGGGAGGAGAGGCTGGACTCTGCCCTTCTGAGCTGGGAATTTCTGGTTAAAGGCTTATAGTGCATGCATATCTGAACTGCTTCTTACTGAAATTGGTACACCTTGTTTGCTGTAGCATAGACTAGATCCAGGCCTGCTGAATCTAGCTTTGTTTGTATAACTTGAGCACTAATCCAGGCATTCTTTAAAGTATTCAATTGTATTGATTACTGCTTGGTAGTAACTTGATTAAAGTATAGCTATCATTCTAAGTCTTTTGGATTAAGCACTTGGGCTTCAGACCAGTTGTTTTACATTAGGAAGGTTTGTGGCATGCACTGTGGTGGCAGGACAGGTAGCTTTCATCCTTCTAAGTTGGGAACTGCTGATTGAGAGCTCAGTGTCTGTTATTCTTAAAGTGTATTAGTTCTGGTTTAAGCACTTGGGCTTCAGGCCAGTTATTTTACATTAAGAAGATTCGTGGTCTGCACTCCTGTGGGAGGAGAGGCTGGACTCTGCCCTTCTGAGCTGGGAATTTCTGGTTAAAGGTTTATAATGCCTGCATATTTGAACTGTTTCTTACTGAAATTGGTACACCTTGTTTGCTGTAGCATAGACTAGATCCAGGCCTGCTGAATCTAGCTTTGTTTGTATGCTTGTTGTTTGTTTGCTTGTTATTTCACTGGAATGCTAATTCCACCTAAAACGCAGCTTCTCAGTGCTTCTGTGGATCCCTAGTGATATCTGCATTGCTTACTGTACTTATTTCCTTGTTTCACTTGAAAGAAAGTTACTGTTTGTTGTTTTGCATTTAAGTTACCTGTAACACATTGCACTTAAGTTACCTGGCACTTGCTCACTAAAGCAATTATATAAGTCAGCACTAAAAATTAAAAGCACTACACCCTCACTCCCCATTGGCCCTTGTTTTCAATTATAAAGGAATTCCCAATATTATTCTAGCTTGTCCAAAGGTCAGTTGTCAATCTCCTCTCTGGTCCAGCTGGTGAATCTGGGAATCTTGAGGCAATGTTACAACTGCCTCATGTACACAGACAACCCTCTCCTCCTCCCAACAAATTCCAACACATGTGAGAGATGCAACCATATAGCCAAACTGGAGGCTAAGCTCTCTCAACTCAGTACTGGCATAACCAGTCAGGAGGAGAAGGAAACCACGCTCACTACAATTCCAGTCTCACATAGACCTACCATGACAGCAAACCAAACACATAATCACACAAAAACATACTCAGAGGCTATAAATAAAGATCTGCCTAAGCAGCAGAGACCTCCAAAGCAGACACCCAAGCAACCGCTACCCCAAAACAAAACACGTGCAACACATATCTCACAAAGCCAGTGTGCCGAACAGTCACAGCCCTTAAGGCTAAACAACACACCCGATATACTTGTAATAGGTGACTCTATCGTCAGGCACACTGACGTCACCAGGCTGAACAAGGAGAAGGTCACGGTGAGCAGCCTGTCGGGTGCTAGGATCTGCCACATAACACAAGCACTCAGGTCACTCCAAGGCAAGTACAAGTATGACTCAGTCATTGTCCATGCTGGTGTGAATGACCTGAAATGTACCTCCCTGGAATACATGAAAAGAGACATAGAGGAGCTCTCTGAGCATGTAGCCCAGGCCGGTATGACCCTGACCTTGAGTAGCATCTTACCCTCACCAAGAATGATGCCACAATATGAAGACAAGATGATCAATTTCAACAATTGGCTTAAGTACTGGTGTCATTCAAAGGGGATCCAATGCCTGTCAGCCTGGGATGATATGCTCGACAAGCCATGATGCTTCGCTAGGGACGGCTTGCACCTGTCACCCCTGGGCTTTCGGATATTGGCAAAGGCTCTTGCTACCCCCATAGTGCCTTTTTAGGCAAGGCTCAAAAGACAAACCCACCTCCATAGGTATCACAAGGGATAAGAAACTAAGAGTAATGCTACTCAACGCCAGAAGTCTAAACCCCAAGATGCACACACTCAAAACTCTCCTTAGCATGGAGAACATCGATGTCTGTGCAGTAACAGAAACCTGGTTCAGGGCTCCTGAGAGCACCCCAGCACTATCAGGTTATACCTCATACCATGCTTTTCGGCCCCAAAACTTGGACCGAACCACAAAAGGAGGGGGAGTATCAATATTCATCAAAGATTCCCACACCTCCAGGTTGGTGGCAAAGCACAAAACATCAGAGACTATCCATGTGCAACTAACAGTGGGTAAAACTGCCTTCCAGTTTATAGCCTGCTACAGACCACCCTCCCAAACCCAGGAACCCCACTCAGCCTTCCTGAGAACACTGGAAAATATGAAGGTCTCTCCAGACACCATTATATTGGGTGACTTCAATTACCCAAACATAGACTGGAAGCATTACTCTAGCTGCAACAGCCTAGCCCAAAGGTTCCTAGAATTCATAAACTCAGATGCTATGGAACAACTTGTTACCACTCCCACAAGAGGGGAAAACATACTGGACTTGACCATCACCAACATGGGGACTCTATGCTCCAGACCAGAAGTGTATCCCTCACTGGTAAGATCAGACCATAAACTGATCTCACTGGATATTCACATCCCAACCCCACCCCCTGCCCAGAAAACCACAGTGAAAAACTTCTCTAAAGCAAATTCCACACTCCTCAAAACCGAGATGGAATCCTTCAAAGCCCCCGGGCCTGTGGAAAATAATGGCCCAGACTGCAGAATCCTTTATAAATGCATTCAATGAACACCTTCAGGAATGCATGGATCATGCAATCCCAAATAAAACCAAGACCCAATCCTCCAAAGGCAGACTTCCTGTCTGGTGGACCCCAGCCATAAACAAACTATACAATAGAAGGAGGAAGCTAATACATGATAGAGAAAAATCCCAAAAAGGGAAGGCATCTCTGATCAGTATTAGCAAAAAACTAAGGGCACTCATAAAATTGTCTAAGGCCAGCTTCGAGAGAAAAATTGCACAGGACACTAAGGATAATCACAAGGCTTTCTTAGTTATGTTGGGAACCTGGGTGGGAATTTCCAGATATGCTCAGAATTAGTCCAAAATGACAAAAAATACACCAAACCCACAGACATTGCCAACATCCTAGCTGATAGGTTCAGTGCAAACTTGCCCCCCCCCCTCCCCACCAAAAGGGCAAATATCTATCCCAGCAGAGTGCTGCCCCCTGACATCTCAGATGCTCAGGTAAGAGCCACCCTCTCCAAAGCAAAAAACACAGCATCAATGGGACCAGACAGTGTCCTGGGCTGTGTCCTACATGAACTCCAAGAAGAGCTAAACCCAAACATAAAACTACTGTTCAATCTCAGCCTTACTACAGGATATGTACCCAAAGAGTGGCGTACAGCAACAGTGGTCCCTCTCCACAAAGGTGGTGCTTCAATGGATCCTGGAAACTATCGCCCCATAAGCCTGACTAGCTTGGTCTGCAAAGCTATGGAAAGGATCATCATGGACCTCATAAATAAAGATATTGGGGACCTACAGACACTGGATCCTACCCAGTTAGGCTTTGTTAAGGGCAGATCCTGCCTCTTAAACCTGGTCGACTTCTTTGAAACAGTCACCAAGGCCATTGACGAAGGGAAGGTGGTCCACACAGCCTACCTGGACCTCACAAAAGCCTTTGATACAATACCCCACTCGGGCATTATAGATAAGCTCACCAGCTTAAATATAAACCCCTATGTCACTAGATGGGTTGCAAACTGGCTCAAGGACAGAACCCACATGGTTAGAATTGCTGGAGCCATGTCAGACTCCAAACCAGTTACAAGTGGCGTCCCACAAGGCTCAGTCCTGGGACCTCTCTTGTTCGGTATATATTTCTCGGACGTACAGGCCAACACAGAAGGACTGTGGCTGACCAAGTACGCAGATGACTGCAAACTGGGTGCCATAATCGACTCTCCAGCCGACACAAGCATCGTCCAAAAGGGCCTCATAGAAACAGACAACTGGTGCCAGAGCCATGGCCTCAAGCTAAACGCCAAAAAGTGTATAGTCATCCCCTTTGGCAAAAACAAAGTGCTCACAAATTACCACGTAAGTGGTAATCCATTAAGTACAGAAGAAGTAATTAGGGACCTGGGGACCCAAGTTGATAGCAATCTCTCATTTGACAACCATGTGGCCAAAGTGGTTAGAAAAACATTTTATATAGCCCACCTAATCATGAAGGGATTCACATCTAGATTAGGGGAGGTCATCGTGCCTCTTTACTCATCTCTCATCAGGCCCATAATCGAGTACAATGCCCCTTTTGGGATGTACCTTACCAAACACCTGCAGCAACTGGAAAGACCCCAAAAGTACCTCACCAGGAGGATCAAAGGGCTCAAACAGATGCCATATGCTGCCCGGTTAAAGAAACTCCAGCTCTACTCAGTGGCATACTGCCTGCTCAGAGGCGACCTGTGCCTGATGTATAAAGCCATGTCCAACCCGGAATTAAGGGACATGCTGCACCTCAAAAAATCCAAATCCCATCGAGCTACACGCTCGAGAGACTTGAACCTCAGCACTGAAATAAATAGGACATGCTGGAGGGACAGATTCATAAACCAGAGGCTCCCTTCACTCTGGAATAAAATCCCAGTCCAGGTTATGCAGAGTCCCTCATTGACTCTCTTCAAGAGGAATCTTGATGAGTGGATGGGAGATCATAGGTTTACCCCGGGTATCACTTCTGTGTCACTGTTAGACAGAGGCACAGTATAGTAACCTCGAAAAAGGGCATAGCAAAATTAATTTAAAATGGGTGGTGAAAGCCAAACATACTCTGGCTAGGCTTATAAATGCCCTAGGGCAGTTAGCC
The DNA here is from genome assembly GCF_019279795.1 of Protopterus annectens. Lineage (NCBI taxonomy): Eukaryota > Metazoa > Chordata > Ceratodontiformes > Protopteridae > Protopterus > Protopterus annectens. The sequence continues at coordinate 1,104,018,687 of NC_056739.1, forward strand.
TAGTATGAACCTATGAACCTATGAACAGGACCAGATAATGTGATGCATACCTGTATGTACAATTCTAAGGGTGTGTCCATTTCACAGTTACACAATATATACTGTATGTCTGGAGTGCTTTCCCATGTGTACTGCTTGTATATTTAGCCCAACAGCCATGCCATGTCAATCTTTCAGATGGTGACACATATTACCACCATACATTTACAATGGCTTACTGCTAGCATGTGTTATACTGGTGGGAATTGTCTTTGGCACTGCAGTTGTAAGGACTTGGCCCTGTCAGCAGCAGTAGTGGGCAATGGCCATGAGGACTTACCTCAACATGCATATATACTATCCACTCTCACACAATATGAAACACACACCAACCTAACACACACATACCTGCATATTGTGCAAATGCTACAATCTATCCTGCTACCTTAGCCACCTCTGGGCATCTGTGTTCCAATGGTATTATACCTACACATACATGTTACTACATTTCTACATAGGGTTGTGGGGGGGCACACCTGACTGTTACGATGTGTGTACATCAGATTGGGTTTGGCACACCAGACCATTACTACATTTCTAAATAGGTTTGGGGGGCACAACTGACTGTTACTACATTTCTAAGTAGGGTTGGGAGGAGCACACCTGACTGTTTCTACATCTCTACACAGGATTGGGGGAGGGGGGGCACACCTGTCTGTTTCTAAATTTCTACACAGAGGTTGGGAGGGGGCACACCTGACTATTAGTACATTTCTACACTAGATTGGGGGAAGGGGCACACCTGACTGTTTCTACATGTCTACATAGGAGTGGGGGGGGGGGGCACACCTGATGTTTACTACATTTCTACATAGGATTGGGGATACACCTGACTGTCAATTTCTACACAGAACGGGGGGGCACACCTGACTGTTATTACATTTCTACCCTGGATTGGGGGAAGGGACATACCTGACTGTTTTCTACATTTCTACACAGAATTGGGGGGGGCACACCTGACTATTTCTACATTTCTACATAGGATTGGGGAGCACACCTGACTGTTTCTACATTTCTACACAGGATTGGGGGGCACATCTGACTGTTAATACATTTCTACATAGGATGGGGGGCACACCTGACTGTTTCTACATTTCTACACATAATTGGGGGGGGGGTCACACCTGACTCTTTCTACATTTCTACACAGGAATGAGGATGGCACACCTGACTGTTTCTACATTTCTACATAGGATTGGGGGGCACACATGACTGTTACTACATTTCTACGCCGGATTGGGGGAATGGGCACACCTGACTGTTTCTACATGTCCACATAGGAGTAGGGGGGCACACCTGACTGCTACTACATTTCTACATAAGATTGGGGGGGCACATCTGACTGTTATTACATTTCTACATAGGATGGGGGGTACACCTGACTGTTTCTACATTTATACACAGAATTTGGGGGCACATCTGACTGTTTCTACATTTCTACACAGGATTGGGGGGCACACGTGACTGTTTCTACATGTCTACATAGGAAGGGGGGCATATTTGACACTTGTACATATTTGCTATGACTGTACTGGTATGTCAGGTACTCCATTTCATTCTGTATTCTAACCTATCATGCTGAATAAAGGCATATCAGTGTACTACAGGTCCTAGGGTTGATTGACCTACATATTTGTTTTTGACTTCCTACCCTTCAGAACTAACATCCCACTGCCTGGCCTGATGTAGTCTGTCTGTGTAGGCCTAGGGGGCAGTTTACCCATAGGCATCATTCAGAGGCCATAGCACAGCCTTTGTTTCTGTTTGTCTACACCTGTCCTGCTGGCTGAGACTGTTGTAGGGTATGTGAACCTCCCTGACTGGCATGTGTGAGTCATATGGATACACATGTGGCCCAGCACATTTCCTGCAGTATGTTTTGTCACCCTGTGTAGTACTGGCTACTATGGTAACACCAGTATTTGTTACAGATCTCATGGTGCCACTATAGGTGTCTACTATCTGCTGGCATCCCATTCAGCCACCCAATTCCCTTGCATGATCACATCCATACCATAGATATAGGTAACAAAACATACTACTCCATTCGGTAATTGGTAGGTTGAGTGATTTACCTTGTGGATGTGCCAGTAGTGAAGGTGGTGCTGCAGGGCTGCCAATGTCGCATGCACATAGTACACTCCCTACACATGGTTGAGCACAGGTAGTGTCATGTTTGGCATCCCATTTACTGTATGTGCAAGCAGAGAGAGGTGTCATTCCCTGGGTCCCTTCTGTGTCAGTGTATGTGCTATGCATTGCCTCTTTGCCAAGGCCAGGGCATACTGGGCATGCCTCCTTCTGCCTACTGGGTCAGGCTCAGGTTGTTCCTCCTCTGAGTCACTCTGTGCCTGTGCAGGCCTTGGCAATGGTGGGGGGCTGTGTGCCCCTGCCCTGTGCTGTTCCTGCTACAGCTGTTTCTGCAGGATCATATTGTGTAGCATGGCACATATGATGACAATTTGGGTACATGTAGCTGGTGAGTACTGCAAGGCTCCACCAGATGTGTCCAGGCACCGGAACCATGACTTCAGCATCCCAAACACACACTCTACTATAATTCTGGTCTGTGCGTTTGCCTCATTATGGAGTTCTTGTTCGGGTGTGTGCACATTTCTGATGGGTGTCATCAGCCATGGCTCCAGTGCGTAACCAGCATCCCCCACTAGGTGACCATAAGGGATGTCCCCATTGATAAATCTCTGGTACAGCTGCCTCAGATGCCAGAAGTGGGAATTGTGATAGCTTCCAAGGCAGCCAGCACACACATTCATTATTATGCCCTAGGCATCGCACACAACCTGGCAGTTGATGGAGGGGAAGCCCTTGCGGTTGATGTAGACCCTACCCGCTCACCTGGTGGTGCTTTGATGCATATGTGCATGCAATCTATAGCACCCACTACCTCCGGGTATTCCACTATTTGGTGGAACTGTTGCATATTGCTGGCAAACGCCTCACGGCTGTTGGGGTAATATACGTGCTCACCAGCATGTGCTGATATGCCATCCAGGAACTGGTGAAGTACCGTGGATGCTGATGCCTGTGAGATACCAATCATATCCCCAGTTGGCATTTGGAAGGTACCTGTAGCTAGTATTCTTAGGCCCACACATACCTTGATATCCACTGTGATGGGCTCCCCTCTGTTAGATCTGTGTGTCAGGCGTGGCCGGCACAGCTTAACAATTTGCTGTAAGAGGTCCCTGTCCACCCTATAGCGCTCCACTATCTCCAGCTCATGTAGCCCCTGGTAGGTTACACTGGGTCTGTACACTCTTTTCCGTCTCCTCACTGTGGGTTGGTCGACAGCATTCACATCCTCACCACCCTCATTCTCTTCCACATGTTGTTGTATGATAGCTATTGCAGCCCCTGTCATTTTTTTGTTTTGTTTGTTAAAATTTCCCCGCTTGTATATACCAGTCATGTAGAGTATGGGAAAAAAAGAGGGAAAGGTGTTTACATAGTTTATAGTAATGTTCTGGGCTGGGCTGGTCTGCTGCCTGTGTAATTGGCTGATTCTGATACATTTCACCTTCTAGCTATGCTAGTTCTCCTAGATTACCTTCCTACTGTTTTCCCTTCCCATTGCCTTCCTGTTTAAGCCCGGGGGTGCACCGTGCAAACACAGTGCTCAAATGTGCACAGAGCTGCTATTTCCTGGTTTACTTTTTTTTTTCCTTTAAAACCCGGCACGCACACCCGCTTAGGCAATGTAAAGAGTACTAGGCAGATTCAGACACACCCCCTTGCTTAGCTCTGCTAAGCTAGGAGCAAACCTGAGCCACAGGGCTCCAATCCACTTACAGTATGCCTGACAACCCCCCTATGATGTCAGCTAACTCCTAGGCTTGCACCAAACTATTCCTGCTCTTACACTGTTGGGTGGTGACTAGCATGCAAGGGAAATCTGGGATTCAGTATCATTCCCCTCATTTGCATAGGATTGCCTGCTAATGCATAGTTACATGTCCCACTCTGAGCGTCCCCTCTTAGCAACCACTCTTCACTGGCTATGTTGTCTTCCACCTGCCATTGAGTATAATGGCAAACTAGTGATTTTGGTTATAATGCTTATTTTTTGGGGTTTTTTTTCCGTATTTTCCGCACGATCCCATTTGCGCGCTGCTATCCTATGTTTAAACAGCCGAGATCGACTAAAAAAAAATAAAGTTGATTTTTTTTTAATTTTGCAAATATTTTCCATGCCAATGGTCTTATAGCTAGCAATTGGTATGCTTTTTACATGATATCCACTCTTTATTTGGAGCTGTCATGGCTCCATTTTGTAATTTGCAGAAATGTACTCTGTTGCTGGTGGAGTACATTTCTACAGATTACACTAGTCCTGCATGGCCTGCATGGCTGGTTTCCAGCTTCCTGGATCACAAATGCATCTCATTTGCATGGATTTCTCCTGCAAATTGGGTAATTTGCATACAGGCTGAGTCCGTGCAGAACCAGTGCAGGAGCGCTTGTGCACGTCCCTACAGGTTATTCCTGGATCACACGGCAGACATATTGCCTGCTGGAGCTCCTGCACTAGTCCTGCATGCCGTGCAGGGCTTGCAGAATCTGGTGGCTTGTCTATATATTCTCACATATAGATGCTAAATACTGCCAGATTCCAGCAGTGGAGGTTTCACCTAGGACAGAGACAGATGACAAGAAATAAAGTCATTCTGCAAGCTATCCCAGAAGTAATATTTAAGATATTAATTTAAGAAGACTCTGAGAGAGACACAGCATTCTGTATTCTGTCTTGGACCTGACAAGATCCATTCACCACACACATCTGCCTTGCTCTGTAAGTAAGTTACCTAGGGCATAGTAACTCTCTTAGATATAGTTAGAACTATAGCAAAGCTTAACTTAGATATTTTTCTTTATTTGAGACTGTCCTGCAATGTTGTTTTAAATATTTCCTGTGATTTTGAACTCTGATGTCACTGTAAATATATATTCAGTATTGTCTTGTTTTTTTCATTATTTATTATTAAATACATTTAAACATTCCATTGTGTCTGATCTGTGTAGAGATATTTAAGTTCTGAGAGTACTTGCATATTTATTTGGTGACACTGTGGGCCACTCCTAATAGCCTTGCTTATGGTCAAACTACCATTTGCATTGACAGCAACATTACACAGTAAGATTGGACACCCTTTTTTCAGGACCTTAAAGTAGCTGATAAGGAGCTGGCTGGTGGCAGTGATAACTACCTTATAGCCTTGGCAAAAAGGGGCATAGATAGCAAACCTGTACCAGCCTTTCCCAGGTGTGTGTGTGTGTGTGTGTGTGTGTGTGTGTGTGTGTGTGTGTGTGTGTAAATCAAGCCTCAAAGAGTGTGTGTCAGCTACTTGGGCAGGGACACAAAGCACTTGTTTTACAGAATGATGCTGGAGGTCTTGGCTTGGCCACTCAACTGAGATCTCAACTCTATAGCTGTGCCAGTAGGGAGTTTTACTGGGGATCTAAAGAAAGAGGGCGAAACCAGCCCTGGACTGACTGTGGTCTCTGGTGCTCTTAAGGGAAATTGCATTTGATGCAGAGCTGCATCTGGAAATACTGTGTGTGTACCTGTTGTCCTTCCAGTGTACGTCCTCCACTGTTGCCAGTGGTGAGGATTGAGGCTCCTTGATAAATGGCCCAGTGATGGGGAAATCACAGTTACAATTAGACTCCCAGAAAACAGCCTTGCTTTAAAGACTTCTTACCTACTTTTTGTGGATGACTTAAAACTGTATACGTCTTCAGCTGAAGTGTTAAAAGCCCAACTGAATGTGGTTAAAATGTTTGCAGATGAAATAAGGATGCCATTTGGTCTTTATGAATGTACAAAAGCAATGTTTAAAGCAGGAAAGTTACAGGACCAAGAAAATATCAGTCTAGGACAGGAATGTGGTATATAGGACCTTCAACAGGAGGGAGTGCATAAATATTTGGGAAATGATGAAGAATCAGCAATAAAAACATAAACAAATGAGAATAAAACTCAGTAAGGAATATTTCAGATGGATCTGCAGTAAAACATGAACAACTGAACATAAAACTCCATAAGGAATATTTCAGAAGGCTAAAACTAAGTCTGAAACCACCCTTGGAATATAAAAATACAATCCAAGCTATAAACCAATTTGTTCTTCCTCAAAAAACACTTAAGGTAAGGTTCATCCAAAAATACTTTATCCAAAGTCAGGCAGGCTTATAACAACACAGTACAGTTAGTGCTTTCATCCAAAATCAATGTAAGAACTTCATCAGACAAATACAAAAGGTAAAAAGCCAGTATAAATAATTAATTCAAATACAATGACATCATTCCCCTTGTTAGTAATTTAAAGACACAAACTCCCCACTAGTAATACATATGCTTCACTTCAAATCAGTAAAACATAAATTAATATTCAGTAAGTTCAAAAAATTCAATATATATATATATATATATATATATATATATATATATATATATATATATATATATATATATATACACACACACACACACACACACACACACACACACACACACACACACACACACACACACACACACACACACACACACAATAAAGTAAAATAAGACAACATAATATTATCTTCTTTCCAGAGTTTTCAAATGTAAAATACACTTTAAAGAGCACTGGTCATTGCGACTAGGCCAAGCAAACGCATTAACCTTGAGCTGCCAATAGAGCTCCTTCTCCTCTAAATGTAGTGGCCATGGTCCCCCCAATATTCTTAGTAACATTGTCAATTAGCAAATAATTGGAAAAATGCCCAGGGTTCTCCGACGCATGTTTAGCCAAAGCATTTGTGACATTAGCTCTCCCAATATTATATTGGTGTTCATATACTCTCAACTTAAAGTGCCTCTTGATTTTATCTATGTAGAACCCTGGGCAACATTGACAAATGGCAATATAAACAATACCGCAACTTTCACAATTATAGTTACCATGAATCAAATACTTCACATTGTTAACCATGAAAGAGCTGGCAACCATCATACATTTACAAAGGTTGCATCTACCACATTTTGTCATTCCTGGTTTAGAGGGAAACATCCTGCTGTTATTTTCTAAGATATACTTTAGATTATTCCCTCTTTTAAAAATCAAACGGGGTTTTCACCAACTTTCTGTTGGATAGCAGGGGCATCCAGTAAAATTCTCTAGTTTTTCAATAGAATTTCATGTAGAGCTCCAGCATCCATGGAAAAGGTGGTAATAAATTTAGAAGTATGGACATCAATATTAACGTCCGATTCCTCCACCCTAGTATCTACATAGGAATCAACTACCATCACATCCAAAGGTGGTTCTGTTACTCTTACAATAGCATTATTTAATAGTGGTTTAAACAAACCACTATCCCTTTTCCTATGAACCTCATTGATAATATCATCAACAAATGCAGGAGGGTAACATCTCTTGAGGAAAATGTTTTTCATAGTAGTACATTCAATCAAAAACTCAGAGTCCGGAGTGATCATTCTGGCAGCTCTTACTAGTTGACCTTTTGTAACAGGTCTCTTCTGATAAAATGGGTGAGAGCTGTTAAAGTGTAGTAGTGTATTGGAATATGTGGTTTTACGAACTATCTTAGCTACATATCTTTCATTGGTCATGTCCTTAGACAATTCGACATCCAGGAAGGAAATGGTCTCAACCCTAAATTCAAATGTAAATTTAAGGAATGACGTAAACCCAGAAATGGTATTGACAAAGTTAGCTGCATCAGTAAGGTCACCCTGAAAGATGGTAAAAATATCATCCAAAAATCTGGTGTACCAGTAAACCCTGTCCTTTTATATAGGGTTCTTAAATAAATATTCATGTTCCCAGTATGCCATTACACAATTCACAAAGGTGCCCCCACAGGGGGAACCCATAGCCACACCTGTCTGTTGTAAAAAATGTTCTCCATTAAAGATCAGCATGTTATTAAACAGAACAATTTCCAGCAAATATTCAATAAGGTCAACTTCAGTACCTAGAGCTCCTTTTAGGGACAAGAATTCTCTGACCCAACTGATGCCAAGGTCATGCAGAATCACCTTATAAAGATCCTTGACATCAATGGTCAGGAAATTAAGATTACCCTGAAACTTTAGTGCATTTAAAGATTTCAAAAAATCCCATGAATCCCTACAAATTTGGGATTCACCATCCAGGAATTTCTTTAGTTTTTTGTCCACAAGTTTAGCACATCCATAGGTTATATATTTCCTACTATCCACTATGGGTCAGAACGGAGGGTCATGCAGGTCCTTGTAGATCTTAGGTAACCCAAAAATCACTGGTGTCAAGGGTGTCAAAATATTAAGATAATTCAATGTCTCCATGTTAATATGGTTATCTATAAATAGGTCATTAATTAAAGACCTAATCCGCTGCACGCACCATTAAATTCATTCAAGTTAAAACATAGGTGTCAGTATGCAATATTTCCAACATTTTGTTAGTATAGTCATGTTCATTCATAAAAATTAACCCTCCACCCTTGTCAGGTTTTAAAACACAAATTTTCTGTGATTTCAATCATTTAAAAACATTCCTATCCTCAACAGACATATTAGGTATATATGTTTTTGGGTCTCTTACATAATAATTCTCTAATGTGCAGTTCACAACGTTTTTCAAACAGTAATATAGTGTTGTTCAAGGGAGGGTTTGGAAATACGCAAATCATTAACAATGCAAGTGTTCTGACACAAAAGGAATGTTAGATTCAGCTTACGTGTAAAAGTTTTTAGATCAAGCAGTGTCCTCGCCAAATCAGCACGTTTCCCAGGTACAAAAGACAGACCTTTTGCCAATAAGTCCACTAGTTTACAAGGTGAGTTAAAGTCCATGTATCTGTAGATATGAAAATCACCACTTGAATTTAAGTGGATCTGTAGATGTCCGCCATTCAGAGTATCCCATCCAGTAGTGGTGCTGGCTTCTATCTCCGTTTGTTGTTCTTTTTGTATTTCTGAGGGTTCCATGAGCTTCAATTCATTTGTCATCCATTCCTCTTCGTAGATCTGTAAAAATCCTGATTATTAGGAAGGTTGGTGTTCATCTCACACTGTTGTATACGTTCCCTACGTCTAATAGGTCCACCATAATCATTTGATTCATTTTCCTGGGGAACAGCAGAAACTTGATCATTATTCATGATTTCAGGTGTGTCATTATGTAAATTAGTAGATGGTTGCCTGATAGCATTGGTTGGCTGCTCATGAATAATAGATAAGGGCAGGGGAGCGTATGCAATTCCATTCAGATAGTCCTTCCTATCCTGTTCTATTTTCTGTAGTTTAGTGGATCTAAGCTCAATAAGTGAACCCTCAATGCTGTTAAAGATACGATCAAAGTCATACTTATATCGAAAAAAGTCAGTACCATCTTTAATGCAAATCTCTAAACACAGCAGTTCCTCTTTCATAGGTTCATAGGTTCATAGGTTGGTACTAGGCTATCGGCCCTAGGGACTATACAAACCTAGCCATAACAATTCCCTGGCTATTTCTTCCCACAGTATTTTCTTCCCTGGACCCCTGTCTAGCAGGGCGACTGACGTGATCCCTGGGGTGAAATTCCTATCTTCCATCCAATCATCAAGTTTCCTTTTGAAAAGGGCCAAAGAGGCCCTCTGCTTGACATGTAAGGGCAGTCTATTCCAGAGTCTGGGGAGTCTCTGGGTCAGAAACCTATCCCTCCAGCATGTTTTGTTTATTGTGATGACAAGGTTTAGATCCCTGGAGAGTGTGTCTCTGAGGGATTGAGATTTCTTTAAGTGTAGCATGTCCAACAGCTCTAAGTTTGGCATGGCCTTGTATGTTAAGCAGAGATAGCCTCTGAGTAGTATAGGTGGAGTGTTTTTAGACAGCATAGGGCATCTGCTTTAGGCCTGTGATTCTTTTAGTGAGGTATTTCTGCTGCCTTTCCAGTTGTTACAGATGTCTTGAGAGGTACATACCAAATGGGGCATTGTATTCTATGATGGGTCTAATGATGGATGAGTACAGTGGGACAATGACCTCCTTTTTTCTGGATGTAAAGCCCTTAGTGATGAGGTGCGCCACATAGAAGGATTTCCTGACTGTTGTGGCGATGTGATTATTGAAGGTGAGACCACTGCCCACCTGTGTCCCTAAGTCTCTTATCACACTTTCAATGTTTAGTGTACTACCACCTATGTGGTAATTTACAAAGATAAAATCCTTCCACTGCTGCGGTGAACTGCCTAAGAAACAACAAAGAAAACAGCGACAGTTCTTCATTTCTCCATTTTTGGAATTCTTCTGAGCCGTATTTGCACCTCTGCAGGATGTTAGCCCTGGTGAACCAACTGTCGCTGTTTTCTATATGGTAATTTATGGGTACATGTTTTTTCCCAAAGGGATAACTATAAATTTCTTGGCATTGAGCTTGAGCCCATGGCTCAGCACCAATCATCTGTTTCTGTAAGGCCCTTTTGTAAAATATCCACATCATTTGGGGATTCAATAATGGCTCCCAGCTTGCAGTCATCTGCGATCTTTGTTAGCCAGAGTCCCTTAGTGTTGGCCTGTACATCAGAGAAGTGGATGCCAAACAAGAGCGGTCCCAGGACTGAAACCTGAGGTACTCCACTCGTCACTTCTCTGGAGCTGGATTTGGAGTCGGCTACTTTTACAGTGTGGGTTCTGCCAGTAAGCCAGTTGGCAACCCATCGAGTGATATAGGGATTAATGCCCAGCTTAATAAGTTTATCTATGATTCCAGAGTGGGGGATGGTGTCAAAGGCCTTGGTGAGGTCCAGATAGGCTGTGTGGACCACCTTACTCTTGTCCACAGCTTTGGAGACTGATTTGAAGAAGTCAATCAGGTTCAGAAGACAAGATCGTCCCTTCATGAACCCAAACTGCATGGAGTCCAGTGTTTGAAGGTTGCCAATGTCTTTGTTTATAGGTTCAATGACAATACATTCCATGGCCTTGCAGATCAGGCTCGTCAGACTGATGGGACAGTCATTCCTGGGATCCAAGGTGGATCCCCCCTTGTGGAGTGGGATAACTGTAGCAGTGCACCACTCAGTGGGCACGAAGCCTGAGGTGAGGCTATGATTAAACATGACACTTACGTGAGGTGCCAGTTCATTTTGTAGTTCATGTAGTACACAGTCTGGGATGTTCTCTGGTCCCATGGATGCTGCATTCTTAGCTTTGGAGAGTGCTTTTTACCTGTGTGGCCATTATTACCATAATTTGGCAATCTTTCAGTATTGAGATGGGTCCTTTAGGGGGTGAGAGGGGGGGTGATGTTTGCACTGAATTGATCTGCCAGGATACTGGCAATATCCTTGGGAATCAGTATATTTAATGCCATTCTGTTGTAGCTCAGAGCAGATCTGAGCATTGCCATTTAGATTCTTGACATAGCTATAGAATGCCTTGTGGTTGTCATTGGAATCTTTGGCAATTTTATTTTCGTAACTAGCTTTGGAGGATTTTATGAGGGATCTCAGGTTCTTTCTGAGGCTGGTAAGGGAGTTTTTTGCATCATGTGATTTTCCTTTTTTCTCCAACAGTTTCTTCCTTTTGTTATAAAGTTTGTTTATGGCAAGGGACCACCAGATTGGCTTCCTTTTTTTTTGGAGGAGAGCATCTTGGTTCTATTGGGGATGGCATGATTCATGCACAAGTGGATGTGCTCGTACAGTGCCTTAGTGTAGGATTCACCAGTTGAATTTTCAGTTCCCGTCTGCATGGGTGTCATAAAGTTTGTCACTTCTGATTGAGTAGCATGAAGTTGGCTTTGGAGAAGTTTTTTATGAAGGCTTCCTTACTGGGGGGTGGGTGTGGGATGTGGATATCAAGGGTGATTAGCTTACAGCCAGACCTGACCAATGAGAGGGTGACCATAGGTGTGGAGCATCGATTTCCCATGTTAGTAAAAACCAGGTCTAGGATATTGAAGCCCCTGGTAGGCACTAAGGATAAGTTTATCCAGGGTGTTGGAATTTATAAATTCCAAGAATCATTGGGCAAAGGTGTTGGTACACAAGTAGTTTTCCCAGTTAATGACAGGGTAGTTGAAATCACCCAATATTAGGGTGTTTGGTTGTATCTTAATATTTTCCAGCATGTTTAGAAAGGTGTAGTGAGAATCTTGAGGCATGGTGGGGGATCTGTAGCAAGCTACAATTTTGGATTGCAGTCTTAACCTAGTATTACTTGCACCTGAAGAATATCAGATGTATTGTCTTGGGCAAATAGCCTGGTGGTGTGAATATCCTTGGTGAATATGGACACTCCTCCACCTTTAGTGTTTCAGTCCTGGTTTGGTGGCCGAAAAGTGTGGTAAGAATTGTAGCCTGGAATTGCAGGGGTGCTCTCTGTAACCTTGAACCAGGTCTCAGTTACTGCACAGATATCGATGTTCTCCATTTTTAGGAGTGCTTCAAGAGAGTGCATTTTGAGGTTTAGACTTCTAGCATTGAGTAGCAATACTTTCAGAATTTTCATGCTTGTAGCTGTTACGGTGGTGGTTTTGTCCTTTGAACTTTGCCTAAAAAAGGCACTATAGGGTTGGCAAGAGACTTAGCCATTAACTTGAATCCCAGGGGTGACAGGTGCAGACCATCTCTGGCAAAGCATCGTGGTCTGTCAATCATGTCGTCCCAGGCAGACAGATATTGGATCCCCTTTGAATGACACCAGAAGCTTAGCCAATTGTTGAAGTAAATAATTTTGTCCTTATACTGTGGTATAATTCTGGGCAAAGGCAGGATGCTACTCAGGGCTAAGGTCATACCTGCCTGGGCCACATGATCCGAGAGCTCTTCCGTGTCTTTTTTCATGTAGTCCAGGCAGGTAAGTCTCAAGTCATTCACTCCAACATAGACAATGACAGAGTCATATTTGTACTTGTGGAGTGACTTGAGTGCATGCGTTATGTGGTGGATCCTGGCACCCGGCAGGCAGCTGACTATAATTTTCTCATTGTTCAGCTTGGTAAGTGGGACATCAGTGTGCCTGACTATAGAGTCACCTATGACTAAAGTGTTGGGTACGTTGTCTTGCCTTAGGGGCTATTGCTGGGTGGCACACTGGTGGTGTGAGCTATGTGACACTTTGGTTGTGATTGGTGTTTGTTTATGTTTCAGCTTTGGAGGTCCTTGTTGCTTGGGCAGATTACTGTTAAGGGCCTCCACATATGTCGTTTAGTGTTGCTATGTGTGGGTTCTGGTAGTGCGGGTTTAGAAGGCCTATGTGTTGTTTGAGGTGTAGTGTGGGTGTTAACCTTCTCCTCTTGACTGTTTAGCACAATCTTGGGTGGAGAGAGCTTTGCTTCCAGTTAGGCTATGTAAGTGCATCTCTTGCAGGTTGTAGTGTTGGGTGGTAGGAGGACAGAGTTGTCTGTGTACATGAGGCAATTGTTGCATTGCCCCAGTATGCCCAGATTCACCAGGTGGACAGGAGAAATCAAGAGAAGCTGATCCTTGGACATGCCTGGTTTGGTGCTTTTTTATGTAAAGTACAAGAGCTGTTTTCCCTTACCTTAGCAAGGTACTTTGCAATTATAGGCTGTTTAGTGCCTACAATTAATTTCTCTTTATTAACAAGGAGAGTTGAGTGCTTGTATCAGTTTAAGACTTCCTAGTGCTTTCCAGCAGGTTTTAAAGCAAGTGCTAGCCACAGGAATGCTTAAAGGTAAGATGAAAAAAAATGGTTTATCCTAAACACTGCAGTGTGCACTACAGGAATTAGATGCAAAAGTAGGTAACTTAAGTTTTACCTGTCTAAAAAGTTAAGTTTTAGTGGAGAGTCACAATTTTTAAAACAGCAAGATAGATTGAAATGGGGTAGTCACTTTTGTATTCTGGTACTACGGAATACAGTAGGATGGCCAATAAATTTAAATAGTTGAAGGAGAGTGATTTCACAAAATGATAATTTTGTGCTTACTCACACATGCCAGTAAAAACAGAGAGGAAATGAGATATATGGTCAAATTAACATAAGGGGAAGGCAACTAGAAAGACATTGGTGTTTAAGAACACTACAGTAACCGGGTGGGGAAAAAATTCTGCCTGATTCACAAGAGACAGAGCTGTGGTCTCTTTTCAAGTTTTAATATGTAGTTTGAAGCAGAATACAAGTAAACACAAGGTAAATAAAACAAATCACAGTATTCAAAATATAAAAAGGCAATAAAGTAATACAATAAATGAAAAGCAAACTAACCTTTCCCTCACAGCAAAGTGTAGCAGAGTCTGGGTGAGCCTTTCTAGTAAAGCTCTGAAATATTTTATTTTACCCCTTAAATAGAAGGTTTAGTTCCTAGCTCCACCCCCTCAGTTCACAGGTAATTAACCTTAACTGACCTGTTCTATTGACCTGTACTAATTTCTGCCTGACTCACAAGAGACAGAGCTGTGGCCGTAGTATTATTATAATTATTAAATAATAACATTAAAAATCACAGCCCTGAATGTCAAAAAGTTGTGTAAGTTGTTTGAAGAAGTCTGAGTTGTGCACAAGGCCAGTCGGATATCTCCACTGACGCAACCCCTTAGGTATTTGGTGTTTATTTATGCACACCTGTAGATAACAGACCTCTAATTGAAATTTTTTGTATTTAAAAAGTTTAGTGTCAAACAATTTGAGATTGGTAACAATGTCAGATACTGTCTGAGTGTCAGAAATAAGGGTGCTTTCAGTTGACAGAGCACCTAATAAATCAACAGGTTTGTTCAGACATTCAAGTACAGAAGGAACCATACCTTGAGCCAATTGGCAGTTAGAGCCACCAACCTGGGAAGTATGTGAAGGGCCAGCTACCAGCTGGTTTTGAGTTGAATGCAAGGTTAAAGCAGGCACATTATCCATGACAACAGCAAGCTCCCTGGTACCAAAACTTGGATTATGCAGGGTGGTAGAATCCTGTAAGCATAGCTGTTGAGCATTGAGTCTCTTGGTCAAGTTGTCTACTTGATTAGCAAGGTGTTGTATCATAGATGTCAAATTCGCTACAGCATTCACTTCAGCAGTAGAATTGTTGTTCTCCAATGAAAACAGCAACTGAAGACTCGAAGGTGAACCACTTGCCATGAATCAAACAAACAAACCAAAATGAAAATAAAAACTTCTCAAAAAACACTTAAGGCAAGGTTAATCCAAAAATACTTTATCCAAAGTCAGGTAGGCTTATAACAATACAGTACAGTTAGTGCATTTGTTCAAAATCAATGTAAGAACTTTATTAGACAAATACAAAAGGTAAAAAGCCAGTCTAAATAATTAATTCAAATATAATGACATCATTCCCCTTGTTAGTCATTTAAAGACACATACTCCCCACTAGTAATACATATACTTCACTTCAAATCAGTAAAACATAAATTAATATTCAAAAATTGTGATGAATTTAGTTTTATTTGGGTTAAGGAGGAGGCATTGTTGATGGAACCAGTTTTCTACTGAGGTAAAGACTTTTTGTGTACTGGTTTGAAGTTCTGCTGGAGAGGATGCAGCACAGATCAGTGTCGAATCGTCAACATATTGTATGCAGGTAGTTTGGCGAAGGGAGGTTTTCAGATCATTAATGAAAATAGTTGAAAGGAGTGGTCCTAGAATTGATCCTTGTGGGACCCCAAGGGTGATTGGAAGCTGAGAGGATAGGTTGTTGTCCCACAGGACTGCTTGTTTTCTGTTTTCTAGGTAGGATTGGAACCATTGCACTACTTGAGAATCAAGTGAAAGTAATTTAAGTATACCTGTCAATAGTCGGTGGTTAACCATATCAAAGGCCTTTGAGAGGTCTATGAAAAGAACAGCTGGTTAGTATTCCTATTTTTATTAATGCAGTTTGTAAAGGATAGGAGAGCAGTTGTAGTGCTATGGAATGGTATGAAGCCATGTTGGCAGTCCACTAGTAGGTTATTTTGGAGGAGATGATGCAATAGTTGACGGTGGATACATCTCTCCATAATTTTTGCTAAGGGAGAGAGAAGGGCTATGGGGCAGAAGTTTGAAAGTTCATTTGAGTTTCCTCCCTTATGCAAAGGGATAATATGTGAGACTTTCCAGATGGATGGGATGTAGGATTCAGAAATGGTTCTGCTTATTAAGATAGAAATAGGGTAGGCAAGTACACCAGCTGCAATTTGCAGGTATTCAGCTGGGAGGAGGTCAGCTGATGGTGTACATGGTTTAAGTTTAAGAAGCAGGGAGTGTATGAGAGATGCCAGAACAGGCTGGAGGTGAAACGTCTGGGGCAAGTTGGATAGTGAGGGTAATTTGGAGGTGGTAACAGTTGGTAAGGTATTTGCTAGTGACTGGACTGTTTCAGAGAAAAAAATTGTTAAAGGTGTCAGCAATTTGGTTGGGAGAAGTTTTTGTTAAATTAGAGGGGGTAGGTGTTTTGGACTGTCCTGGGTGGAGTAGTGTATTGATTCCTGACTAGAACGTTTGTGGGTTTTGCTGTTGGGTCTGTTGGAATCTGAGGTAGTAATTTTTTTTTTGTCAAGGAGTATAGATTTGTTGTGGTATTATGAAGTTGTCTAAAGTTTAGGTGGTCAGTTGGGTTTTTAGTTTTTCTCCATTTGGACCAGAGTTTATTTCTTAGTCGAATGTTATGCCTTGTGTCCTTAGAGAGCCAGGGAGCTGGTTTGTTCTTAATTCTAACAGTGCAAATGGGAGCATGGTGATCTAGGATTTTCAAAAATGTTTTGTTAAAGAATGAAACTGCTTCATCAAGAGGTAGGTATTTTAGAGGTGACCAATTGCAAGCTTTGAGCTCAGTTTGAAAGTTAACTGGGTTGAGATGTTTTTTGTTTCTGGTAGTTCTATATGCTATTTGATTGGGAATGTGGGTCTTTTGCCTAGAAATGAAAGTAAGAGAATTGTCACTTATGTCATCGGGGAGTATACCTGTTTTATAAGCAATGGGGTTACTATTAACTAGTATCCAGTCTAAGGTGGTTTGTTTCTTGCTAGGTTTGTGGGTTCTGGTAGGGAAGGTAATGGTTTGATGGAAGCCAAAAAGGTTTATATGAGTAGTTGGGTTGGCAGAGGCACAGCCATTACAGTCAATATTAAAATCACCAAGGAGTATGGTTTCTTGTGGTAGGGACATGGAGAGCCAGCTAAGGATATGTTCAAGAGTACTGATGTTATTACCTGGGTGAATATATGAGCAAATAATATATATGGATTTATTTGCATTAATTTGGAGCCTAGAGGTTAGAATTTCAGCATTATTAGGTGGCGGTGGATGTATATCTAGTGAGGTGACCTTCAATTCAGATTTGAACAGTATTGCTACTCAACCACCCTTTTTATTTAGACGGTCAAGTCTGAGAATGTTATAACCTGGAGGGACAATGTCATTGTCTTTAGTTGTGGGTTTAAGCCAAGTTTCAGTAAGGCATAAGATGTTAAAAGAATAGGTGTCTAATAGGGCGTGAAGCTGGGTCATTTTATTACTTACACTACGTATATTGAGGTGACCTGCAAGTAAAGAGTTTGGGCTTTTCTGGAGGGTGAGGGGAGTGGTAATATTGGTTGAAGAAGTATTAAGGGTGGTAATGTTAGGACCAGGGTTAGGATGGATGTCACCATGTAGAAGTACACAATTTTGAGGGTTAAATGATAGTTTGACGAGTTTACAGAGAAAAGGGTCTCCTTTTCTTATTTGGTGATATTTAATATGGGTTAGTCTATGAAATTGTGGTAGGAGGTAGGATGAAGAGGATGTTATGTTACTGTGTGTTAGAGAGGCTATAGGAGAGAGTGGGCTTGTTTGTCTTAGGGGATGTTGAAATTTAGCAAAGGTTAGGGATTCATAGCATGTTAGGCCATGAAATAACAATAGAGAGGTAAGCCCAATGGACAAGAGAAGAATGTTAAGGAGTGGTGTTGAACAGCAGTGGCTATACATACTGAGGGGTATAGGGAGGTGTAGAATAAGCTATTTGGAAGTACTGAAGGCCAGTTATGTGGTGGGGCTGTTATAGGGATCATCAGCTGTTGAACAGTTAGGGTTAACAAAATGGAGCCAAAAATGTTAATTGATAAAGAGAAATGGAGTGGGCTAATTGGTTGATGAGGGTTGGGGTGTGGCTATGGAAGTGAAGTATAAGGTCAGGTGCATTGGGGTGGGTGGTATTTGGGGGTAGGGGAGCAAAGTGAGCCCGCAGGGCGGACGGAGCGGTTAGAGCCAAATGATGGACAAGCCACAGTGACAAAAAACAATCTGTAGCTGCAGAGGATTGCAGCTACGAGGTAAGTGTTTCAGTAAAGAGTAATCAGTGTAAACAGCAGCTGATTTCAGCAATATGGTCAGGATAAAAGATATATTAGGTGAGTTAGGAGAGGATAGGGATAGAAACTGGGTAGGAGAGCTTGAAAAAGGAGTCTAAACACGGTTATATTTGAAAGTTACAAAGTATCCATCTAGTTCTGGTATACGGTGCCACCTAGTGGCTATCATAGGAATAGCAGCAACTTTAGTCAATTAAGGGATTAATAGATAATATTAGTAGAAACTATGGTATGGGCTGGGCATATGAGCGGTCTGCGGTCGGCTGGTATCTCGCTCTGGCAAAGTGAAATACCTAACACATAACCTAGCTACAGTTTAAAGAATAATATTTAAAATAGTAGTAGGCTACATACACTGAAGTATTTCTTTTAGGGGGATATATTTTGCTCAACAGAGTTATCATAGGTAACCCAGGCTGGGCAACTGGACACCAGCTGGCCAGTAGCTTACTGACCCAGGGCTGGTAGGCTTTATGACGGGTACACATTGGCCAATAGGGACACATATACCTCTCCAACTGTTATCATGGGTCCATGGCATAGGTCAGAGGAAGCCAGGTCTTCAACCAACTTATCACCAGCAAATACCCCTGCCCATTTGGTGACATTAGTCAACATGACCGAATCACCTAGAGTCATATTTTACACTGTAGAGTGGCGAGCCCTGTCATGGCATGCAGTCTGTGATCAATGTACTCCTATCTTGAGGTTACTGCACACCATAGTAAATGCCCAAGCAGTTGGTCTCTACAACTCTTCCCTCTATAGGGCACCATGTAGAGTCTGTGCTGCTGCCCATAGCTCCATTCATTGCTGAGTTTGAGATGGAAACACTCAGCATGTGTTTTGGAAGTGAGAGGAACTCCACAGAGACTCCGAGTAAATATGCAATCTCCAAACAAGCATTGGCCGGAGGTCAGGATTGAACCTTATACCTTGTGCCTGGGAGTTGAATATCTTAACCATTATGACAACACTTATACTTTGCTCCAGTCCTTTAGAATCAGCTATCTTCTCAGATTATGACTTGTAGTTCCAGATCCTACTTTAGGAGTTCTCTACAATGCCATCTACTTAGAAGAAACTACTCCTCCTTGCAAGGTACCTTCCCACCTTCTGCAATGAGGATTATCAAGCCTCCTTTAACCTCAGTTCAAGCCTATTACAGCCTAGTGGTGGGGAGAGCCCTCAGATCTGCTAGGAGTAAGCTCTTTGAGGGGAGATCATTCTGAATGATGTGAGGGACTCTGCTCACACTGGCATCTTGGCAAATGAGATCATTTTATGATCAAGGCCCTAACCTTTCTCCGTGATGATGACATGTATACTTGCATCACTGTAAGGATCATCTATGTCCTTCTATCTGTACCTGCAATCCTCCACATGCACAGACAGGAGCTACCACCACCTTACCTGGGTACCCTTGTCCTCCATTACATTGAGCCCCAATCTGGATCCACCCCTAAGCACTGGCAGAAGTCAGGCCATTATTTGAAGCAATGGGTGTGGCCAGTTGGGGAGAATCATCATTCATCTTACAATGAGCACAGGCATCCTACTTGTATATGCCACAAAACACCAAGATGCTACATGAACCAGTGTCAAATGAGTTGCAGCAGGGGTTTATCCTGCCATGCCACACGTGCTGGTAAGAATGGTCTACTGTAGTCTTAGCAGGGCAGCTCTTGGGGTTAAATCAATCACCTGTAATGATTACATGGTAAGAGTGATGACTTCCACAAATAAAAGTTATTCCTTTTTTATGGAAAATGTTTTGGCTCAGAAACTTTCTCCTGGGCCCTTTGCTGAAAATGGCTTAAAGTCAGTTGGACTTTCCCAGCTAAATACAAATGAGCAGCCAAACCTCGTGAGGGTGGCAGTGGGGTCTGAATATTTAGTCATGCATGCCTTTTAACATTATGCCAGATGGTGATTTTCTGACACAGGCATTTATGGAATCATTGTAACATTTAACTATGATATTCTTATCTCAGAGAGCAGGCTGAGACAGCCAAAGTCATTATCCTTGTCTTAGGTTTACAGTTAGGATTTCCTTAATCACAGTTATCACCTATCTGACAATATCAGCTGGGTACTGTAGAATCATGTTGGTTTACCAGTTAACAACTCTTGTTCCCAAGGTCAAGGATGCATCTCTGTCATTCTCTTATGAGTTGCATCCAACTCCCAGAGTGATACCTATGGACAATGTATATACTTCTTAAACATGTTCAACCTACAAGTCTCCATTTTCAGGAAAGAGAAAGTTCAGCTATATAAGCTTACCATAGCAACATATATTCAAAGAATCACTGCTGCAGCAGCCTCAGCAGTATGATGTAATAGCTGGCCAGCTACCAAACCTCCAGGGCACCTTCCATGTGCCCAAACTGTTAGTCAGCTCGAGATGAGCTGACTAAAAAGACTGGTTTGGGCACCAAGCCCTTCAGAGATTTCATGTCAACAGAGAGAGAGAGAGGGAAGAAGTCTTAAGCACTGTCAAAAACAATGTTAGGAAAATAAAAATAAAGGTTTTCACCCTGACAATGAAAAAATAAGTGGAATGGAGGAAGAGATCGGCTACTGAAGCAGTGATCATTCGAATTTCAACTATTATGGCAAGGGTTACACAACTGTATTATATTCATCATTAGGATCACTGCCACAGTTGCCTTAGCTACATGGATATATTACCATAGTGTACACTGACTGAGATGAGGAAGTATGAGGGTCCAGGAGCCTCTGGAGAAAGGTCCCAGCAAAGCCTGTTCTTGACCTGGAGAAGGAATATAGTTGATCATGCTTTGTAAAGACACAGTGGAACAAATTTCAGCTTCTAGAATACTTCTAGAATCCAGTCCTTTCCAGAAGGCCAGGGATGAACCCAAGGCCCTGGTAGAATAAGCATTGATCCTTCCTGGAACTGTCTTTTTTGGTGGGTATAACAAAATGTAATTGCATGAGGCAACCACTTAAAAATAGTCTGTTTTGACAAAGGTTGTCCGTTCTTCACAAAAAATAACTGATCAATTAACTGATCAGAGTTTCTCCAGATTTTGCTCTGTCAAGCTAGTACTAGAGGTATCAAACTCCTGTTACATTGCATGAAAGTTCTGGCAAGGTTGACTGAGAAACAGATACACAGAGTAGTAGAAAATAAAATGGGAGATGAGCAGTTTGGATTCAGATCAGGACCATACCTCTCAACTGTACAGATTTTTGAAGAATGTCCAAATTTTTGGCTTATATTTTTAGTCTATCTTTCATGAAATTGTGGCTTTCTGGCAAATTAGTGGCAAATCATTAAAGATTGAAGTAAGAAAATAATGATAGACATTTGAGCTTCAAACGTCATACCCTTCAGAAAATTCATGCTAATGCAAAACCTATTATTCTATAAACTTTCTAACTCTGTAAGAGCAATATTTCAAAATTGCCCCTATTTGTACCACTTTTTATGGCTTTGTCCAGATTTCTTACACTAACAGTTTGAGAGGTGTGATCAGGATGCAGCACAACTGACCTGATGTTTGCAGTCAGACAGATAGCTGATAAGAATATAACAAGAAAGACTCCAATTGGGCATTCCTAGACTTGAAGAAAGCATATAACAAGGTCCTAAGAAAGCTGATATGGGCAGTACTGGGGCGGTTTGAAGTCCCAGAAACATTGGTAGAATTAGTGCAGGCTATATACAAGGAATCAATGACTCAAGTGCAAACAGTGCTTGGTCTTGCAGAGGGGCTTACAGTGGGAGTGGGTGTAAACCAGGGTTAACCTCTGTGCCCACTGCTGTTCATACTGGTGATGGACTACATTAGCAAACAGGTTGGAGCTAAAGATCAACAAAGTTGCTGCATGCAGATGATGTGACATTACAAGCAGACTCTGAGCAAGAACTTCAACAAAGGATAGGGAAATGGTATGCAAAACTGAAGGCACATGGGATAAAACTAAGCACACATAAAACAGTGGTAAAGTCAAAAAATTGTGGAAATCAGACGAAGCTGAAAATTGAGGTAGAAAGGAAGATAGTGGAGCAGGTTAATATCGTCAAGTATCTGGGAGGGGCAGTTGAGGAGAAGGGAATTTTGAATGAAGAGGTCAAAGCTAGAATCAGAGTGGTCGCAGCCAATAGGCATAGAGTGTCCGGTGTAGTGCATGACAGAAGAATGCTGAAAACTAAGGTGTACAAAACAGTGGTGCGACTAGTACTATTGGTACAGAAACCTGGGAAGTAGAGGCAGAGCAGATGAGGAAGCTAGAAGTGATGGAAATGAAGTGCCTGAGATGGGGGGTAGGATGCACACTGTGGGACAGAGAAATGAGGAACACACCTCTCAGATGTACAGAATTTTGCAGAATGTCCATATTTTTGCCTCATATTTTTGGTCTGTTTCTCATAAAATTGTGGTTTTCTCGCAAATCATTCAATGTTGAAGTCAGAAAATAATAACAGAAATTTAAGTTTCAGACTTCATACCATTCAGAAACTTCATTCTAATGCAAAACCTTTTATTCTAGCAAATTTCTAAGTTTGTAAGAGCAATATTTAAAAAAATATCCCTATCTTTGGGCCTTTGTCCCCTCATTATATATATGTCTTTGTCTAGATTTCTTGCTCTAAGAGGTTGAGAGGTATGATGAGGATGTAAGAGCAGAAGCCAAAGTAGCTCCAGTTGCAGAAAAGATCAAAAAGAACAGATTGCAGTAGTTCGGGCACATGTGCAGAAAAGCAGAAGACAATCTGCTAAAGATGATTTGGGACAGAGAGGAAGGAGGTAACAGAAAATGAGGGCATCCAGTAAAGAGGTGGATGGATTGTGTGAGAGAAGATCTGTGACAGTCAGGCCTGAGTGTCAAAGAAAGCAGGAGTGTGGCACTGAATTGAGAGAAATTGTGGCATTTAACAAGACACCTCAACCCGATATAGAAAATGGGAAAAAAGGGGGTTTGATGATGACTGATGATGATGATGACATTTATTTGTCATTGCTGAGAAGAAAAGAGCTGTTTCATCTCTGACTGATAACCAGTTGGGCATCTGCTAGGTGAGTTAGTAATGCTCATTTTTGGCCTAGAGAAGAGAATTCTTTATTCTGATCTGGAGTAGCTGGGTGTTTTCACTGCAATTTATAATTATCAACAGGAAGCCATATTCAAGCACAAGTATTAATGCATTCCTAGCTATTGCTTTTCAGGGTTCTGAAGTGAGGTGGTTAAATACAATATAACATGTCTTATTTATAAATGTATGTATGTACGTACTTATGTATGTATTTATTTGTTGAAAAGTTAGAGTGCTGATCCAACTGAACCATTTTTAGGCCCATCTCAGGGTTTGTAACCATGAAACAAAGTAACAAAGTCATATGACAAGTAGAGTACACAATTATCTGTATAAACATTGGAATAAGATAATCTATAATTATATGTAAAAATCAAATTGGTAGACCACCACAGCTCACAGAACCCACTTTTATTAAAACAAAAAACAGAATAAAATCAGATAAGCTCTTTCACATTGCGTAACCAACACTTCACCAGATCATGAATTCCATTAAGAAACATTCATTTAAAAATATTCTAACATCCAATAAAAGGCATTATTACATTATTACCTAACCAATGAAAATTCACTTCAATTTGCGTCCCTTAAACACTGGTTTTAAAGGAACACAACTATTTATGACAGGATATTTATCAGCCTGCAATCTCAAAATCCATTTTAATTCCACTCTTTCTCTATAGTTAATCAAATCTTTTCCTCTATAATTATTTTAGAGACATTGAAGCAACCTAAAGGCAAACCTATGTCCCTTATTTTCTTTAACATGCTTCGCCAATGCATTATTTTCATTACCCATCCTAATCTCATACAGGTGACCAAAAATCCACTCCTTAAGTCTTTTGTTAGTTTTACCAACATAAAATATGTTGCATGATTCATGGGTTGGTAAATGTATCACATCTTTACTATTGCAGTCTGCATAAAACTTAGGTTGAAAGGCTGCTCTTTGGATATAACAGCACATGCTCTACAATTACGACACATATAAGTGCCCAGTCTATCAGACATTTGACTTCTTCTCCTTACATTCAAAGGGTCTATATTACATAACCGTCTTCTCAAATTCATGCAGTTTCTATATAGGCAAGGCAGCAATGTCAATGCCTCCATTTGGAGGCATGCCTTCATTATAAAGTAATTCCGAGAGGGATGCGCGTACTGTGTATGTCCAGTTATGGTGAAGAGCAGATTGAATTGCTCAAAAAATGGCAGCAAATGAATCTAGACCTGGGTTTTAATTATATAAAACTTTTACTTGAATATTTTATGCCAAATGAAGAACAATTATTAGAGAAGGCTGAATCACTTAAGTTAGAAATTGCACAACGGTTTAAAAGTGAGAGACATTTGCATATGCTTAAAACAGTTTTTACAAATTTGGCCAATTATGACACAAAGCTGCAATGTATTAAGGCTAAGAAGTTATTGAGGGACTATAATGACTTCATGTTGGGCCATATTTTTGTTTGGCCTAAAATATCAGAACGTAATAAAGATAGTTCCTTGCCCTCTAATTATAAGGGAAGTCAGTTAGAGCAAACAAATGTAAAGAGACATGCACAAGAACATACTGATGACAATAACGTTCAAGTTATGGAGACAGACAATCAATCTCCTATTTATTCTGCAAATGCTACACTAGTGATTCCATCAACTTTGGATAATAGCCAGAGTGACAACAGAACACACTTTTCGCATGGAGTTGAATACCAGACTGCAGGGGCCAGACCGAAAGTGAGGTCAGCTGCTATTTGGGTTTTTCCTTGTCTACCAGTCAGGATGAGATCACCACATTCAACCAGCAGAGGGTGGCACAAGAGGAAATATTCCAACAATCGCTTTTATGACTCACGCAAACAGAGGAGATGAACTCACTTGTGTATAATTTATCAGACTATGAACTAACTCCAGATGAGCTCTCTGTTTTGAATAAAGGAGTCAAGTTTATTCCTTCCACTCTATCGAATGTAAGTGATGTCTTGCTTGATTTGCAACTTTTTTGTTGTAATTTGACTCTGAAATTAATTTTTAATGATAATAATGCTAACATGGATAGGCCTAGATTTAGGAAACCCAGTGTCTTCGTTCCTCAGTTACCTCCATATATACAAACCTTTATAAAGGTCTGTGAAGATGATTTATATAAATATATGTATGTATGGAACATGTAAGAAAGGATATTATAATTTAATGCCTATTGAAAGACAGCTACTTGTAAGACTTAAGGAAAATAGAGACATTTGTATTAGACCATCTGATAATGGAGGATCCACTGTTGTTCTAAATTTCCAAGACTATAATAATAAAATGTTAAACATGCTGAATGAGGAGCTGATATACAGTCTAATTAATAGAGAAAGAGTGAATTGTATTATAGGCTATGTACATAATGTCTTATATGAAATGCTACTGGAGAATTCAATAGATAAGTCTTTGTATGACTTTCTTTATATAGAGAAACCTAAAATTCTGGTAATTAAGGGCCTACCCATGGTTCATAAAAACTTATGAAAACCCCCTTTACGGCCAACAGTTTCCAGGGAGGGGTGGATAACTGAAGTATGCTCTATATATATAGAAAGTAAATTGAAAAATGTTTTGACATCTATTACTACTGTGTTGAAAGACACTGAACATTTTTAACTGATTTATATGAGTTTTATTTAAATAATGGCAAAATGACAGGGTTGCTACTTATGACCTTGGATATTAAGAATCTGTTCACCTGCATCCCCAGTGATTATGGATTAGATACTATTAAGGAATTACTGAGACAAAGTAATGAGTTAGATAATATTAGCATAAATACCATCTGTAATTTATTAGATTTGGTCTTGAACAACAATATATTTATGTATGGAGAATCACTATATGCACAAAGATGGGGGGGTTGCCATGGGTATCCCCTGCACAAATTCATATGCAAATTTAATAATGTATGCTTGGGAAAAACAATTTACATTTAATTATGTTATGTATCAACAAAATGTGAAATTCTATTGACACTTTGTTGATGACATTTTCTTCATATGGGGAGGGGGTGCAGAGAAGTTAAACCTGTTTATGGATTGCATCAACCATCCAACAGATTTTTTAAAGTTTACTAAGTTAAGCACCATGCAGAGTATAGATTTTCTGGATGTACATGTGTCATTAATGATAATGGAAGTGTTGAGACATTGCTATTTCGTAAAGAATGCTGGAAAAATAACTTGCTGTCCTTTGACAGTATGCATCTGAGATTTATTTATCCTAATGTAGTAAGAAGCCAGTTTTTGAGAACTTCTAGGCTATGTACACAGGATACAGACTTTAGTAAACACATTGATGAGATGATAGAGATGTTCAAGCGAAGGGGCTATAATCAAGAGGTCTTAAGCTTTAATAAGTAACGTACATATGATTATAGAAATACATTTGCTGCACCATATTTTTCTAAGTGTGAGCATAACAACAATCAGACAGCTCCAAATTATAAACTTGGATTTGGCATTAAATATACCAGTGATATCAGGTCAGTATGTGACATTATACGTGAAAACTGGAAAATACTCACTACTGACTCTAGGACAGCAGATATAGTAGGTTCAAATCCGTGTTTCTTATATAGAAACTGAATGAATTTGAGAAGGCAGTTATGTAATATAGACCCTTTGAATGTAAGGAAAAGAAGTCAAATGTCTGATAGACTGGGCACTTATGAGTGTCGTAAATGTAGAG
Organism: Protopterus annectens; assembly: GCF_019279795.1. Lineage (NCBI taxonomy): Eukaryota > Metazoa > Chordata > Ceratodontiformes > Protopteridae > Protopterus > Protopterus annectens. The sequence continues at coordinate 1,104,045,821 of NC_056739.1, forward strand.
CATGTGCTGTTATATCCAAAGAACAGCCTTTTAAACACCCTTCTTTAGAATTTACTTTTCAACCTAAGTTCTATGCAGACTGCAATAGTAAAGATGTGATATATTTAGCAACCTGTGAATCATGCAATGTATTTTATGTTGGTAAAACCAACAAAAGACTTAAGAAGAGGATTTTTGGTCAGCTGTATGAGATTAGGATGGTTAATGAAAATAATCCATTGGCGCAGCATGTTAAAGAAAATATGGGTCATAGGTTTGCCTTTAGAGTGCTTCAATGTCTCTAAAATAATTATAGAGGAGGAGATTTGATTAACTATATGGAAACAGTGGAATTAAAATGGATTTTGAGATTGCAGGCTGATAAATATCCTGGCATAAATAGTTGCGCTCCTTTAAAACCAATGCTTAGGGGGCGCAAATTGAAGTGAATTTTCATTGGTTACGTAATAATGTAATAATGCCTTTTATTGGATGTTAGAATATTTTTAAATGGATGTTTCTTAATGGAATTCATGATCTGATGAAGTGTTGGTTACACAACGCGAAAGCGCTTATCTGATTTTATTCTGTTTTTTGTTTTAATATGAGTTCATTCTGTGAGCTGTGGTGGTCTACCAAGTTGATTTTTACATATATTTGGAAGCTCATTACTTTGGTGGTGACCTTTATCTGTGTTTGGAACCTTTTTTTGTTTGTCTTAGAATCTATAATTAACTATGTAGTTATACTACAATCATGTGTTAGATGTTTACAGTACATAACCAGGTAATAAGATATGTAACAGTAGGTTACACAAACATGAGAACAGTGTTAAAAATTAGTAAGACAACATAATATAAGCTAATTCGATATGCTATGAATATGTTCCTAGCATTTACATTAAAAATTGTGGGAGTCCTAAGAGGTGTAATAAACAGGGGTAGGAGGAGGGCCCAACGGGGTCATCAGATTTGAAAAGAAAGGGCAGACAAAGCAGAGATGGAGTTAGAAATTATCAGCTGCCTGGGGTATATTACCAGAGAGTAAGCAGAACCATAAAATAAATGCATCCCTAATGTGGGATGAGTATCCTACATAAAATACCCAGAACTTACTCACCCCAAGTTTTCACACAAGATCAGCAATTTAACGCACTCTATAAAGCAAAAGAATACTGCATCAGTGAGTCCTGACAATATCCTTTGATGCATATTGAATAGCATGAAGCACAATTTAGTCTCACACCTAACAACACTCTTCAACCTTAGCCTCCATACAGGTTTTGTACCATGTGAGTGTAAAGCAGCAACAGTTATTCCACTGCATAAGGGAAGACTCTCTACTTACCCAGGAAATTATAGACCTATAAGTCTGACCAGCCTCATATGCAATGCCATGGAAAGAATTTTCATGGAATAAACCAATAAGTACACAGATAGATTACAAATACTGGACATCTCTCAATTTGGATTTGTCAAAGGCAGGTCATGATTACTCAATCTGTGGGAATTTTTTGAAAAGTTCATTAAAGCTATGGATGAATGTAAAATGGTACACACCACCTACCTAGACCTGGCTAAAGCTTTTGACACAATCCTCCACTCTGGTATAGTAGAAGAACTTATTAAGCTGGGAATGAACCCCTATGTCACCTACTGAATCACCAACTGGCTCTCAGATAGCATAAAGGAGATTAAAATAGTTGATGCTACCTCCACTAAATGTCCAGTCCTCAGTGGAGTCCTTAGGGCTCTGTATTGGAACCTCTCCTGTTTGGCATCTACGTCTCAAAAGTTATAGCCAATATGATGAGACTTTGACTGACCAAGTTTGTAGATACCTGCAAGCTAGGCACAGTTATCAAATGTCCAAAAGACTTAGCCATCCTGAAGGGAGATTTATCCCAAACAAATAACTGGTGCTGGAAACATTATCCCAAACAAATAACTGGTGCTGGAATCATAGTCTAAAGCTAAGTGCCAAAAATGCATTACAGTATCCTTTGGGAAGCTGACTGCCCCAGGGAACCATCACATTGATAATATGCCTTTAAGAGCAGATCCAGTTGTTCAAGATCTGGGAACTTTTGTAGACAGTGGCCTAAATTTCAAAATACTTCTATATTGCACAGCTCATTAACAAAGGGATTGCTTCCAGATCTTAGGATGTTATTGTCCCTCTTTACATAAGCCTCATAAGGCCAGTCATTTTGTTTAAACCTCTTTGGTATGTATAAATTCAGACACTTGCAGCAGCTGAAACACCTACAGAGATAAAGAAAAAAGCAAGCTCTAAGTATTTGTTCTCATGATCTTTTGTCTATCTGGGTTACCAGCTAATCAATAATTTTAATATTACCTTGCTTTTTAGCTTTTTATTACTTCCAGCAAGTATGAAACAGTTTTTTAGTAGTTTATTCAGAGCTTGTTTCCTTCAAAACGATTAGGCAGGGTTTTTACGACTTTCTACACATAGGATAGTTGTTCCTAAACCGAAGGTAAGAGTATCATGTAAATAATACGTGATTGGTAAAGTTAAAAGTACATGTAAAACAGCATTAAACAGGGAAAATATAAATAGCCCCCAAAAACATACCTGATGAATATATATTGCAAATGTTCATGAAACAGAGAGCTGGTTACAGGAATGACCATTAAAAATTCTGAGGTATGACAGCTAGTCATCCACTTTATTGCAGTATCTAGACATCCATTTAAGATTACTTTCCATTGTAAAGGTCAGTAATCCATATATGCAAACTCTTGTAAGTTCCACAAATATTCCTCTTAGTAGAGGACATTTTCCTAAGATTGAGCAAATAGTACCTGCAACAGTAAAGCTATCAGTCAACATATTGTTCCATACTTTGAAACCATATTGGGGGATCACATATGACACCATAAGTACTGTTATGCTCTATTATCAGACTAATGAATAGTTGTCCAAATATTGTAGTCATAGGAAATAGGTTACTGCTATACTGACTGTCCTGAGCTATATATGATGCAGTAGTTTTTGGCTAGAGTATTACGGTGTGGCATAGTTAAAATGGCTGGTCAGTAGACTTGTAGTTAATGATAAAGATGAGAGCAGAAGGTTTATCATGCATGCAGCCATGTAAAAGAAGGAGGAATGAATAGCATAAGGGTTTGGGATTGGTATTTCTTGGGAGCTTTTCTAGATGTTCAAATATTGTGCTGGAAGAAATAGTCCTAAACCTAAAGGTAGGGTACAGTACAAAAGGAAAAAGGTTATCATGTCTTGTGTTCAGGCAGAGATATTATAATATTTACTTATTGTGTTGATATTTTCAATAAAGTCCTTATATTGATTGAGGTCAAGAAGGTTGTTTGAAGAAAGTGAATAGCTGAAATCAAGGTCAGCAGTATGCTTAATGACCTAAATAGTTTAGGCTGAGAAAATAATGTTTTTTGTATATAATGTAAGTAGGCAGTTTTTGTTTCTTTTGTGTGTAGATATCAAGCTTTTCACAGTGAAATGAGGATATTATGATCCTGCAGAACCTCATCCATTTTCCATCTATACCAGATTTCATCCATTTATTATATGTAAAAAGACAAAATGCTTCTGAACATGGCCATTGAATATTAAAAAAAAAACAACAAAAATAAACCAAAATACTCAAGGTGGCATACTCTTGAATTTAATAGAAGTTGAGCACTTTCATTTAACAGTATCATATAACTTCTTCAAAATGTAAAAAATCCATTGAGAACACCATCTGAATAGTAAAATTAAATTGGTCACAACAGAAAATCCAAGACAAACAAGTCACATGACGTAAGTCAATAGTGTGACACAGAAATATGTGTGTGTGTATATATATATATATATATATATATATATATATATATATATATATATATATATATATATATATATATATATATTATATATATACACATACCTAATGACAATGATTTCAAATAACATTTAATGTTTAATGTTTTCATGTTCATTAAGACCAGAAAAACAGTATGTTGCCAATGCAATTATTCCACTTTCGAGAAGGCATTGAAATCACCACCTCTTAAACTACATGGAACAAAATTCTAAAGAGTAAACTGAAATTTGTTAAATTCTCTAGCACTATTCTTAAATAAAGCATTTGAAATCCTTAATTTTGATAGCTGCCACATGATCTTGTACAGATTCATAAAATTTCCTAAGTTGGACTGAAAACAACTGCCTGTTCTTCTCAGGACTTCAGGACCACTCTCTGCCTAGCCTTAGTTCTGCATACTAACCCTAACCTTGCCCCTGTCCTTAACCCTAACCATGCACCTTACCTTACAAAATCCCTTTCCATAACACTACCACTATTCAGACAAATTTGAGATGTTATGTGTGGTTAGGTTATGGGTTGTGCACTAGAAAGGGCAATTTGTTTCCTTTTCAATATTCTGTTTGTTGCTAATTTTTGTTCCTCATAAAACATTGTTGGCATATTTTGACTGATGTTTCATGTTGACCATTCCTTGTATATATAAATTAATAGTTGTGTTTTTCGTTACTTATTGTGATATAGCAGATGCACAGAACAACTTAGCTGTTAAATGCATACCTGTGACATGCTTATCAGACCACTTGTGTAAGGGAGATTAGGTTATTAATGAGTTATCTGCTGCTGGTAGAGAATTGTCTTGGAAAGAAATATTATCAGTCCCCTAAGAGGTACGAGTATACCAGCAGGGGTGCACCAAAAGTGTATTAGTGAATTAGTAAAAGGAGTTGTGGAAAGTTTGGAAGATGCTGTGGTAGGGCAGAATAAAACTGACTGTTTGTAAATTAAATCAGAGTTTATACCTAGTAAGAATAGTAGGGGATGTTGTACAGATTTTTAGAATATTTTTTTTTGTGTTGCATTCTTAAACTAAGCAGAGAAGATCTGTGTAGGGAGTCACCTAATAGCTAGAACAACTAAATTATTTAGCTGGTGGAAGAGAGGAAATATTAATGCATGCATTTACTATATATATATTTGCCACCACTGTACATATTCAAATAATGGCTGATGTCCTGACAACAAAAAAATAATGTAAATATATTTTAGTTATCTAGTGCAGATCTACACCTGTACACTCAATAACTGGTGCTGTCAGAAGAACAAGGAGTGCATTAAAGTATTTGTCGTGAGCACATCTACCACCTTTGTACAAAGTAAGGCAATAAAAGCTGTATTTCAGTTATTAAATGCACACCTGACACCTGTATGCTAAATAACTGGTACAACTAGTAGATTAAGGAGGGTATTACTGTATGGTATTTGCAGCTGTCTCAGCTTCCACTTTATAGAGAATGAGTCAATAAAAGCTACCCAGAGAGCGGAGGTTAATGTAAGACTATTTAAGTGCACATCTGCCCCCGGCTGGTACAGTTAGTACATTTTCTATGTTAAAAGCTGCAACCTCTACACAAAAGTGCAACATGAGCTGTGTATTGAACTGAGTTTAATTTAATAATATGTTCATTATTAAATGAGCATTTGCCAACTGAGTATCTAACAACTGATACAGTTAGCAGAATGAAAAGAATAAAGCTTTCACTAAGGGTTTCGTAGAGTAAGCTAATGGTAGTTTTTTTTTAATAATGTTTTTGTGATGTGATATTAAACTGTGTAAGCTGAGACAATCTGTGCAGGGAGTTGATTTAAAAATAGTTGATAGAGGTTATACTCATATATCAGCTGTATGCCATTAAAGTTACATGTAAGGAGTAATTTACTTAAGATAGCTGTGTTTAAACTAGCATTTGCAGCTACAGTATGTTGTACAAAAAGTCACCAGGATTTGGGGGTTAGATAGTTTGGAAGTTTGAAGATGTTATTTCTATAATTAAAATATCTATGGATAAGCAAAATTACATTTGTCACTGTGTAAGTGTAGATTAGTATTGTTATAATATATAGGCAGAATAAGTCACAGAAAGTGAAGACATCTGATGTTTAAAATAGGAGTGATTTATAAGGGATTCTTTTACAAACGGTTATTGGTTTTAGAAATAATTATGAAAATTATGAGCGACTATTTTAATTTTATGATTTGTTGTTATCTCAAGTTGTAGTTTAATAAATATTAATGGCATTATAGAAGTAGTTTATCTTAAGATGTTTCTCTCATTGTCCATTTAAAAAGAAATGACATGATGTAATGACATAAATTAATGTTTCGCTGAGGGGCACCCTTGCACAACTCCCTTATGTGGGCTGCACTATAAACCTTTCTTTCTTACTTACATAAAGTAAATCTGAGGTTAAGTATGTTTGAAGAAAAAAATAGCATTACATATACCCCCAGATTCAGCAAGTCCTGCATGGTGTGCAGAAACAGTGCAGGAGCTCCAGGAGGCAATATGGCTGCCGTGCGATCCAGGAATAAGCTCCAGGGGCTTACATGAGCGCTCTTGCACTATTCCTGCATGGACACAGCTCCTGTATGTGAATTACCCCATTTGCAGGTGAAAACCATGCAAATGAGGTGAATCTGCAATCCAGGAAGCTGTCAGCAGGCCATTCAGGACTAGTGTAGTGTGCAGAAATGTACTCGGTTAGTAACCAAGTACATTTCTGCAAACTACAAAACGGAGCCATGACCGCTCCAAATAAAGGGTGTATATAACATGTAAAACATGCCAATGGCCAAATATATGGCCATTGGCATGGAAAACAGTTAAAAAATAATAACTTTTATTTTTTTAGCTGATTTCGGCTGTTTAAGGGTAGGGCAGCGACGCACAAATAGGATCGGGTGAAAAATAAAAAAAAAAAAACTGAAATAAGCATTCTAACCAAAGTCACTAATTTGCCATTATACTCAATGGCAGGCAGAAGACAACATGGCCAGTGAATAGTGGTTGCTAAGGGGGGAGGCTCAGTGTGGGACCTTTAACTACGCATCAGCAGGCAATCCTATGCAAATGAGGGGAATGATACTGAATCCCAGATTTCCACTCAGTGCTAGTCAGTACCCAACAGTGTAAGTGCAGGAACAGCTTAGTGCAAGCCTAGTAGTTAGCTGACATCATAGGGGGTGTGTCAGGCATACTGTAAGCAGATTGGATTCCTGTGGCTCAGGTTTGCCCTTAGCTTAGCAGAGCTAAGCAAGGGGGTGCGTCTGAGGCTGCCTAGCACTCTTTACATTGCCTAAGCTGGTGTGCATGCTGTGCACCAGGATTTAAAGTAGGGTTACCACCTGTCCTACTTTGCGAGGGACAGTCCCTCTTTGGGCAGTTGTGTCCTGACAAAGACATTGTAAAAATGGCAAATGTCCTGAGATTTTAGGACAAAATTATTTCCTATATTTTATGTAATAGTTGCATAAAACAGTTATTTTGTATCTAAAATACCTAAATGTTATAAGAAACAGAATAAGCAACTAAAATGCTACAATAATAAGCTTTTATTTAGGCAAAAATGTTAAGTTCTAACCTTTGTACTGACCGTGGGTATGTGTCGGCTTGTAAAATCTGATGTTTGTACCAAAAATGTCCCACTTTGGCCATTTGAAAAGGTGGCAACCCTAATTTAAAGGGAAAAAAAGTAAACCAGAAAAGAGCAACTCTGTGCACATTTGAGCACTGTGTTTGTGTGGCGCGCCCCTGGGCTTAAACAGGAAGGCAATGGGAAGGGAAAACAGCAGTAGGAAGGTAATCAGGGAGAACTAGCATAGCTGGCAGGTGGAATGTATCAGAACCAGCCAATTACACAGGCAACAGATCAGCGCAGCCCAGAACACTACTATAAACTATGCAAACACCTTTCTCTCTGGTTTTTCCCACATACTCTACACCACCGGTGTATACAAGTGGGGAAATTTTAACAAACAAAAACAACAAAATGATAGAGGCTGCAGTAGTTACCATACATCAACATGCAGAAGAGGCTGAGGGTGGTGAGGATGAGAATGCTGTTGACCAACCCACAGTGAGGAGACGGAAAAGTGTGTACAGACTCAGGGTAACCTACCAGAGGCTAAATGAGCTGGAGATAGTGGAGCACTATAGGGTGGACAGGAACCTCCTACAGCAAATTGTTGAGCTGTGCTGGCCACACCTGACACACAGAACTAACAGAGGGGAACCCATCCCAGTGGATACCAAGGTATGTGTAGGCCTAAGACTACTAGCCACAGGTACCTTCCAAAGGGCAACTGGGGATATCATGGGGATCTCACAGGCATCAGTATTCAGGGTACTCTACCAGTTCCTGGGTGCAATGTCAGCACATGCTGGTGAGCATGTATACTTCCCCAAAACCCGTGAGGTGTTAGCCAGCAATTTGCGTCTCTTCCACCAAATAGCAGAATACCCTGAGGTAGTGGGTGTTATAAACTGCATGCACATTCACATCAAAGCACCACCCGGTGAGCGAGCTATGGTCTACATCAACCACAAGGGCTTCCCCTCCATCAACTGCCAGGTTGTGTGTGATGCCCAGGGTATAATAATGAATGTTTGTGCTGGCTGCCCTGGAAACTATCACAATTCCCACATCTGGCATCTGACACAGCTGTACCAGAGATTTGTCCATGGGGACATCCCTCACGGTCACCTAGTGGGGGATGCTGGTTACACACTGGAGCCATGGCTGATGACACCCATCAGAAATGCACACACACCCAAACAAGAACTCCATAATGAGGCACACGCACAGACCAGAATTATAATAGAGCATGTGTTTGGGATGCTCAAGTCACGGTTCCGGTGCCTGGACACATCCGGTGGATCCTTGTAGTACTCCCAAGCTACATATACTCAAATTGTCATCGTATGTGCCATGCTACACAATATGATCCTGTGGAAACAGCTGCAGCGGGAACAGTACAGGGCAGAGCCACACAGCACCCCACCACTGCCAAGGCCTGCACAGGCACAGAGTGACTCAGAGGAGGAACAACCTGAGTGTGCACCAATAGGCAGAAGGAGGCATACCCAGTATGCCCTGGCCTTGGAAAAGAGGCAATGCATAGCACATACACTGACACAGGAAGGATCCAGGGAATGACACCTCTCTCTGCCTTGCACATACAGTAAACTGGATGCCAAGCATGACACTACCTGTGCTCATCCATGTATAGGGAGTGTACTATGTGCATCCAACATAGGCAGCCCTCCAGCACCATTCTCAATACTGCCACACCCACAAGGTATGTCACTCTTCTTATCAACTGCCGAATGGAGTAGTATGTGTTGTTACTTATATCTATGGTATGGATGTGAGCATACAAGGGAATTGGGTGGCTGAATGGGATGTCAGCAGATAGTAGACACCTATAGTGGCAGTATGTGATCTGTAACAAATACTGGTTTCACCAAAGTAGCCAGTACTACACATGGTGACAAACCCACTGCAGGAAATGTGCTGGGCCACATGTGTGTCCATATGACACATACATGCCAGTCAGAGAGGTTCACATATCTAACAACAGTCTCAGGCAGCAGAACAGGTGTAGACAAACATAAACAAAGGCTGTACTAAGGCCTATGAATGATGGCTATGGGTAACCTCCTCGCCCCAGCCTACACAGACAGACTACATCAGGTCAGGCAGTGGAATGTTAGTTCTGAAGCCTAAGAAGTCAGAATCTGGTATGTATGTCAATCAATCCTAAGACCTGTAGTACCCTGATATGCCTCTAGTCAGCATGATAGGTTACAATACAGAATGAAATGGAATACCTGACATATCAGTACAGTCATAGCAAATGTGTACAAGTGTCAGGTGTGCCCCCCCCATCCTATGTAGAAATGTAGAAACAGTCAGGTGTGCCCCCCCAATCCTGTGTAGAAATGTAGAAACAGTCAGGTGCACCCCCCCCCAATCCTGTGTAGAAATGTAGAAACAGTCATGTGTGCCCCCCCAATCCAATGTAGACATGTTGTAACAGTCAAGTGTGCCCCTCCAATCTTATGTAGAAATGTAGTAACAGTCAGGTGTGCCCCCCCCCTCCAATCTGATGTAGACATGTAGTAACATGTATGTATAGATATAATACCAGTGGAGCAGAGATGACCTGAGGTGGCCAAGGTAGCAGGATAGATTGTAGCATTTGTACAATATGCAGGTTTGCGTCTGTTAGGTTGGTGTGTGTTTCATATTGTGTGAGAGTGGTCAGTATGTATGCATGCTGAGGTTTGACCTGGTGGCCATTGCCCACTACTGCCGATGACAGGGCCAAGTCCTCACAACTGCAGTGCCAAAGACAATGCTCCCCAGTATAACACATTCTAGCAGTAAGCCATTGTAAATGTATGGTGGTAATATGTGTCACCATCTGAAAGATGGACATGGAATGACTGTTGGGCTAGATATGCAAGCAGTACACAGGGAAAAGTACCCCAGACATACAGTGTATAATGTGTAACCGTGAAATGGACACACTCTTGGAATTGTACATAAAGGTATGCACCACATTATCTGGGCTTGTAGTAGGGAATACCAATGTCGTCTGGCCGAACACTTGCAGATCACAAAGGTGATAGGACTGATGTATTGAAAAACAGCTGATGTCCCTGAACAAGCCAGCATAACTGAAATGCCCCATGCATATCTGTGAGTCAGATGCAAGTAATGTCCATAGCACACATGCACCCAGCTCATCCAACCACCACCCAGAGGTACCTCTCCGGTCTTATCCCTGCTGTTGGGAAAGGGTACAATATAACCCCCACCTGTGTATGGCAATAGCGAAAGAATGCAACATGCAGTGCAGGTGTCCCATGCTGGTGTGTCCCTAGCTGTAAGCAGCACCCTGCCAGCATCCACACCACCTGATCAATACTGATAGAAAATATTGGCATGAACACCTAGCACACCTATCCTGTCACCCCAGGGGAATATATTGTATGGCAGTCTGGTACTGTAGGACGGACAGAATGCAACGGCTTGCTACAGCTGGCCTGCATCACCACCAAATGACCTACAGGCCTCTGCCAAAGGCCTGCATCTCACCCGTACTGCCAGTGTATGCAATGTCAAGGACACCCATATAACAACATAACACACTCCACATAACCCAAATGCAAGGCCATGTGGACAAACCACAGTAACATGTCCACCATGCCCCACTGCATGAACTGTGGACCAACACCAAAACACAGCTGTGATGAGGTGATAAATATAGGAAAGTATCAGAGAATGTATGCATAAATAATAGAGGAGGGGGGGGCATGGGCAGTATGGAATATGCAAAGTCTGTAACACAGTCATGTGCACATACTATCCCTGGCTGCAAACACAAAAATGGGTGGCTACAAACCTGCCCACCACAATAGGGGTAATGTCCTGACTTATGACCCCTGCTTCTGGGTAACTTGTGTGAATCTGTACAGCTGTGAGGTATTGCCACAGCAAGATAAGGCCATACTGTCACGTCGATGGATATACAAGTATGGGATCCTCTGCCATCCCTGTACCAAGGTGCTGAACTGGTTACACAGATCCCACAGCAAGTGTCTGCAGCTCCCCCTCCAGAATGGCATAACTTTCCAGGAATATGTAGGCATTTGATCACAGTACCGGACACAGCTGCATTCACCCTGTGTTCCCCAGGACATCACTATGAGCAAAAATGTCTACCTGACAGTACTTGAGGATATACAACATCACAGTCTATAACAGTACACATGTCTGAATATCTCTGCTAGCACCAGTGCCATGTAACAGAAGCAGCACAGACACAATCACCTACAGTACCCACTATCCCTTGCACAGTTTGACCCCATATTGCCAACTGATCTACAGATACCCTGCAGAAATGGTTTGCTAGCTGTAGGTGTAGAACACAAAATTCTGCACTGGAGTACAATCTACCTGGAATGGATCCATACATTCAATACAGAAGGGCATACTGGGCATGCTCACACACTTAGAGAAATAAAGACAACGTCAGACAACAACATACTGAAAGGTCATACTGGGCATGCTCACACACACAAACAAATGAAGCCCATGTCTGCCAACAACAGTAGACCATACATATCTGACAGTTGCAGATGTTAGTGCATACACTCCTCAGTATGCACCATTCATGCTTTGCATATACATTGGAGAGGAATACACACATATATCCAAGGACAACATACTATAATATGCCAAAAGTGCACATACATAGATGTGTGGAAGAGAGTGACAGTGACAAAAAGCCTTCAATCATGAGGCCTGTCCCATCCAGCACACAGCCAAATGGCTACAACCACATGATGTGTAAATGTTACTCACTGTAGAAATTAGCCACTGGTATCCCTCAGCATTAAAGACTCAGTGGTGCTAGTGCTAGCTGTGCAACATAACTGTACAAGGCAGTAGTCATCTAGCAGTTGTATACATGTACCTGTGGAATATAAACCTGTATGTGCCAGAGTGTGGTGTGTCTACCTCTAGATGAATGGGTTATGGCCCATGCACACACACACTGCCCTCCCCATTGCCCTACTATGGAAAGCCTGCTGATGTCAGTCACTGTTAAATACACCTTTGGGGAAAGGATAGCCCAGTAATCTCTCTGATGTCTTATAATTGCGTAATACTGTTGTGTGATAAACTGGTTAGGTAGGAGTTCTAATCCCAGACATGGCAATTTGTCTGTGTGTCTCTGTCTGTGTAAGAAGTAATGCTTTTTAGGCTAGTCACCCTCACTACAATTCAAATGCCCTACTTTGGCAAGCCTGCTGATGTCATTCACTTTGAAATATGTCTTTGGTAAAGTATTAGCCAGTAATCTCTGTGGTGCATCCTATAACTGTGTAATGCTGTAGTGTGATAAACTTGTTAGGTAGGAGTTTTAATCCCAGACATGGTAAGTGTGTGTGTGTGTGTGTGTGTGTGTGTGTGTGTGTGTGTGTGTGTGTGTGTGTGTGTGTGTGTGTGTGTGTGTGTGTGTGTGTGTGTGTGTGTGTGTGTGTCTGTCTGTCTGCCTATGTAGGGTGCAATACTTTTAGTCTATTCACACTCACTACAATTCAAATGCCCTACTTTGGCAAGCCTGCTGATGTCACTTTGTAATACACCTTTGGGAAAAGAGTAGCCCAGTAATCTCTGTGGTGTGTTCTATAACTGCATAATGCAGTAGTGTGATAAACTGGTTAGGTAGTAGTTCTATTCCCAGACATGGCAGCTGTGTTTGTGTGTCTCTGTGGGGAGCAATGCCTTTTTAGGCTAGTCACACTCACTACAATTCAAATGCCCTACTTTGCCTAGCCTGCTAATGTCATTCACTTTGAAATACACCTTTGGGGAAGGAGTACTGCAGTAATCTCTGTGGCAAGTCCTATAATAGTTTAATGGTGTAGTGTGATATAGTCGTGTGGTGGGGGTTTCTATTCTCAGACATAGCAAGTGTGGATGTTTGTGTGTCTACTTGTCTGTGTAGGGTGCAATGCTTTTGGGGCCATTCACAGTCACTACAACTTCCATTGGCCTTCTTTGGCAAGCCTGCTGATGTCATTCCTAGTGAAATACACCTTTGGGGAAAACGTAGTCCAGTAATCTCCATGGCGCATCCTATAACTGCGTAATGCTGTAGTGTGATAAGCTAGTTAGGTAGGAGTTCTAATCCCAGACATGGCTAGTGTGTGTCTGTATTTGTCATTCGTATCTTGTGTGGAGGTGGTTGTGAGTGTGTAACAACTGGACTCGTTGTGAAGTGGGTTTTGCAAATTTCTTACATGGTGGCCCTATTATATGTCACAATGACCACCTTACAAGGATAACAGATGTCAAATAGCCAAGAGGCTGGGGTGCCAATCCATACCCCTACATGTGACATCAAGGCCTGATGAACAAAGTAAGCAACCCTTGTATTACCCAGAGAACACTGTCAACCCATGTCTCATACACAAACAGACTTGCCTAGGCAACAACTGCTATGTTGGTAGTACCCTGCATATTGCCACAGATAGTAACCATGGTGTGATTGTAGAGGACTACAGAGGGCATGGCACTCAATCCAATAGGCACCAAAGAAGTAAATCAGTGACCCCCTGACTTGTCAAAAAACAGAAATAATAAATTGTCTCACTGACAAAATGAGTGTCACGTCCCAACAGTCTATAATCAGCATAAATCTCTTTATTATTCACAAATGTTGAGCGCTTTTATCTACTAGTCCATAGATTTCATCAGAACATCCATTTAAATACATCCATTCTTCCAATCACATTCAAGAATGCATTACATATAAATGAATTAATTACATATTAATGAACTAGTGCCTGAATTAATGTCTGTACTCATAAGTCACACTTAAACACATTTTATGAAGGTATGCTAACTTATACAACACCAGTATTAAATAATTAAAATAACCTAAATATTTTGCAAAAAACATATGTATTTTAACTTGACTAACTAAAGTTTAAAATTGTCTTTATAATTAAATATTTACACACAGTCAACAGAACATGCTTGGGTACAGGTCTCCATCACAGACATTAACCATGTGTTATAATACATGTTGCATACATGTCAACTTGATCACCTCAGTGGCTATTTGCAGGAGGCACCCAGAGGATTGGCTGATGCATGTCACTCTCACCCTGAGGGTCACCACAGTGGTGTCTTTCGATAGATTGCCTGCTGGCACATGGCAGGTGGCATGATACCACTGTACACACATCCACTACACAACCCATCTCTCCATGGACAATATCCAGGTACACAGCTATGACCACCTGCAGCGATGCACCCCAGTACTGACACATGTGCATGTGTGCATTACTGAGGATAGCAGTGTATGTGTGTTAGTACACCTGTAGTTGGGAATTCCATGAGGGCCTTCACAACCACCTCAACAACCATTACTATAGTCAGATGTGGCTGCTGCTGTATTAGACATTACATGTACCCTGTAACGCTCCTCTCCCTAACAGCTACATGAGCCTTGCAGTACCAGCGCAACAGTGTTGTACAAATGGGTTGATAGGTGTGGGATACCCATTGAGTTCTGGCATGTGTGTGTGTGTATGCATATCTGTGTATCTGTAGGGTACAGTATTCCGAGACCACATACTCCTTTTACAATACGCATTGCCACACAGTAGTATGGATAGTGTTGTTGCTGTCCATAGGTGAGGCATGACAATGCAACACCCACTATGCCCGTGGCATGTGCATTAGATGCATATCCCTGTAGTACCACTGCTGGGATATACAATGGGTTGTGTCACAGTTGTGAACAATGTGTGATGGTGAGTATGTCAGAGTGTCATCATGGGTTCCATTGAATCCAATATCCACTGTGGGATGTGGGTGCTGTGTACATTGTCATTACATCATGATTCACCCGTTATATTCTCATGTACCACTTTATGCTGACCATTGTCACCATCAACCATACAGGTAACTGATACCACAAGCCAGCCCAGTTATGCAGGTGCTGTGTGCAGCCTAACTGTAAGAAATTGGACACACAGGCAAGTTAGTTAGCACCGATAGGCCCAGGTCTCTCGGATGTGTGTCTGCCTGTTATGTGTCTGTTAATGTGTATATGATGGTATGTCACACTATGTATTGTCCGTATACAACCATTACATCCCCCATTACCATACTGTGCATGTCTGGGGATGTTCTGCATGTAACATGTAACCTGGAACACACCTCACCCTAAACTCTGTGTGGTGTGTGCAATGAAAGCCCACAGTTCAGTAGCACTACATACCTAGGTAGGGGTCCAGTCCCAGTGCATGTATGTGGATGGGTCTGATTACACATCCCAGTGGGTCACTTGTCCATGTGGCACAGGCAATAACTGTTATACAAACATGTGACATGTGTTCAACTGTAGCAAACACGAAGAGGCCAGCAAAAAGGTTCCACCATTTATTGAGAGGTACAAAAACGGACCAAAAGGTACCGTAAATTAACCAAAAATACTCATACTAGTTTCGGCACCCGCCTTCTTCAGTGAGTATAAACAGACCAAATTATTTGAATTCAAACCAGCGTCAGTATAAATACAGTTGTTGGCCAATAAAAGTGAAGACATTTAAATTAGGCTGTCAGCACACAATTAAAGTCATACCAACAACAAAATAAACAGAATGTATTAGGCATATTGTACTTACACAGGGTAAAATAATTACTGAACTAATGACTATGTATATATCCAGTTCATTGATGGGCATTTATATCAGTTGTTCTTGTTCATATACATACAACTAAGTTATGCTCTTGCATTTATTATACAGGTCATGACTAAATATGATCCAATGTTTAGGACCAGTATATTATTTGATTTAACAGATAAAATAACCATATACCTGCCAATATACCAACAACAAAATGAACAAAAGAGATGTATCCAAAATCTTGAATACAATTATAAATCTGTTATATAAAAAATTAAATGACCAGAAGAAAACCTCTGGCAAACTATAATATATGCAAATAATAAATTATGACATAAAAATGTTATTGTGATAACTCCAGGAAATATGCAGAGAATGACAAAAAATAAAATAAAATAATATATGAAAAATAGTATATAAACCAAGAATGCAAACCAGATAGAAAAAACATCCAAAATATCAGATCCTATAAATTCTATAACTACGAATATGTTATATAAACATACAATAATGGCAACCGTATACACAGGTAATGATAAAAATAAGGCATGTCATTAATTATAAATGATCATTCAAGCCAGGCGGAAAAAGAGCACCAAGGTGTGTGATCCAGTACTTTTCTTTATGACTCAATATTCCTGGCCAACCTGTCATGTTATTTCTATTACCAGTAATTTTATCAATAATTATGAACATGAACTTGGCACTTGGATGTTGAACCGTATGTAGATATAGTGCATTGGATATTTTATGATTCCTAATGTCACTACGGTGTTCACCAATTCTAATACGTAAAGAGCGTGATGTTTTTGCCATTATGAATATGATGCTAGCAAGTACTATTCAGCTTTGGTTACTATTCTTATGAACATAACTTTGGTATGCATTTAGGGAGCTCACCACGACGCTAATATTTTTTAACGACATTGTACTTTATATATAAAGAACAAATATTTTTCTTGGTGATATAGAATGACAAACTCAACTTATATTAGTTGATTGTTAGTTTGTATATGGTCTATTCAATATATGTCTATATACTAGTAGACATTGAAATTCAATTTACACTTTAGCCATTTTCTTTGAATAGAATATTGCTAATTGTGGGTATATTAATGTGTTCTTTAGAGATTATAGGTGACCTATTGGGTCTGGATTTGTGAACATTGCAGGTTCTGTTTACTTTAACTTTGGAATTTGCTACATAAAACACTCTAATTTTGGCATATTAGTTCATGATAGTGTATTATTGGATCTTACATATAGAAGTTGGCTATATACAGGTTTAACCACATCTATTGTTTGTTACACAGGGTTTTTGATTGAATATGTTGTATATTGGATATTAGGTACAATTATTCTTGGACTCCTCATTAGATATACCGGGGGGACTTTGGTTCAAACTGGTTCCAATAACATTTTGATATTTGTTACTTCCCCTTTTTCTGTTTAACAACTCTGGATTTTCTGGTCCTGTCCTTGTTGCATTAGGTCCTTTGTATCCTTTTTACAGTTTGCTCCTTGGACAAGCCCTTGTACAATATGGATCTTGACAAAATTTTGGATGGGTTGTGTGCTGATAGGGAGGATTTGGCCATTTTTGGTCTTAATCACATCCCAAGCAGCAACCCTAACCAACCGACTATTAACACAATTGATGATTGTGAAGTATCTTTCAGGAATTTGGAGAAGGGCTTGAAGGGATTGAGAGCCAATATTTGGCATCTCAGGCTGTTTAAAGCTTACCTTTACAAAAATATGGCACCTAGAGGATTACGAATTAAATTGCATCCACTTGTTGGCAGATCTGAACAGAGGCTTATGGAGGAATGGGATGCAGCCCTTCGAGAAGGCTCCATGGTCTTTGTTAAAATTCTCGCTTCCTATTATGAGAGAACAATAGATTTGTGTTTATTGGAAGTCAAGGATCTTGCTAATGAATGCAAGAAACATGAATCAAGCCCTAAGTATCTTGAATTTTTGGGCAAATTGGCCAAGGAGTTAACTGTATATGATACCACCATCAAGGATAGGAAAATAAAGAAATTCAACAGGGATACTAATGACTATGATAAGGGACATCCTTTCCAAGTACAAAGAACTGTTAGATTTCAGGAGAATGTCCCTAGTGTAAACAGGGGCAGGACCAGAAAAAGACCCAGATCTATATTAAAGAATAGGGACCAGTTTCACACAAGTACCTCTGGGGAGGAGTCCTTTTACACTGATAGTGAATCCGGCAATATTGCCAACTCCCCACTCAAAAAGAAAACTAACACCAAATACCCTTTAGGTATGGGAGGAAATCCAGAGGGGGGAGGAAACATAGAAACAAACATATCTACAGAGTCGATGACGGGACTAATTCAAGCACTACTGAAATAACCACTCCAGTCTTTAAAAATGTTTTGAATTTATCCAACCATGTACTTACTGAAGATCAAGAAAAAATTTTGAATAAAGGACTTAATTTTGTTCCTAGTTTCTTTTCTGATGAGTATCAAACTTCACTTGATGTCCTTGATTTTTGTCGTAGACTAAACCTCAAATTGTTTTTTGCTGAACAGGATAGTTCCAATATTCAAAGATCTACTGATTTTACATTTCATAAGTCCACCTTTCAACCGCCCATGAATAAATATGTATCTATTTTTCAACAAGCGGTGTTAAAAGATTTACATTTTCCGCTTTTTGAAACCTCTATTGGTAGGGACAATATTACTACTCTAGAAAGGGAGGCCTTATCAGAACTTCGAGCCAATCAAAACATAGCCATTCTTCAAGCTGACAAGGGTGGTGCAGTAGTTATTCTTAATATGGACTATTATGTTAATGAGGGTTTATGGCAACTATCGGACAGACATTGTTATATGAAAATGACTATAGATCCAACTAGTCAATTCAAGCGTGAAATTGATCTATTTTTACAATCTGCATTGGAGGAGGGTATTATCACATCTAAAACTGTACAACATTTACAAGTCAAAGATCCTGATAGACAAATTCTATATTTGCTCCCCAAAATACACAAATCTATTACACATCCACCAGGAAGGCCAATTGTTTCCGGCCATGGGTCTCTAACTGAACCACTGTCCGCATTCCTAACCCAATTTCTTAAACCTCTATTGTCATTGGTTAGAGCAAGAATTCAGGATACCACGCAATTTTTAAAAATAATTGAGGATAGTCAGCTCGAGCCCAATTGGCTGATGTGTACATTGGATGTAAAATCTCTTTACACCAGTATACCACATTGGGCCGGGCTACAGGCTTTAGAATACTGGCTTACTAGAGCAGAACGTTACCCTCTGGGCTTTAATACATTGCTTATTTGCCTAACAGAACATGTTCTGACCAAAAATGTGTTCTATTTCCAAGGGGAGTGCTATTGGCAGCTGCAGATGCCATGGGGGCTTCTTTTGCCCCCATTTATGCAGATCTTTTTATGGCCTACCTTGAGGAATGCATTATCTATAACCCCCTACATAACATATTTCTTGTGGAAATGGACATATGGAGGAGATATCTTGATGATTGCTGGATGGTGTGGCGTGCGGATGAAGATTATCTTAAAGAATTTTTGGAATATCTTAACAACAATATCTGGGGAATTGAATTTTCGGTTAATTTTCATAAAGAGATGATTGATTTTTTGGATGTAACCATATATCGGAACATTGATCATACACTGAATACTAAAATTCACCAGAAATATCCTCAGTTTAATACTCTACTGCATGCTCAGAGTATGCATCCACGTCACACCATCCGCAACATCCCTAAATCTCAATATTTGAGAATTCGGAGAATTAATTCCTCTAACGAAGATTATATAGCTGCCAAATCTGATTTGAAATCTAGATTTTTGGATAGAGGATATTGCATCACTGATATCGAATCTGCTAGAACTTGTTCAGATAGACAGGAGAGGGCTACACTGTTGGAATATAGGGATAAAAGTCAGCATCCTAGCAGTGAAAATATTAGACTTATCACTACTCTAGGTAAAAACTACCAAACAGTGAGGCAAGCTGTGAATAATAATTGGAATATTCTATTAGCTAATGACTTCCTGAAGGGTATCCTGGATAACCAATGCTCTTTTTCATTCAGAAGAGGTAAAACGTTGGGTGGTTTGCTGTCCCACTATAAACATAGGGAAAGTGGTGCAGCCCAATATAAGCAACTTACAATCATGGGGGATGAGTTAATAGGAACCTTCCGATGTGGACATTGTGTATCTTGTGCCAATGTCAGTCAGTTGAAACAATTCACGAGTTCCAATACCAGCAAAGTATATAACATGAGGATCTTTGGCAATTGTTCTACAAGCTGGGTCATATATCTGGCCACATGCCAATGTAAATCTTTTTACGTTGGCAAAACATCACGTTCTTTACGTATTAGAATTGGTGAACACCGTAGTGACATTAGGAATCATAAAATATCCAATGCACTATATCTACATACGGTTCAACATCCAAGTGCCAAGTTCATGTTCATAATTATTGATAAAATTACTGGTAATAGAAATAACATGACAGGTTGGCCAGGAATATTGAGTCATAAAGAAAAGTACTGGATCACACACCTTGGTGCTCTTTTTCCGCCTGGCTTGAATGATCATTTATAATTAATGACATGCCTTATTTTTATCATTACCTGTGTATACGGGTTGCCATTATTGTATGTTTATATAACATATTCAGAGTTATAGAATTTATAGGATCTGATATTTGGATGTTTTTCTATCTGGTTTGCATTCTTGGTTTATATACTATTTTTCATATATTATTTTATTTTATTTTTTGTCATTCTCTGCATATTTCCTGGAGTTATCACAATAACATTTTTATGTCATAATTTATTATTTGCATATATTATAGTTTGCCAGAGGTTTTCTTCTGGTCATTTAATTTTTTATATAACAGATTTATAATTGTATTCAAGATTTTGGATACATCTCTTTTGTTCATTTTGTTGTTGGTATATTGGCAGGTATATGGTTATTTTATCTGTTAAATCAAATAATATACTGGTCCTAAACATTGGATCATATTTAGTCATGACCTGTATAATAAATGCAAGAGCATAACATAGTTGTATGTATATGAACAAGAACAACTGATATAAATGCCCATCAATGAACTGGATATATACATAGTCATTAGTTCAGTAATTATTTTACCCTGTGTAAGTACAATATGCCTAATACATTCTGTTTATTTTGTTGTTGGTATGACTTTAATTGTGTGCTGACAGCCTAATTTAAATGTCTTCACTTTTATTGGCCAACAACTGTATTTATACTGACGCTGGTTTGAATTCAAATAATTTGGTCTGTTTATACTCACTGAAGAAGGCGGGTGCCGAAACTAGTATGAGTATTTTTGGTTAATTTACGGTACCTTTTGGTCCGTTTTTGTACCTCTCAATAAATGGTGGAACCTTTTTGCAGGCCTCTTCGTATTTGCTTCAAGTTTGGTTGGCCGAGCAAGTCGTACGAGCGAGGACTGGTGTTTGGATGTGTTCAACTGTAACCCGGATATGTCACAGCCATGGTGTCACCACAGTGCCATACCCCTTATGGAATATGACTGCAGAAAAATCCTCCTGCTGTCACATGTACACCTACAACACAAACGGATAACATTATGGAGACCACAATCACCCAATGTTACTAACAGCTATAATGCATCATTGCTGGACAGCTATACTACCTGACAGGTATGCATTAAACATTACTCCTGACAACATGTTACACTGCGGGTATGTTGGTACACTGTAGTACACTCACCTTGTGCATCACAGCCATATTAGCCTGTCCCTGCATCAATGTTATGGATGACAGAGATTTGGCACAGGTATCATCATATGTACATGGTGTGTTGTTGGTTAGCCAGAGGCCAAGGATGGGCCATACATCTGACACCATGTGTGTGGGTGAGGGGTGTAATTAGTTCAACTGGGCATGGTGATGTGGTAACTGTAGGTATAGGGTTGCCCTAGGTCTGTTCGTATAGTGTGTGGGTTTGCATGCACACAGTTCTGCCATGTGGCTGCCTTATACAAGTGTTTTTTTGGGCAACTGCAGACCATACCTGGCAGGGTGGGCAGTTCACCACCTCCGGCCATGGACACACGGATTGTGCCTGCCAGGGGTTCCATTGCACATCCAGGTACAGACCTGGATGTGCTACTCTCCCCTGATGATCACAGATGTCAGCTGGAACCAGGTCCCTCCTGGGACTGGCCAGGACCACGTGCTCAAGGCCTGCTGTGGTGTGGTGTGAACAGTGTCCCCCCCTGCCGTGCTGGGGCTGGTACTGCCACTATGGGAGCACCTTGGTGTCGTAGCATATCCACGTTGACTATAATAACAAAACCTAAAACACTAAGTAAATATTAAAAATATAAAGATATAAAAATGTATAAAAATCATTTTAATCTAGTCTGCTGTATCCTAGTTAGAATAGGTTTTAAAGATACTGTTGCATTTAGACCAGGAGGTGTATCAGCGGAAAGTCTAACTATCCACTCATATTCCTTCAGGTCCAAAAAATTGGACAAATCCCCTCCTCTAGTTGTTGCTGAAACATGATCAATCACCCTAAATTTGAAACAATGCCTACTACCTTGAGATACAATATGCTTAGATAATGCATTGTTCTCATTAGAATGTCTAATATTAGACTTGTGCTCTGTTATTCTTTCCTTAAGTTTTCTCGTGGTTTTTCCCACATAAAAAGATGGGCAGATTTCACATGTTGCCAAGTAAACCACATAATTAGTAACACAAGTAGCATAACAATGAAAAATATATAATTTTCTTGATCCAGGGTGTAGGAAAGTATCTAATCAGGCTGGGCCTTTGCTCTCGTACTTGACTATATCTCCACAGCTACTACAGTTATGACAAGCATAGGTACCATGCTTTATGGTTACATTCAGGCTAGGTTTTACATTACTAAAATCTTTATATCCAAGTATGCTTTTTAATGTTCACATATTTCTATAACTAAAATAAGGTTTATCACCTACTATCAATTTGATGTCTTCTTGTGCTAGTAGTACCTTCCAATATTTAGTTATTATTTTCCTGATAGCATGTGTCATTGAATTAAATGAGGTTATAAATCTCAATCCACACACATTTCTTAAAGACTCCTTTGGATAATCCCTTTCAACAGATACCCTATTGAAAATAGGTTCATATAGTCCTTCCCTATGAGATATTACATATTCCCTAATATTTACTAGTAAATCTACGGGATATCCACTATTCTTAAATTCTTCATAGGTTTCATTTATTTGCTTCATAAAAGTCTCATCCATAGAATTTAGTCTACTTACTCTAGCCATTTGGGCTTTAACAATACCTCTAAAGACGTGGGGTGCATGCATGCTAGTTGCATGCAAATATCTACCTGCTGCTATTTCCTTCTTAAATACGGATGTATTAATACTATTATTGTGTTTGGTTACTGTAACATCCAAAAAATGTTTAGATATATCTGATACTTCTATTTTAAACTTCAGGAAGTTGGTAGTGTCATTTAAAAATGAGTTATAATTCATAAGATCAGGTAAACTTCCCTTCCAAAGAAGGAAGCAGTCATCTACGAACCTCTGATAGAAAACAATATTATCATTCAGGAATTTTTCACCATCACTTACATAATCCTTCTCCCATTGAATGAACTTGGAGATAATACAAACATCATAATTAAGCAAGCTGATAAAGGAGGCTCTATTGTTATTATGGATAAATAGATGTATAAGCAATCTGTAATGTTATTAATTGGAGATCAAATGGCATTTAAACAGATATCAGCTTTGGAAGTTAAGAGATGCATTAGTTATGTAAATATGTGCATCTACGAACTTCAATTGTCAAATGATATAACATTAGACCTGTTTCATTTCTTTACAGTTCCCTGTCCTGTTATTCCACAATTATACGGTGTCCCTAAGGTACATAAATCTAGGGAAAATCCACCAATGAGGCCGATAGTATCTGGCAAGGGCTGGATTACCGAGCCGATATCTTTATACTTACAGAAGCAGCCACAGCCTTTATTAACTATATGTAAGACAGTACTTAAAGATACGGTAGATTTTCTGGCAAAATTAAAGAAATGTTATGTAGGATTGAAGGAAATAGATGCTAATATTAATAGCATATACATGGTTGTTATGGACATTAATTCATTATTTACCGTCATTCCTAATGACTACGGAGTAGATTCCATTAGAAGCTTTTTAATACAACGTTCTAAGTTTACAACTAGACACATAGAGAATATCTGTATGTTATTAGAACTAGTATTGGGGAATAACATATTCTTATTTGATAATAATCTTTACTTACAACAAACAGGGGTAGCAATGGGTACACCTGTGGCAAATACATACGCTAACCTTGTCCTTTATCAATGGGAGAAGGATTATGTAAGTGATGGTGAAAAATTCCTGAATGATAATATTGTTTTCTATCAGAGGTTCGTAGATGACTGCTTCCTTCTTTGGAAGGGAAGTTTACCTGATCTTATGAATTATATCTCATTTTTAAATGACACTACCAACTTCCTGAAGTTTAAAATAGAAGTATCAGATATATCTAAACATTTTTTGGATGTTACAGTAACCAAACACAATAATATTATTAATACATCCGTATTTAAGAAGGAAATAGCAGCAGGTAGATATTTGCATGCAACTAGCATGCATGCACCCCACGTCTTTAGAGGTATTGTTAAAGCCCAAATGGCTAGAGTAAGTAGACTAAATTCTATGGATGAGACTTTTATGAAGCAAATAAATGAAACCTATGAAGAATTTAAGAATAGTGGATATCCCGTAGATTTACTAGTAAATATTAGGGAATATGTAATATCTCATAGGGAAGGACTATATGAACCTATTTTCAATAGGGTATCCGTTGAAAGGGATTATCCAAAGGAGTCTTTAAGAAATGTGTGTGGATTGAGATTTATAACCTCATTTAATTCAATGACACATGCTATCAAGAAAATAATAACTAAATATTGGAAGGTACTACTAGCACAAGAAGACATCAAATTGATAGTAGGTGATAAACCTTATTTTAGTTATAGAAATATGTGAACATTAAAAAGCATACTTGGCTATAAAGATTTTAGTAATGTAAAACCTAGCCTGAATGTAACCATAAAGCATGGTACCTATGCTTGTCATAACTGTAGTAGCTGTGGAGATATAGTCAAGTACGAGAGCAAAGGCCCAGCCCGATTAGATACTTTCCTACACCTTGGATCAAGAAAATTATATATTTTTCATTGTTATGCTACTTGTGTTACTAATTATGTGGTTTACTTGGCAACATGTGAAATCTGCCCATCTTTTTATGTGGGAAAAACCACGAGAAAACTTAAGGAAAGAATAACAGAGCACAAGTCTAATATTAGACATTCTAATGAGAACAATGCATTATCTAAGCATATTGTATCTCAAGGTAGTAGGCATTGTTTCAAATTTAGGGTGATTGATCATGTTTCAGCAACAACTAGAGGAGGGGATTTGTCCAATTTTTTGGACCTGAAGGAATATGAGTGGATAGTTAGACTTTCCGCTGATACACCTCCTGGTCTAAATGCAACAGTATCTTTAAAACCTATTCCAACATGGATACAGCAGACTAGATTAAAATGATTTTTATACATTTTTATATTTTTATATTTTTAATATCCACGTTGACTGCCAGCTGTTGATGTTGCTGGCCTACGTTCACATGGCTATCGCCGCACTCCCACTACATGTTCAAGCACAGACAAACCACAGTCGATGAGGCCCACCATCTCACCAAACTGTCTATCCATGACCTCGGTATGAGCATGGAGGGCACCAGACAGTTCATGGAAGTTGTCTCTTGCAGATGTGAGAGCAGCCCTCTACAGCCTTAGGCTCTGTCTGGTGTACAGTTCAATACATGCCTGCACCCCCATGATAGCCTGAAACATGCGCCTGGTAGTACAAGTTGTGGTGCTTCTGCCTGAGGCATGATGACCAGCGGCCCTACCATGAGCACCCTGGTACATCTGCCTATGTGATAGCCTGTCAGACATCTGGCTATGCCTGCTGTGACCAGACACAGTAGGCATGGATACCATACTCTCCTGTGCACTGCCACCAACCGCCAACTGCGCCTCTGCAATGACCACTGGTGATGGAGTATGTATAGGCACTTAAACTGTGTGAGAGTTTGGGGTGGCTAAGAGGGGGATATCAAACGATGGTGCAGTTTTGGCCCTTGACAACCCCACTTGTGCCTCAACAGTACTATCATCATCTTCGGTGTTTGTATGGACACCAACATCAGATTGCATGCAGGAGAGACCCTGACCCACCTCACCACCTGTGGAGGGAAAAATGAAATGCACTTTAAGACCTGTACAGCATTGTATAACAGTACACACATACACACACACACCCACACACACCCACACACACCCACACACACACACACACACACACACACACACACACACACACACACACACACACACACACACACACACACACACACACACATACACACACACATTCCACCTTAATCTTACCTGTCTGTGATTTTACAGACAGTCCCACGTTTATTCCCATAAGTTCTCCATCCTGCATCACACTTGGTAACATACACTCATTAATACCACTCATTAACATATCATTCCTCTAAATGCCTAGACGAGTGATCACAACACAAGACCTGTTACTCCATTACCTCCTTGACCTGAGTGGAGTAGGTTTTACATGGCCTCACTGCTGTCATTCAGTGTTCACCCTGTGTATGTCCAGACATCATGAGCATGGCCCCTATATGTGAGGTTCTACTATGTTCACTCCATAATGTCACACACTGGAGTGTATTGCTACATGCCAGATATGCTGCTCAATTAACCTACCATGTGACAACTGTAATATATGGATACACTCCCTGGTGTTGTCTAGTAATTTCCCAATGCATCTGTAGTGCTGCATACATCGGTTGTCATTCACCTCTCTGCTGAATGCGATATTTAGGGTATACCTGGTTTCTACTTTCCGTCCCAATTCATGTTCCATGCTACAGACCATATTATACGATCAGCTGTCCTATGATTACATATCAGACAAGTATTCCTGGTGTGTCATGTGTCAGTTCATGTCCATGTACTGCACGATCCCAAAGGGAAGTACTACCATATGAACAACCCCACAATCACACATGTGCATACATGGACACCCACACAAACGCATACACATGCACACACACAACCTACATGCATCAACCTCCCTCCATTCCACCAGATTGAACCTACAGACAAAATAACCACACACACACACACACACACACACAGACACACATGCACACACGCACACACACACATGCACACACACATATTCATGTGAGGTTGCACAAAGATAGTACTCCCATTACCCATCTGTCGACATGCATAACATATGGTACACAACAGCATGCAGTGCAGTTATAGTCAATCCATGCTAGCAACAGCATACATGTGAGTGATGCATGGGCTGTGTTAGTAGGCGATGCCCCTTCCCCTGGAAAACACTGCACCCATGTACACAATATTGCTGTGCACCTGTTCTGCACCCTGCCATGTACTGTGCACCAAACCTCACAGGTGTACAACCCATTGCTGAATGTGTAGTACTGTGTCAGTTATGTCTGCTCTAATGATCACAGCCCCTATGTTTTTCAACGACACATACCTGGGATGATATGTGGACAGATGTCATTTGTGAATGCCTGATGTCTGGTTTACAGATCTCAACATCAGCGGACTATGTATGACCAATCCAATACTATTACACTGACAACTGTCAGACCATACCATGGCTATGGGGAGTGTACACACCCTTATTGATATGACTCATCCTTCCTTAATCTGTCATGGGACCACATCACCACATATATTAACAGTACATGAGCCTGATATGTGACATATGTCCTGTACATTCACATACAATGTCTACAAAATGTGTTAGGTGTGCAGATGCTGACCACGAAGCATACACTCCTTGTGTGCACGCCCTTATCATGATGGTTTGTTGCACCTATTGTTATGTGTAGTACAGCATTCACTATTCCTGGCAGGGGTATACTAGCATGGGCCATCTGCATTTGCCAGTGTATGGTCAGTCTGCCCTACACATGTCCCCCAACTCTGCATGATTGCAAGGTCTACTCATGCACATCTCTTGGTGTTCACACACTGCCATCATTATTGCTGTGGGGGTAGATTTACATATGCCACAGTTCCTGAACCTGACTTTGTGCAGATACAGCCATTCTTAGCATCCTTAGGATCCCTGCTGCAGTGCACTGTTGTGTCATGCTGACACACCCTCCCCACTTTCAGCCTTTTTTGCAGATGCTTGACAAGTATGGCCTACATATGTGTGTCATTTTGCAGTGTCCCATACACTGAACACCATGTGTTACAGCCTAGTCCCAATTATAATGTGGACCATAGTAATATGTTATGCCATAGTGTAGATCTGTAACAGCTGCCATTGTAATACTGGTGTATACACTGTTGTTGCGCTGTATAAAGGTGATGTTTCACACATGTCCCTATGGTAGGCCATGTGTCCCACCATTATGTTAATCCCTCTGGACACATTTTGCAATGACAGGATGTTAGTTATCTTGCAGGTGTCTGACATACCCTTCCGATACCCCATCATGGTCACCACTGTGATGCACTGCATTTAACCGCAGCAATACGTGCACATGTACAGCATGCATTATGGGTAGGTGTGTTAGATGTGTGCATGGAATATACCATAGCCATTACATGCCCAGTGTATTGGCAAGCATCAACACAAACCATACATACCAGCTACAGGCTACTGCCTTGGTGGTATACCAGAGGGACCTACATAAG